>NC_086384.1:20747581-21073147 GCF_036588685.1 Mytilus trossulus
AATAGTATATTATTTGAGGGTCAGTAGGTCAGTCTCCTCCCCTGGATGTTAAATGTACCCAATCTGTGTGTAAAGCCAATTGCATGGTCTTTGTATAATCAGTTTCTTGGTTCATAGCAGCCTGACTAGTTGATGGAGTTTTACAGTGCTATTATTCAATTTATTCACTGGACTTCATTTGTTTTTTAACTTTTACCATTATTATGTCACAATGTGGCTGCATTATTTTTCAACTGCTACTATACTAATTTTAGATATCTACTTCTTGCGATATGAACTATCATGTTTATTACACCTTTGGATCTTATTTACTTATACACAGCTGAGTTTATTTTGTTTGCAAACTCGTGTAGTTTTCATGTGAAGTTTATAACCATGTTACTGTCATAGAGAGTATTATGTGAACGAGCAGGATCTATATATCATCAGATCCTTATATATTTGTGACCATACAGAGATTTCCATGAGTGTTATATATTGAAGTGGCTTTACATTCTACACAACTGTTCTAGGCAAGTATATTTGTTTGAACTTTTATTTCTTATATACAGATGTATGGTGCTTGGAGTTTCTTTGCATTATTATTATCTGAAGGCAATTAAGAGACGAGCTTGAACAAATATTCACTTTTGTAATTTAAATATTATTCAGAAACAGCCACTTGGAATTTTACTTACCCTGATTTTTTTTTTTTTTTTAATTTTTGGATTAGTATATAGTGATCAAAAATGCTATTTTATTTTAATTTCTTTTTTTATATTATTTTTACTTGCTGTCTTCTTCATGCATTCTGCAAATAATTATTTAGTAGTTCATGATCTTAGATAGATAAGATATAAGATACTTTTAGTATATTTAATTCAGTTTTTGAATTATTCTAAATAAGTCAAACTGTTATTTTCTCGTTATACAGTTTACATTTATAGAATTATTACATAAGTACAGCTTTTGATATTGCCTATTACTGACACCTTTCTTCATTTCTTATATTGCATATTTCAACACTGAGGAAATGGAGACATAGACACATCCTGTATGCACTTTGGTTTCATCAGGATTACTACAAAGGATTGGACATTATCACATGATCAGTTCTTCATTTTACTTTGGATGTGGCATTACAGCTTGACTTACTCTGCATGGATATACTTCCGCTCTTGTTTTAAACTTTACATTTATTCAACTGTACCTCAGTCGTACCTACATATTATACAGAGCATGAACATTGCCAGTATTCTTATCATATTCTACCAGCTTATGTGGTTTAAAGCACATTCAGCACTAGTTCTCACTTTTATCAAGTTCAGAATGATCCCATGTTTTCAAACAGGATTACATTACAGACATGGCAGATATTCAACTTTGAAATGAGACTTTATGCATTTCAACATTGACATAAGTGTATTTATCAGTTCCGTTATCTGTGTGGACATATTATTTCTCCAACCTTCCAATGAGATCATGTAGCACATTAGCTATTGACTAAAAGGCAGTAGTACAGCCTCATCAGTGCCAGTGCAAACATTCCAGAAGTATGTTACTGATTGTGAACCAAAATTGTAAACCTACTCCGTAATTGTGATGCATCATAAAGGACAAACTACAGCCTCATCAGTGCCCAAGCAGTCTAGAAGTATATTATAGCGAACCTTATTGTAAACCTACTCCATAACTCGGGATGTAGCTATTCCAGCAATTTGAATTCTTAAAATTGGACAACATACACTTTTTAAATAGAACTTTACATCTAAAATATGTCAAACCAAGGATCTATACAGTTTTCCTATTTATTTAAGATATTATAGAGATTGTTTATATCGTCTTATTGATGTTAAAGATATTTATACTATGGGATATAGTGATATTTTCTGTAGAGTATAATGTATTTTAAACTTTTATTTACTCACATAATGTTAAATTGCAGATGGAAGTATACATAACTTTAATACTACATATACCCTAGAATCTAACTATACTTTATAGCTGTGAAATTTGATACACCTCGTTAAAAAATTATTAAATATATAACTGCATATAATAACATCATATTCAATGATGAGAATTTTTAAGCCTGAAAAGTATTATTTTATAATTGCCTTAACTGAACAGAGTGGCATTTTCTTCACAAATTTGTTTAGGAAAATTTATCATGTTTGAATTTTGGATTTATAGTTCTCATGCCTGTATGGTAATGTACTAGCATAGGGATATCCCCAAGCAATTCCTTGCATACAAACATCTACAATGAGACGCCATGTCTCACTCTTCGTGGAGAATCCTCGCTCCACATTCCCTAAACTAGCAGATTGTTATACAGGCAGTTTCTCCCCCACTCTGATTGAAAACTGGATGCATTTCTTATAAGGTTCAAATCTTATCAACCATCTGGTGCAGCTGTTGCATTTCAGAAACTGATAATGACACACTCTATCATTGAAGCATTCTCATCATTGATATACTGAATATAATTTTTTATAGCATTCTCGTCATTGAATATACTCAGTATCGTTTTTATAGCATTCTCATCATTGGATATACTGAGTATCGTTTTTATAGCACTCTAATCATTGAATATACTGGATATCATTTTTATAGCATTCTCATCATTGAATATACTGACTATGGTAGTATAATCATGTTTGAATCTTTAAACATATAATTTTGAATTAATCTTGTTTGGACACTGGATTACATTTTTGTACAGCATTTTTTTTTTTAAATTGGAATACTGAATATCATTTTTTATAACATTTTCAAATTTTGGATACTGAATTCTATGTTAATAGCATCACTTAATGTTTCTAATACTGGATACCATTGTTTATAAAATTCTCATGTTTATTTCCTAACAAGTATGCAGTTTTGTTAAGAAATTTTTGTCATTAACTTCTTATCTTTAAATACTAAATATCATTAGTAATACATGTAGACATTATTATGAATCAGTATGTAACATATATTTTCATTAATTTTTTTTTTATTTTTCTCATGACTTTATTGAAGGTGAATAATCCAAACTCCTAAATCCTTGGGGGCACTCATATGTTTCCATCTGAGTTTTTGGACCTTAATGGAATTTTATCACTGGTCATTTCTAAAATTTCATTCATCCCCAAGCATTTCGGGGACAAATTTTATCAAATTTATTCCAGTGCCAGTTTGATAGACCCCTGCTACTTCACGAGTTCATGGGCTATCCCCCAGGCAGACCCTTGCACTACCTGGCTGCCGATGAGACGCCTAGTCTCATCACCTAAGTGGAGAACCCTCGCTTCACATTCCCCGGCTGGCGCATTGTCGGGCAGGCAGGTTCTTCCTTACACTGAAGGTTGCAAGCTGACTTGCTCAGGCAGGAACTCAAAATTGCGTTTGTATGCTGAGTGTTTCTCAAGGGCCAAAATTAAATGATTTTTTAATAAATATTATTATTATTCTAACTGTCTTTCTGCTTTAAGCCAGTATGATTTGCTGAGACTATGTTTTGGTTTACACACAGAAACCCCTTATATTTGCCTTGGTTGTAGTTTGTTTTGGGAGCAGTTATTTGGTCTTTTTTGCTCATTTATGTGGGCTAGCTATCATATTGCCATGCTGACTTTATTGAGATTTGCTATATCAGGATCCCTCAACAGTTACACAAACAAAGATTACACAAACAAAGATTACACAAACTAAAGATTACACAACCTCCTACTAAAACTACAGAAATAATATTTCCATACGAGACTACAAGAAATAATATTTCCATATGAGACCACAAGAAATATATAATAAGAATCTACAAGAAAATACAATAGATCACTACAAGAAAATACAATATAAGATCACAAGAAAATACATATGAGATCAGGATACAAACACCTTTGAAGTTTGTATAAATATTTACTTATATGTAATTTAAGTATTGTTTATACAAACAGAAAAGTCTTTTCAGTTTTCAAGTAATTAATTTTATGATAAAGATGCTGACATCATGGATGCAATTAATTAACATACACGGACCACTTGTTATATCTTGAGGTTAATTTGTCTAACATTTGACACTTTGAAGTTACAACTGGAATCTCACTAGGAGGCACACTAATCTTGTCTTAATCAGATACATGTCACAAACAATCACTGTGGGAGAGGAAGCAGAATATGATACCAGATCTCTTTAATACTGATTACACAATAATAGTATATTATTTGAGGGTCAGTAGGTCAGTCTCCTCCCCTGGATGTTAAATGTACCCAATCTGTGTGTAAAGCCAATTGCATGGTCTTTGTATAATCAGTTTCTTGGTTCATAGCAGCCTGACTAGTTGATGGAGTTTTACAGTGCTATTATTCAATTTACCTCCCACCTTCCCCTTCATTATAACACCTTCAATATTGTTTCATGACTAGAGAAACAACTCAGCTTAAACTAGTGATATATTTTTTCTTTATTTCAGTTTTCCTTAATGGAATTTTATCACTGGTCATTTCTAAAATTTCATTCATCCCCAAGCATTTCGGGGACAAATTTTATCAAATTTATTCCAGTGCCAGTTTGATAGACCCCTGCTACTTCACGAGTACATGGGCTATCCCCCAGGCAGACCCTTGCACTACCTGGCTGCCGATGAGACGCCTAGTCTCATCACCTAAGTGGAGAACCCTCGCTTCACATTCCCCGGCTGGCGCATTGTCGGGCAGGCAGGTTCTTCCTTACACTGAAGGTTGCAAGCTGACTTGCTCAGGCAGGAACTCAAAATTGCGTTTGTATGCTGAGTGTTTCTCAAGGGCCAAAATTAAATGATTTTTTAATAAATATTATTATTATTCTAACTGTCTTTCTGCTTTAAGCCAGTATGATTTGCTGAGACTATGTTTTGGTTTACACACAGAAACCCCTTATATTTGCCTTGGTTGTAGTTTGTTTTGGGAGCAGTTATTTGGTCTTTTTTGCTCATTTATGTGGGCTAGCTATCATATTGCCATGCTGACTTTATTGAGATTTGCTATATCAGGATCCCTCAACAGTTACACAAACAAAGATTACACAAACAAAGATTACACAAACAAAAGATTACACAACCTCCTACTAAAACTACAGAAATAATATTTCCATACGAGACTACAAGAAATAATATTTCCATATGAGACCACAAGAAATATATAATAAGAATCTACAAGAAAATACAATAGATCACTACAAGAAAATACAATATAAGATCACAAGAAAATACATATGAGATCAGGATACAAACACCTTTGAAGTTTGTATAAAGTTTCTAATAAAGTTTGCAGCCACCACTTTAGTATGCAAATGAAGGTTGCGGCAAAAACAATTTATCTTTTTTGTTATTTTTGTATTTTAAACCACTTTTTCCCTCAAAAATTAAATTGGTTTGGTGTGTCCTTACTACATAAAAAACAACTTTTTAATGAAAGAGTGAAACATCGCTAAATTGTACCTATTAATACTAGAACCAATTATATGCAACGCCGTGGCTCAATCGGTAAAGCCTAGAACTTGAAAGGAAAGATTATTTTCAAGAAAGAGTTCATTTCCCACATAGATTTTGTGATGAAATATTAGATATTAATGTTTAATAATATTTTTTCGGATGTTTGCTTAATTCATAGAGTTATTCGGATCATTTTGACTATATATCATTTTATTAAGAAAAAATAATGTTACAGTATCGCTTATCATGCTTATTGAGTGCATTCCTATGACTGTACATACTCTTGACTAACTTTCTATTCATGTGTTTACATTATTTATTACATATTTGCGAGGAACAACTGTCAACCTGAATTAGATACCTGTACATATCCATGATAACCAATAACACGATAATTGATTATATATATAGTAAGGAAGCTCAAATGTTGCATGTGTAATATACACACAACTTCAAGTTGAAATAAGTCCATTGTAAACAAGTTACAAAACAACACAAACAATTTTTGAAAACCTTTTTTAAACATGGTATTATATTACAAATGCAGTCAACAGCCATTTTGTTGCCAATTCACTAACTGTGTAGATACTAATACTGATTTTTTTTACCACTGTCCCTGTACGGGTACTTAAGTCATCAGAAAATAAAACAACACAACAGAACAAATCAATTACACTACAAATCGTTGAATTTTATCTTAAATATCAAAATTTTGAAACTACACTTTTATTTACAAAAATTAGAATTAGTGACCATAATTTGCTCATTGAGAAGGGCAGATATCTAAAAAAAAACCTCGAGACAATAGAACATGTCCAACTTGTAAAACCTTAGAAGATAAAAATCACTTTCTCCTCCACTGTCAAATTAATAACGTTTTACGTATACAACTTTTTAATGACATGGCAATAGATAATCCTATGTTTCTAAATCTATCTGATACACAAAAATTAGTAATCCTACTAAATCCTTCTTATATAAACCAAGTGAAAAAACAGGTTCCTTTATAAAACAGTCTTTAGAGCTGAGGACAGGGGACTCTTAGTTAGTTTTACTTGTATATATATATATAGATATGTGTGTGTTCAACTCAGTTATTTTATTGTTGTTGTTACTTTTGTTTATGTCACAAGTATAATGTTACTTATATGACAAATAAAGATGATTTTTATTATTATTATTATTATTATTATTATATATGTTAAACATCAAGAAGCTGAGCTTGTTGTAGTGCCAGGAAAGGTCATATTACATGTGTTGTGTGGTTGTAACACAAGGTGTTTTATAACCAACTGATGTCAAATTTTGTCGTCCGGCTAAAATATTATGATCTTATCTTTTCACATAGACGATAAAACCTTAAAGACCAGGACAAATACAGGCATACATATATTCAGAACGAGAAAAACAACATCCCATTTGATTTGTTCGATATTATTTGGCTTCCTAACAACTTACGTGTTACATTGTATGTTACCTTAAGCGCATATAGAGTGTTAACAATTAGATAAAATCAATATAAAAAAATCAATAGTCTGGCCTTGTTTTTTTTTGCAGGAATACCTTTCAAGGTATGAAAAAAGATGCTGTGACGTATTTTAATATACTATAACAATGTACAAAAAAATGTATAAGTAGCATTTATCGGGCTATTTAAAACATAATATACCTATCTTATCGAATGAAAAGAATTCATGGCAAATTGGCCATATCTCTTTGACTTAAAAAAAACCCCAAACCTTTAGGTAGGTATTATAGAAAGTTTTATCATATTTTGAGTTTTTTTCGTGTCAAAATTTACCATGCTGACAATTTTGTAAATTAGTGATTTTTCTCTGTTTTAAGAACAAAATGCATATTATTTCAACTTCCGAGTCTGTTAGGCCTTATAAATGATTGAAAAATTACATATCTGAGAAATTTGAAAAGAAAAAAAGGATATGGGATGTACATTTGTCATGTTTCTGGTAAAATATTTGTTTGTACCCTTCACCCGTTTTCTCAAAATTGGCTAAAAAACTGACTTGATTGATGGTAAAATTTTGATATTCATTACTCAAAAACTACTTAATATGCCAGCTATGCTGGCACTTATGGTAGAAGCATCGTTTTGGGACAAAGAACGATAACTCTTGCTAGACGACCCATCTGAAAAGTTTCGTCACTCTCGTTAAATCTCGTACGATTATTTTTTTTTAATGGCTGCCATAATTCTCGTTTCAACGCGATCTTGAAAAAACGGGACGGATCGGAATAATTTCGATGTTAATTACGTCATGAATTTTTATTTGTTTGCAAAAACAAGAATTCAGAAATTTTGGTAACTTTTGTAGTTTATTTAAATTTTATCGTACCACGGAAATTACCGAAGTTAGGACAACAACATCTGACGCCATGTTTCGTCTGCTACAACATGTCATTTTGTAGGATTTAATAATGTCCCCAATGAAAAAGTGTCCACTGGACATTATTTCCTAGTTAATACGGTCTCGGAACACAATTTACTTATTTATATGTGTCCTGGACACATTTTTCTATTAAAAAGTGTCCCTGAAAGTGGACATAATTAAATACTTTACTTCAGTGATAAGATGTCCACCTGGACATTTTTTCACAGGACATTTTTGTCCTCCTGAATTTTTATTTTATATATATGATTTAATAACATTCATTGCTAAGTTATATTACTAAATGTATTCTAATCTATACCTGCTAATTTTTAATACACTAATTTTGTTACTTTGACAGGAATTACTTGATTATGACATATGAATAAAACAGCATCTAGCTTGTCACAGTGTACCACTAGTTTTTCCACATTTTCTTTTGCCTTCATGTCATAGTACATATAGAACAGTTCTTCAGATTTATTTTTAAACTTTTCACATTTCCTTCTTATGGTTCTTTTTTCAATTAGATTTGTATTTAATATCAGGATATTTCTTATAACTTATATAGTTGTAAATTTCTCTGTATTCCTTTCCATCCATTTATTATTTTGTTTATATTATTATTCAATTTCTAATTAAATTTTCTTATTTTATTAAAATTTAAGCATAACAAAACATTATAATGACCATTGTATTACTTCCCTTGGAGGACACAATTTGTTAATAATAGTAGGATTTGATAATGTCCTCTATTTCATAACATTCTATAGTCAAGTGGACACTATTTCATAGATATTGCTATGTCAATCTGTCCATTTAGGGGACAATAATCCATGGCAATGGACATTATTGAATACATAAATTCTAGGAAATAGTGTCCATGTGGACACAATTTCCCAGGACACTATTTTGCCTTACAATTATCAGTGAGGTCAAATCAAGTCACCTAAATAATAACAGGTACTGCATTTAAAAGTCACAAAATCATAGTAAACGATAACATATTTAGTGTAAAAGTTCCGTCCAGTCATGGGAACACAGTAAAAAACTCTGCAAGTAATACATTTCGGATTTTTTTTTATAATGGCCATGCGGCATGCGGGGTAGACTCCAGTGCACCGGTTGTGGTTGACCATGACTACTTATGTTCACCTGCCACATAATTCCCCATACCAAAGAACAGTGATAATGACGTTGGTTATACTGTTGATCACGGTAAGTCATGAAACCCACAGACTAATTCAAAACTAATGATCACCCCCCCCCCCCCCCCCCCCCCCCATAATTCACAATCTGTCTGGTTGTTTTTTTTAAGTTGGTTAAAAAACTAACAATAAATGTGCAATTTAGGTACTCTCATGTTAGCAACTTCACAGCTACAAATTTATTTTCATAACTTCCTTTGGCAAACTCTCAACAAATCTTTTCAATGATTATGTCACATAGATCCCTTTATAACTCAAAATTAAATTGGTGACCGTGCAACTATATTGTAAACAAGAATATTCTAAAAAATAAGCACAAAATAAACTTTTGTCTGATTCATAGAAAAATTTGGTAAAAAAAACTCACAATATAGATGCAATTTGTGTACTTTCATGTTAGCAACTTCACAACAGAACTGCAAATTTATTTTGTATGACCAAAACAAACAAAAAAGTACAAACTTAAAGGCAATAAAATGCTTTGCCATGCACAGCCTGATACGACCGCATATGTATATTGAGCATATAAGGGAGTCAACATCAAAAGATCAATGAAGGATAAAAAACTGAATTCAAATAGTTTGGGGGTGGGGGGTTAAACTTGCTGCAAGTTGTTTTATTTAACCTACATTGATTTTACATATATTCATATGGGTCAATCAATTTTTACCAAATTAAGTTAAGAGGGGGGATGGGGGGTCAGTAAATAAAACTATCTGAATTAAGTTTTTTATCCTACATTAAACTTTTGATGTTGTCCCTAAATACCACAATTTTTTTTGTCAGTTGAAATCAAACATGTTTAAATTTGGATCCTTTAAACTTCAATATGGACTAATTTGAAAACAGGTAGCAGGTAGACCCAAATATTTCTATTCAGCAGAAGTCTCTAACTACATATCTCCTTAATTTCATATGATAATAAGTCCTACAAAAATATTGAAAATGTGTACATTTAATTTTTCTTGTAGCTTCTCATGTGAAAGCAGTACCTTTTTGGTCACTATTTATGTGTTGCGTCTAAATAAGAATTGTAACACTTCATAGTGACCGAACAGGTTAAACAAATACTTCTGAAGAAACCGAAAAAGAAGACAACTTGAAACAGCACCAGCCATGCCAGTATACATGTACATGTATGTATGAATAAAAACTCAGATCAGAATAGCATGGACAATACAGGGGCGGATCCAGCAATTTTTAAAAAGGGGGGGTTCCCAACACAGGACAAAGGGGGGAGGGGGGCCCATTCAAATGCATTGATTGGCCAAAAAAAGGGGGGTTCTGACCCCTGGAACCCCCCTTTCAATTTCAATACAACATGTTAGTTATATGTCCTTGTGAATATATCTTGAGGAAAGTTATCAATAAATCTGCAGATAATGCAATTTTATCAAGAGTTTTGTACATTTTCTGTTATAATTTTCATACAATCAGTGAAACATTTAAACAGGCTAAACTAAATCTTTATTGCTGAAAGTGTCAAACAATGACAAGTGTTTTATTTACCACTCATGTGTTTTTGTGAGAGAAAAAAATCTTGTGCAATATTTGGAATTAAAGGGAAAGAAGATCCTTTTTCCCTCGCACTGGCGCATGTCAATTGTGAATATATACTTACCAAATATATTTTCTTTATCTTGATACTCACAGAGACATTATCAAGAATTAAGTACATATCATAGGAAAAATACACAAATTACAGATAAAATATTAAAAACACCCTATTTTAAGTGCATCTCCTGCCATACAGTATTTGTTGTATCTGTATATATACTAGATAAGTATAATCAATGTAAATAAGGTAACTTTTGGAAGAAAATCCCAAAATAAAAAAATAAAATACCCCCAATAATAATGTACCATAACCCCAAAATCAATTCTAATCTTCCTTTTGTGTATTGAACCTCCTAGTGAAATTTCATGGAGATCCATTATCTTATACTCAAGTTATTGTCTAAAACCAAATGTGTCTTCTTGAAAACAACTATGACATGATTAAAAGCATTACTGGAAAGCAAATTTTTGCCATGCTTGTATTTCCCATTTCCATTCTCAATTTTATTTTGCTGTCATATAAGAACTTGAAAAGTAAGCTACATCATGTACATGTATAAACAAAAACAAATATATGCAAGAAAGGGCATAAAACCATATTGGGCTGTAGTTTTTTATTCTTAGTTTTACGAACCCTCCTACCCTAATTTTTGCCAAATAGGAAAAAAAATAAAATTAAAAATATTGATTTTTAATTTTTTTTCTCCTCCGACCCAGTGTTTTTCATGCAAAAAAAGTTCATAACTGCATGAAAGAATCTAAATTTATGCTCTTGGTGATTTAGTAAGCTGTTGCACATGGATTTTCAATTCAAACTTTGTCAAGAAAAGAAAAAATAGTTGTTACACTAGTAGAAAATCTCCTGGTGAAATAAAAAAAAAAATTTTGATATTGACGGTTGGTATTAAAAAAAAAATCAGCAGCAGCAGTTTTTTTTGTTTTTTTTTTCGTCCTCCTACCCATTGGTTTTTTTCAAAAAATTTCGTAAAACTAAAAATATAATAACTATGGCCTAAAACCGACTCAGAATTTAATAGTACATGATATTTATGTAGAACTCACAAACTTGAGATGATCAGAAATACAAATGGTTTTTATTCGAGTCAGATTTTTATTACCCAAACCCTTCAGCGATATCAATTAAAATTATTTAGTCAAAATTTAACACTAGTATTAAGGTTTATCATAACAGTCAAATTGGCAAATATGACCTTAATAATAATTATCACCTAAAAAAATACTGTGTACAAACTGACATATGTGCGGTTTGGGAAGATTTTTATGTTTTTAGATATATAAAAGTTAAATTTATTTTGCATACCTGATAGATAAAATCATTTTTGGTAAAGATCTGGATTCAAAATAATTTTTTTGTCCTATGCTTGAACAGATTTTTTATTCATCAATTTTGGAATCAGAATATTTTTTCAGGAAAAATAGCATAACCCCTCATGCCTTTTCAAGTTCTATGTTTGTTCCCTAAACATTTTCCATCTGAACTTTCTTTTAAACATAAACAATACGTTAATGTAGCCTTCGACATTCGTTCTGAACATGCATCAAATATTTGCCACTGGATGTTAAACAACAAACAACCATCAATACATAGGACATTGTCTTAGTATAAAGCTGGCATTTAAGGTAACGCCTTCCTCATATTATTGTAAATACACAATTTCCACAGAGTTTACAGTATGGAATGATGGTAAACTATAAAATCACTGACCGACACATTAATTTTTTGGGTGTACATAAACTTATAATAGACGTGTCCGTCTGATATATCATTTGACCTTGACGTCATATACATGGGTCATTGCTAATGTTAAGGGTATGTGGTTATTGTAGGTCAACATTTATCTTTCAACTTCCAACATAAAAAACACCATAGTCAGTAAACCAGGTAAAAAATTCAGCCTGTACGCTCTTGTTTTACACTTCATACATGTAGATTTAAAATTTCCTTTCATATATGTTGTTTACATTGCATGAATCTTTCCATACAGATCGATTTATTTACAATTCATGTGTAACTATAAACTTTCAAGTGTGTGAATTTTTATTCTCCCCTGTAAGAAATATTTTTACTGTCTGGGAGGATTAATCGCTTTTAGCTAATAATATTCCTAGGGATGTATAGGAGGCAAGATAAATACCTCGCATGCAGGTGCTAGTGGAATGTTGCTACTAAGAAAGTGAAAATTCACAATTGGAAAGCTGAAATCATCTCTTTTGTATTAAATTTTGTTTTTCACCGACCCTCATTGTCAATTTCTAGATGTTAGTCAATATATGAGACCGACTTAACTGTATCTGATGTATCCTTTCAGTTGGATAGATGCGTTCAACATAGTCACCAAATTTTGAATTATTTAGTGAGAGAACATCAACTGTATAGCTGACAGTAAAATTAAAGGATATTGCTAACTTCTTATATTTCTTCCTCAGAAGTTCCTACTATGAAGTCAGCCTAATGATAATAAAGAAACAAGTCGGCAAAAAGAGGGGCACAATTAGTTCCCATTGGAATGCCGACAGTCTGTTGTAAACACGTCCTTCCGGTCGAACGTAACAAATATGTTGCCCATCAAGAAATCAAGCATCTTGATAATGTCAGATTCAGAGAATTTTTTGTTTGAATCAGAGTGATCCTTTACAAAGTAGAATTTATCCCTCAATAAGACAAGATACCTGTTTATACGTTGGACATTCTTCTTTTATGAAACAGAGCAATACCAACTCTTTCAATTTGTCTTTTAGTTTGGAATGTGGAATACTTGTGTAAAGTGTAGAAAAGTCAAATGTTTGAATACTATTGCAAGATGAAAGAGAGTTAGATTGCATGTACTCTAAAAGATCTTTGGAATTTTTTAGTTTTTTATTGCTGATAAAATCGATGTTTATAATTTAGAAAGAGGTTTCGTGGAGCACTTGGAAGACCCAGCAAGATACCGTTGTTTGTAAGGACACTAAGTCTTATTTAGTTTAGGTATCCAATACAGTGATGGAAGATCACGTTCTTCATCTAAGGTCAATATCAGAAAATTTGTAAGGGTTCCGCGGAACCCAGTATCTCGCCTACTTTTGCTGTTTTAAATCAGTCACACTCAACAAAAATGATGAAAAAAATTAATAAAATTATTTCTCTCGATACTATCTTTTGATTGTCAGAAGCTTCTGTCCAAGTTTGGTAAAACTCCATGCTAGTTTAAGAATCTTAAAAATGTTTTTAAATCTTTAACGGCAGACTATTAAGTTATGTTAACTGGAAGAACAACTAAGTCCATATATATAAGTAAAATACGGGAAAAAAATACTTCTGGGTACTATCTGCTGATCATAAACAAGCATGCAAGCTTCTGGCCAAGTTTCATACAATCCCAGGATAGTTTGAGAAAGTTATTAAAATTAAAAAAAACTTTAACCACAGAGTGAATGTGATGGTTCCTGGCAGAAAAAACTAAGTCCATTTATAAGTAAAATACAGAAAAAATGGAATTTTATTTGTTCAAAATTTACTTCTGAATACTATCTTCTGATAATAAACAAGCTTCTGGCCAAGTTTTGTACAATTCCAGGATAGTTTAAGAAAGTTATCAAAATTTTAAAAACTTTAAACACAGAGTGAATGTAATGGTTCTTGGCAGAAAAACTAAGTCCATTTATAAGTAAAATACGGAAAAAAATTTACTCCTGGATATTATCTACTGAACATCAACAAGCTTCTGTCCAAGATTGGTTGAAATCCAGGATATTTCAAGAAAGTTATTAAAATTTCAAAAACTTTAACCACTGAGTGAATATTTGTGGACGCCGCCGACGACACCGACGCCGACGAAATGTAGGATCGCTATATATGTCTCTCTTTTTCTACTTAAGTCGAAGGCTCGACAATAAACCATACGAGAAATACATGTACACCTTACAATCATTCAATACACTAAATATAGTTGACCTATTGCTTATAGTTTCTAAGAAAAAGACTTAACCATGAAAACGTAACATTGACCAATGAACCACCAAATGATTTAAGGTCAGATGATACCTGCCAGACAGACAATCCTTCCATACAACACACATAATTGATCTATTGCTTTTAATTAAAGAAAATATAGATAAAAACACAAACATTTAACTATAAACACTGGACCATAATAATAAGGTCACGGTCAGATGACACCTACCAGTTGGACATGTTCACCTTACAATCCTTCAATACACCAATTATACTAAACCCTATTGCTTATAGTATCTGAGATATGGGTTGGACCACCAAAACTTAACCTTGTTCACTGATCCATGAAATGAGGTTGAGGTCAAGTGAAAACTGTCTGAAGGACATGAGGTCTTGCTTGGTTTGCACATATCAAATATTATAGTTATCATGTTACTCATAATAAAAGAGAAAATAACAGTACAATAAATCTTAACATTTTTTCAAGTAGCCATAGAACCATGACAATGAGGTCAAGGACAATGGACATCTGACATCAAGAAACTTCTTCATATAAGGCATCTCACGTGGATTCATTAATATTCATGGGTACCAATTTTCGTGGATTGCAGAAAAGTTGCATTATCGTGGTTATTTGTTTTCGTGGTTTTGCCAAAAAGTCAGCATATTGGCATATGTAAAAGGAGTAGGTTCAGTAAGACCCATTTTTGGCCCCAAAATATAGCAGTTTTACAAATCTGTGAAAATGTAATCTTTCAGCTTTTTATTGGAAAGTAGAATGCTTCTGTTACATAAATATTGGTTGTTCTTGACAATACAATGCAATTGAATTAGACACTCAAGTGTTTAAAAAATGTCCTAAATCTTTCGTTAGATGAACCTGAAATTTGAGGCCAAAATCGGCCCTTATCGGACCTACTTCTTTGTCATTTGTTTGAACATTTTTATTCATGGTTTACCGATACCCACGAATCAAACGAATAATAATGAATCCACAGTATGTATAAAGTATGAAGCATCCAGGTCTTCCACCTTCTAAAATATAAAGTTTTTAAGAAGTTAGTTAACAATGCCTCTGGCAGATCACTATCCCTGTATGTAGAGCTTATAGCGACAAAAGTCGCAGACTTGACAAAAAATGTTTGACTGTAATGTTTTTTTTAACACAAATTCTGTTTAAAATTAAGTACAGCAGCTGGAATAGTTTCTTCAGGCCTGTAGCCAGAAATTTTCAAAGGGGGGTTATTTGGACTCATGAACACGACTTTAACAGTCACAATTTGAACAGAACGTTGACTTTAACAGTGCTTGTTTGGTTTTAAGGAACCCCCAACCCCTGGCTACGGGTATGTTCTTGGTGTTATTTAGGATTGAAATAAACAACTCTAGGGGAGGGTCCTGAGGAAAATGTTTCTTTAACAAGTGGCATTAACTTTGTTGACATTTTCTATGTTTATTATTTTTTCCCCACTTTACATCTACCCAACAGTACATTTAGGCTATAAATAGTTATTTACACACCAACTAAAGGGTTAAACTTCCCTAGCTATTCATCAACAATATATTATACTTATTTGTGACAGTCAGTAAATAACAAAACCTTATTGTCAAGTCATAATTCAGGACATGGGACTCCTCTTTGTACTGTTTTACCTTTCGTCATGTCAGAGCCTTTTTAAGATTACTATTCAGTATTTTTTGTTGGCTGGAACATTTTGTGGGAAGTGATACAAGGTAATCTATAAAGCTGATAGTTGTCTCATTTGGCAATCATGTCAAAATCTCTTTTTTATATTGGTTGTGTGTAAATATGACTGTTTGTGATGATTATCCACATGGAATATAGTCAAAAAGGCAAAATATCAAATAAAAAGCACCTTCTGATAAAGTTTTTTAATCAATTGTATAATTATTGATGCAAAATGGAATGTTCCCCTCACCCAAAAAAAATCACAAAAATCCTATTTTGAAAGAATTAAGCATGTGTGACGGTTATGGCTAAATTGGTTTCTTTTAAATTTCAAAATTATCCTCCTTTAGGTAACCTATTTCGGTAAGATGGAGATGACTATTTTATGTTTATATAACCTATCTTTTTTTCTTCTTTAATATTTGAAAATCTTTAATATTTGAAAATCATATACACATACTATATGTTATTGTTTGACTACTGCATGTTGTCATGTCTTCAAAATGTTTTGCTTTCCTCTGATGTAGGAGAAATTCTTGTTAAAGCCATTCTATTAGGTGTCCTATAGACAAATAACTGTAATGATGCTTAACACTATTCTCTTGTTATATCTGATGGCATGTTCACTTTCTATTACACAACTATTAAGGTTTTGAAATAAAACAAAACAAAGTATTGACATAAAAGACATTTAATGTAGAAAGACAAAACAAAAGAACAGTCACTCATGACATTAAGATACTATGGACGGATCTCTCATACATGGTGGAAAACTAAGCTATTTACAATGTGGAATGTCAAATATAAATACTGGTACCCTGATGGTACTAACTTTATACCTTCTTTTCTAAAATTTAACATATCAGAATTATATATACCGACACTCATCACCACTAATTATGGTTCTTATTCATAAAGTGTATTCAAATGTGTAGATCTTTTTTGTAAGCTTTAAATGAATGAAAGGTATACTGTCTAAAATAGACTTTTATAATTTACTCATAAACAAACATAATTGCATCTTTCTTTCTTCAGTAATATGATTCTTTATAGTTTAAGCAGCTTTAAAATAATTGAAAACATTTGAAACCGACATAATTTAACAGAAAAATTGTCATTTAAAAATGTTCATGTAAATTAGACATTATAATTTTACATTTTGAAAAGTGTGAAAGAGTTGTGAAAATAAGATACACTAACAGTTAAGAGATAAAAAAAAATCAACTTAAAACTACTATAAATTTTGAAACAAATGAATGCCTGAGAATTCAATGTGACAATATTCACAAAAAAGAATTGTCCATTTTACTTTCAAAAATTCTGCTCATTTTAATATATTACAGCTAAATAAAGATTTCTACATATTAAAAAGAAAGACATTTCAGTTATTCTATTATATTTCTAAACACCGAGATTAATAAGCTACTATGAAGAAATATAAATTTTATACACTGCATTTACTAAAGAAGTTACTGTTGTATTTATTTTTCCTGGAATATTGACCCCACCGGCTCATATAGGCATATTATTCTCACAGACTAAATAGCCCTTCTCACAAACAACCTAAAAAATTACACTAATAGGAATTCGAACTACTCATTTGAAACAATATATTAAAGTGTTCAGATGGTTTGCATTCTAATTTTGTTATTCAAATGGAAAAAGTATTAAAACTTCAAATTGATAATTTTAACATATTTTTTTAAAAAAAAAGTATTTTATAATTATCTTTATTACTTTCAAACAGCTGCTCTGTTTTAATTTAAATTTAATGCAAAATATGTTTGAAAATTTGGAATGTATTAACATGATAAAATGAAACAAGTCAAAAATACTTCTACAGATTTCAACATAAAAAATCATTGGTTTACCTAGATAACAATACCTTTTTTTCATTCACACACATTTATATATCAGGTTACAAATGTCTGCTTCAACAAAGTATACATGATGGTATTTTAGAAAATTAAAACTTTTTCTAACCTTATATTAAAGACTTTTTCTAGCCATTTTCCATTATAGATATATTCAAGAGTCATATACTTTGCAGTCAAATTAATCCACAATAAATAGAAATACAAAACATCTATGTCTTGAAAGATTCCATACTTGAATCACCAAAACTTTTGTTTTAGGCACAATCAAAACAAGACAATAAAATATATCTCCAGACATTTTTGTGTGTATTTTTAAAAGCACTTCAATGTGACATAAACAGAGGTCATACAAACCCCAATAAACAAAAACATAAGTAAATCTTTTATAACTATAAAATGTAAGAAAACATATGAAAAAAAACATTGTCATAATTCATAACATATAGTTGAGTATTTATTGTTCAACTTTAAAATTTAAAATTTCCATCATTTGAAAAAAGAAATATTTTGGCCATCTATAAGATTTCAGAATGGATAAAGTTTATGCATGCTCGCAAAAATATTAAAATCTCCTGCATTGAATACACATTGATACTATAGTATTCCAGGAAATAAAATATATGGTTAACAAAAGATGTGTCTAATCACATACAAATCTACAATGAGTATTGCAGGTGAAACAGAATTCATCTGAAATTAGTACAATTTGCCTCATTCAAATATTAGTAAATTTAATTGAAGATTTTAAAGTTGAGTTGATTAATTATTTATTTGGTCCATTTGCATTTTAAAAAACTTTTTCATATTGCTTGTAAGTTTGCTTATAGCATATTATATCATGAGATAACTTTTTAGGCACAAACTAAAATTGGAATTGCCACAAACTGTGTTGTAATGTGTAAAGGCCACGCATTAAAACTTTGAAAAATCCTTGTAATGATCAAAAATATATTTTGTTAGACCTTTTCAGAAAGTTATTCTAAATATCATATATTACTAGTTATTTAGTAATTTATGCTAAATTGACTGATTGTGACATTTAAACAAATATTCTTGATATAATATTGTAATTGATTACAA
Organism: Mytilus trossulus; assembly: GCF_036588685.1. Lineage (NCBI taxonomy): Eukaryota > Metazoa > Mollusca > Bivalvia > Mytilida > Mytilidae > Mytilus > Mytilus trossulus. The sequence goes on from NC_086384.1 coordinate 20,766,771, forward strand.
ATATCCAAATGATTCAAACAATATATTCATGCAAACATCATAAATAAGTTAAAATATTTTGCTGTTATATATGGTATAATATTGTAATTGATCACAAATATCCAAGTAATTGAAACAGTATATTCATACAAACATCATAAATAAGTTAAAATAAACCCATGCTACATTCTTCCAATACATTCCATCATATACCTGTATTCATGATTATATAAAATAATGTATGCAAATGAACACGGTGGTTGCAGAAAAAAATAATGCTAAATGGAATTCATCAAAAGAAAAACAAGACAAAAAGGTTAAATGCATGTATAATTTTAACTGTTGAGTGATATATGTCCCCTCTACAAAACCAGGTTATAAATCAGTTACTGACTTGAAAATTTAAGACATTTAGACCCCTTGAAAAAAATTACGAACTTAAGGCCATCAAAACTTGTGACACATATAACATGTATAATTAAACAGGTTTGTTCAAATCAACACTTGTATCAAATATAAACATAGAACAAGTCTATAATGCTTGAAATTACATGGCATCAACCTAAACATAGGTTAAATAGTCATTAAGGTGGTACCTAACACTAAAGGGAGATAACTCTGTAAAGTCAGCTAAATGTTTTAATTACATTGTGTTGTAAAAGGAATATTAATTTTCTCAATGATCAAAATTTGTGTTTGTCAAATTGCTATATAACCAGTGTAATTTTTCGGACAAAACAGTTGGTTCAATTTTTTTTATTTTTTTTATATTTTTGTTTAAGTGTCAAAGTAAATACAAAGTTTTATGAAAATTAAACAAGCCAAAATAGTTTTAGTGAAAGTGTTGGGTACCACCTCAAATACACAGTAAGTGCATTGTTGTATGGCGTGCATGGGTGCATACCAATTCTCCTAATGTAAATTTACATAAGACCTTTTTGGTTGATTATACAAAAAAAAATAATCTAATATGTATGGTATTTTCAGAGAAAGAAAAGACATCGAAACTATAAATACATGTACTGTAGAGTGTAGATGTTGTTTCCAGTTTATACTTGTATAGACTAGCATAGAATAACAACAGTGAACCAGATGCTCCGCAGGGCGTAGCTTTATACGACCGCAGAGGTTGAACCCTGAACGGTTGGGGCAAGTATGGACACAACATTCAAGCTGGATTCCGCTCTAAATTTGGATTGTGATTAAATAGTTGACACAGCATAGGTTTCTGACACAGAATGAATGTATTCAAATGAACTTAAAATTTTTGTTTTCTCTTAGAGCAATTCACTATGCTGTTGAATATTAATCCTCTCAAAAAAATGTTTGAAGAAATTTTCTTTTTATTTATGAAATTTCAAATGAGAAAAATTATACCCAATTTTTTAATCACATCCCCCTTTCCCTTATTCCAAAACTAATTTCAATTAAAATATTCTAGTGAAGTTTGCAACAATTACTACTCATTTAAATACATCATAAAATATTAAGATGTAAAAAAACTGCTTGTTATCACTGAATGGTAAAGATTATTTAAATTTATCAGTTGGTAGTAAAAAGTGAATATACATTGTATATTGTATATAACAAAGATTTAAGTTGATTCTGGACAAAGAAAGATAACTCCAATTAAAAAAAATTCTTGGAGATATTTCTTGCTTACTATACTGGACAAAGAAAGATAACGCATAATCAAAAATCTAAGTACATGTTTAGATTCAGCATATCAAAGAGGCCCAAGAATTTAATTTTTGTTAAAATCAAACTTAGTTTAATTTTGGACCCTTTGCACTTTAATTTAGACCAATTTTAAAACTGGACCAAAAATTAAGAATCTACATACACAGTTAGATTTGGCATATCAAAGAACCCCAATTATTCAATTTTTGATGAAATCAAACAATGTTTAATTTAGGACCTCGATTTGGGCCAACTTGAAAACTGGGCCAATAATCAAAAATCTAAGTACATTTTTAGATTCGGCATATCAAAGAACCCCAAGGTTTCAATTTTTGTTAAAATCAAACTAAATTTAATTTTGGACCCTTTGGACCTTTATGTAGACCAATTTGAAAACGGGACCAAAAATTAAGAATCTACATACACAGTTAGATTCGGCATATTAAAGAACCCCAATTATTCAATTTTGATGAAATCAAACAAAGTTGAATTTTGGACCCTTTGGGCCCCTTTTTCCTTAACTGTTGGGACCAAAACTCCCAAAATCAATACCAACCTTCCTTTTATAGTCATAAACCTTGTGTTTAAATTTCATAGATTTCTATTTACTTATACTAACGCTATGGTGGGAAAACCAAGAAAAATGCTTATTTGGGTCCCTTTTTGGCCCCTAATTCCTAAACTGTTGGGACCGAAACTCCCAAAATCAATACCAACCTTCCTTTTGTGGTCATAAACATTGTGCTTAAATTTCATTGATTTCTATTTACTTTAACTAAAGTTATTGTGCGAAAACCAAGAATAATGCTTATTTGGGCCCTTTTTTGGCCCCTTATTCCTAAACTGTTGAAACCAAAACTCCCAAAATCAATCCCAACCTTTCTTTTGTGGTCATAAACCTTGTGTCAAAATTTCATAGATTTCTATTAACTTAAACTAAAGTTATAGTGCGAAAACCAAGAAAATGCTTATTTGGGCCCTTTTTGGCCCCTAATTCCTAAAATGTTGGGACCAAAACTCCCAAAATCAATACCAGCCTTCCTTTTATGGTCATAAACCTTGTGTTAAAATTTCATAGATTTCTATTCACTTTTACTAAAGTTAGAGTGCGAAAACTAAAAGTATTCGGACGACGACGACGACGACGCCGACAACGACGACGACAACGTGATAGCAATATACGACGAAAATTTTTTCAAAATTTGCGGTCGTATAAAAATAATATGCCCTGACAACATGGAAGTGTATCTACACATATATATTTGCCTAATTCCCTGAAGTACTGTGAATATCTTTTGTAGAATGAGACAGATACAACTATCTATTGTGATTATTTCCCTTTGATAATTATGCACATAATGCAAGGGGAAAATGTTCTCCAATGTCATTTAAACAACATTTTATTCAAATAAATATAAATTATTGTTTTTTTGATTGACATATATCGATTTAAAGAAAAACATTTTTAGAATTGTGCAATCCATCATATTTAGGTTAATAATACAAGTTTATTGTTTATTAATTCAAAATTGCATAAGTATAATGAATTCCTTGCTAATTTACAGAAACGGCTAGTGATCAGGAAAGCACAAAAGTTTACAGCAAGCAATGCAATAGAAGGCCAATAAAACTATACACAGAGTGAAAACAATCGTAGAACTGTTGTAGCATATTGAAACATTAGTTCATATTGACAGAACTACCAAAAAAATATATATTAATTTATCTTTTCCACACATTATTGCTAATTATTATGAATATTTTTATTAAAATCTGGAAAAAAGAAATTCTGTGTGAATAAAGAGGGGGGATGGGTCCTGATCCCAAAATCAGGGGATTAAAATAACGAAATCCCGAAATCCCAGGCTTAAAAAAACGAAATCCTGAGGTCCTGAAATTTGAATAAAGAAATTCCCGTATCCTGAAAGGGTCAATCCTGAAATCACGAGCTAAAAACACCAGATCCAGGAGTCCTGATAAAGGTCATATCCCCCCTCAATACACCCCTTCCCAAATGAATTGCTATATATATTTCTAAGATTAGAAAAAAATATCCCTCAAAGTAGTAACAGATATTAGCAGACAAAATAATGTATTCAACATCAGACAAATATCACAAATAATTGCACGTTTTATCGTTCTACAAGTGCTGTACAGGTTAATCCCCCTTGATGAGCTACTTGTCTGCACTTTGTGAAGTTTATGAATGGGACTATGAGTCTTTGTGTTACTATCATCATACATAGAAGATTCTAACTTTGGATTTGCTGACAAGTAAATCTCCGTCATAAAAACTGGTTTCTATTATGACATTCCCACTGAAAAAAGGAAAAATAGTTTTAATTATTCAATTACACACTGTCCAATGAACTCAGGTCATGAAGCTTTTCTTGTCCGTTAGGAAAAAAATCCCCTCTAATTTGAACTCGTTGAAGCATGACTTAAGGGCATTTATTCCCGTTCTTTTTAATTGATTGTTTTTACTATTGACTATTTTTTTAAATTAGAAACCACATTTTTAATGCTTTATTTGTTACATACTGGAAGTCAAGAGGAATTATTATTTGTTTTTCTGATCCTTGTAAGTCTTAATAAAATCGAGAAAGGAAATGGGGAATGTGTCAAAGCGACAACAACCTGACCATGGAGTAGACAACAGCCGAATGCCACCGATGGGTCTTCAATGTAGTAAGAATGTTTTTAAAAATTTTAGTTCATGTAAAATCAGACTTCCATTTTCACTGAACTAGAAGAAATTTTTATTTAGGGGCCAGCTGAAGCCTGTGTTGAAGACCCATTGGTGGCCTTTTGTGTTTTCTGCTCTTTCCTCCGGTTGCTGTACATGTCTCTTTGACACATTCCTCATTTCTTTTCTCAATGTTATCTATAAAGCAAAGAGAAGTAGGTTGTCTGATATCAAGAAGATGTGGTGATCACATATATGATTGCAATATAACTCATTGAAATTCTTACTTTAGAACATTAGCTGGCATCATCTGACTTTCTGGAGCTGCTTCTATCACAGACTGCCATGTATTAGTGGAATCAGGAATTACAAAGCCAAATTCAAAATACCATTCTAAAAAAAAATTATATAGGTGATGATTACATGTATATATATGTATCTAAGTTTGTAATTATTAAATTTTTAAAGAACAACTATCTAAAACAGTATGCACATTTTAATTTTTTTTGTAAAACTCATTTCATTGTATTCAAAAGCATACTTTTGAAAAACTGGTTAGAACTCACAAAAGTGAAACAGATTTATGGTCATTTGGCTCCAATAACATCTGAGACTTTATTTTAATACAAAATAAATGTGGAATGTGTTCATGGGACACAGATAATGCCACCGCTTGCATATAATGTTATAAAGGGACATAAACTAAGAACTGTAAAAGTGACACTGCCAAAATTTAGTACCTGATCCGAGCTTTATGGAATCAGCATTTCATAATATTTGGTAAAGGCAAACTTAAGTTTAATAGGAGATTTTTTTTCCATTTGTGAAGGGGCATAACTCTAGAACAGTAAAAGTGATTCCACAAGAATTCAAACTTGATCCATGTTTTGTGGACAAAAGCATTGTGTATAGCATCCATAACAAATGGTTGAGGAAAAATTAAGTTATAGATTGGAAATGAAAAATTCAGCAATTTGCATTTGTAAAGGGAGATAATTCGTGAAAGGTAAAAGTTGAGAAAGGAAAAACTGATCTATGTTTTTTGGTATTAAGCATTGTGTTTAAGGATGTTTGCGTGTCATAGTTTGGAGTTTTTGTCAGATTTTCGGAATCCTCTGGTTTGATCCATTTGAATGCCTTAAAAAAAAATTGCCCATGGACCCCCATTTTTCTTTTTTTAAATCTTTTACATGTATAATTTTAAGCCTTTTGTAAAAGTCTTATAAAATCTGATTTATTTTTAAATAGTATTTGAGAACTTGAACTGTTTACTGATAAAGGTATGAAAAATCAAGAGAGAATATTTTCACGCCACAATTCTAATGGCAAATATCTAGAAAACAAGCACATTGACCCCTATATTTTTTTGGCTTTTTTGATTCCCTAATCCCTCCCCTATCAATATATATACTAGTTTAAGAAAAGTTATTTATTTTGAAACTGAGCAGCAAACATCCTCAAGTTACATAAAGTGGTTGAAGCAAAGTAAGTAAGAGATTTGAAACCAATGTTTGAACATACAGATGTCCGGATGGCGGATGCACAAAAATATGGACAAGTGTAAAACTTAATGCCCTCTCCACTAGGGTTTGGACATAAAAATCCACAAAAAAGAGAGAAATTCACATATTAATAAGAAAGGAATAGGAGTAAAATCCAGTTGATTGAGCCAGAATATATATAAGTATAAAGTGGTCTTAAATTTTTGTATACATGTCTTCTTCAGCTAATGAAATCTTGGCCTTTATGTGGTTAGAATTGACTGATTTTACAATAAAATATTTTAAACTATAACTATTTCCTTATTCTGAATTGTTGTGAAGTTCAAAATCCAACACAATTGTCTATTTATAACTGCACAAACTTTTAACTTTCAGCTATGGATTTAAAAATTTAGTTTCTAACCTTGTCTCAGACATTTTGCTCTCATAGACCTATTTGTATGTACCGATTAGTGTTATACTTGTTTTGAAGTGAATCTAATTCATTGTGACTTGGATGGTGGGTTGGCATTCATACCGCATCTTCTTATTTCTATGAACATCTAACTACACATAAATATGAGCATACCTTCTAAAATTTTGCCTTTGAAGTAAACTTTTTGTTCTAATCTAAATTTGTCCATCTGTTCCTTTGAAGAAAAATTAATTTCTCTGGATACTGTTTTACATTTTAAGATCTTCTTGGGTACACGAGCTAAAATATATAATATGGTAAACATCTTATTTTTTATCACTAAAATTAATAATGGAATAGAAATATAATTATTGCTATAATATACATGTAGCATGGTAAACATCTATCTTATTTTGACCACTAAAATTAATTATGAATTAGAAATATATCAATGATATTAAATATTACAAAAAATCCAAGACAGCAACATGCTATATATATGTGATATGGGTTTTAGCTCATTGTTAAAGGATGTTAACTTTTACATCAATTGTCTTTGATGGACAATGTTTCTTACTTTTCATCATGCTACAAAATTGAGATTGGAAATGGGGAATGTGTCAAAGAGACAACAACCCTGCCATAGAACAGACAACAGCAGAATGTCACCAATAGGTCTTTAATGTAGAGAGAAACTCCCGCACCCTCAGACATCCTTCAGCTGGCCCCTAAACAAATACATATATTTTTTTATAAACTTGCTGTTTTGTATTTGTGCTGCTTTCAAATTGACTTTGGCAAAAATCCTGAGTATATTTCTGACTTGTCAGCTGACAATCTAAAGGAAACACAAATCTGCTTCTTTATCTGTAACAATTATACCCATATCAGGTGTACTGGATGTTCACAGGAATGCATATAAGTTAGAGGGATAAATATATCTACTGAGAAATTCAAGATTAATATGACTGGTGAGTATTTATAAAAGATAATTTTTTTTTATTAATACGTCATGTACCATATTTGGTCATGTATAGTCTACACTTTTTTTTTATGAATACGTCATTTACCATATTTGGTCTTGTATTAAGTCTACACTTTTTTTACTTAAAACTGATACTGTTATTTGCAAAACATAGTTTCTACATGCTCATAAAGCATACATGTAGTATTGTACATTGAACACATTGTGACCATTTATAAGGAAAAAGTCTGTTTCAAGAGAGATTTATAATTCTAACTTATCTCATCTGTTTTTATACAATTATTTACCTTCATGATCTTTATCTGGAGATGACCTGTAAAATAGTTCAAACTAATTAGTTACAGTGAAAATTGTATGCTACTATTATTTTCAACTGGTTAATTCTTAACTTATCATACTAATGGGTATTTCACAAGATTGTGTCTTGCTGCATGCATTATTATTTTTTTGTGATATTGTCTTCATTTATTCAATTATACAGCAGCAGATATGAGTGTAGTTCAGTGTGATTTCCTATAGCTATACCTACATGTATATACTGCTTTCTATAAGACTAGAGTGAGTATTCTTTGCTTAGTGGACCAGAACATAAATAAAGATATTTGCCACTGGACATAAACAACAACCAACTATCACTATTTACTATTTTACATTGTATTCATATGGTTTTCCTTACAACTTTAGTTTTTGTTGCTTGTCAAACTTGAATAACAACTTTAACCTGAACTTGGTGAAGCGGGACAGACAGACGGATAAAAGGACAGACTAACAAACAAACACACAGACAGAAAAACATATAACATAAAAATGGATTTTACAAACCACACATTGATGACAGTCCTAATGGCTAAATCTTGATCTTCCTCAGCAATGTTTTTTTTTTTTGGGGGGGGGGGGGGGGGGAGGGGGGCTTTAATGATTTAGGTGTTGATATACATTTTGTACATCTCTCTCATAACTAAATTAAGTTTCCTTTTTTGAAATATTTGTGTTGTTTTGTAAAATTTTTAAACATATATATACAGTGTCATGTATATATGATTTATTTATTGTGTACAGGTATTGTTACTATAGTAACTATCCAGCTGTCCTCTAGTAAGCGAGATCATATATCATATCTAAATATTACATGTATATTGAAATGTTTAATCATACATACAGATCATCACTGGACTGCCATAATATTCTACCACTGTCAGCATCTCGTAAATTCATCCAATTACTTTTTTTGTGTTAAGGAAACTTCTTGAATTGAATATGACATGTATGATTTAAGCCCTGTTGACCATATAAGTTCCATGAATTACTAAACTAGAAAGACTTTTATACATTAACATGATTTAATTGAAAGTCAATAACTAAAATAACAAGTGGTGTGATTACCAATGAGACAACTATCCACCAGACGGCAGACACCAAATAATGTATATGGACCATAATTTGGTATTCAGCCTTTGGTTTCTTTTTATATCCTTTTTTATAAGTTCTAAAATTTTAACTTTTATTTTGTGGGTTGTGTTGGTGTTAGAATAGTATGAATGGAAAAATTGAGTTTTTCGAGAAAAAATTAATACATTTTGATTCACCGTTTACGTGACATGAAACCAAACAGGAAACCAATCTTTATTTTCTTTATTTTGAACAATATAATTCAAAAGGCATAAATAAACACCATTACTAGTGTTACTTGCTTCATGTTAATATTTAAAATCTATTTTCAATGTTATATTAAAGTTTTTTTTAAACCTGACAGGAAACCATAAGAAACCGAAAGCATTTTTTTAGTTTTATTTTATTGCGAAATCTGCTTAAAATAATCTGAACAGTATACTTTTTCTTAAAATCCATCTTAAATGTAACAGTATTATAAAACTCCTAAATATGTGCTTGTTTTGAAAACAATTAGTACAATTTATTCAGAATTTTCCATATTTTCTTCATTGATACAGGATACCATAATCGTTGTATTTTCATGTTTAAGCCAAAAAAATGTATTTATATTTGGTTTTGATATTCCAGTTATATACAATTTATTCCAAATCATTGGCAATGTCAATGAATGTAACATTCTTTAAATCCAGTAAAGAAAAAAACTTTTAACTTGGAATTATAGCGCACCCTATCGAACCTTTCCATAGATTCACCTGCAAGTTACCTGTCCATTTAAACTTTTGGCAGTTCTATTGTCCCATCTAACAAATACAACAGGTATTGTTCTCTGTATAGTTTATTCACCAGGACCTTTAAATTTCTTCTAAGAGAAATCTATCACTTATTGATTAATCTACCTGAGTAAAAAAATTATCTGCTAAATTAAATGGAAATAGCATGTGTACTATTTATAAAAAAAACTATATGAGTTTGAATGTATTATATTTTCAATCTGTTGAATGTAAACACTGATTCAAACATTAATAAAAGTTGATTCCTAAAAAAAATTAACATTATTCCTATTTCCAAAAAAAAATTGATAAAAAAAACTAAAAAATGTTGATGTTTATATATTAAGGCCTTCTTAAACGTATTCTATAACTAAACAAAAACTAAAAGATGCAAATTTTCATACGAACAATATTTTTTATTTTAAAAACAAACTGTTTATGATTAAATTATTATTTATTGTTAACAGATTGAAAAAAATATTATAAATGGTTCATAAACACGAAATTACAGTCATTTCTTTTTATGTGAAACATGTAATTTCTATCAATTTAGCAGATAATTTTTTTACTCAGGTAGATTAATCAATGAGTGATATATTTCTCTTAGAAGAAATTTAAAGGTCTGAGTGAATAAACTATACAGAAAACAATACCTGTTGTATTTGCTAGATGGGACAATCGAACTGCCAAAAGTTTAAATGGACAGGTAACTATCAGGTGAATCTATGGAAAGGTTCAATAGGATTCGCAATAAAATCTTTAAAATAGGCACAATGTGATACTTGTGACCTGTACACCATCTACATGGTTTCCACATCTTAACCTACTTTAGTGGGCTAAAATCAATAAAGTACTTCCTTTCAAGTCATGCATGGTAAAAGTTTACTTCTCCTTTGACAAGTTTATTGCGTTTCTGATAAGTGTTTGCAGAACATGAATAAAAAATATTAATTAAAAACTGTGACAAAGATTCCAACTTTGTACATTTCAAGTGTAACGGTATATTAACATGTATTTTTTATTAAATTATATTTATTCACCTAAAATATCCAGTAATATTTACTGCTGAAGTTAAATCAATCCAACGAGCATTGGTACAATGATAAGAAACGTATTTTCGATTGATTTTTCATAGGACTCTTCACGCCAGTATCGGGAAACGAAGTGTGTTCTAACGTCTGTCAAATATGAAATCGATTTTGTCAAGTCATTGGGCATTTATTTTCACACAGGATCGTATGTAACATAATGCACATAGGAAAAATAACAGACCACCGGCGCAATCTCTTTGACAATTGCATGTTCCTCTTTTAAACAAGACGAAACAAGTCTACAGATTATGTTTGCTAACATCCCGTTGGAAACAAAAACAATGTTTAGACCTAGTATTTCGTACATCAAGCCGTAATGGCGTTGTCACATGTTAGTCACATGTTTCACGTATGACCGGAAATGATTAGAACTTAAGGACAAAAACAATTTTGATAAATAACTGGACTTCTGTTTCGTGTGAAATGTAACGCATAACGATAACGTAATTTTCTTACTTAATTATTACGAAGATCAAAACAAGAATGTAAATCATCTCGGATTTACCTGTTTGAACATCTCGCGAGAGTTCATATTTGCATATTGTTTTTAAGAATTCTATTACAACAAAGCAGATTACATCATCTAAAAATTGCGTTACGAAATCGGACACAAAAATCACGCCACTGTTCTTACATCTGCTACATAAATACTTATAGTTCTCGGCATTTTCTTCTCACTATTCTTATTGGTCGATGTTCTTTGTTATTTGAAAGCAAAAGTTACGAATTTGCCGGTGACGATTATCTATAAATCAGTCAGCGTTATGCTCTTCGGAAGCAAAAAGTAACGTGAGAAACGACACAAAAATACGGTTGTAGAATCTTTTAAATTCATATATTTTAAAAAAATTTCTAGGGAAGAGTAGCATACACTTGTATGTTGATAAAAATAATGGCATCTTTAGATGTAGTTGCAACTTTTCTTACAGTATTTCACATTTTATCACTTTTCTATAGTTATACGAAACGAAGCCCAATAGCAAATTATGGTCCATATACATGTAAACAAATGTATTTAAAACCATACAGACTTCAACTAGTCAAACACATACCGCACAGAAAGCTATTGAACTCCCCTAATGTCAGACAAATATAATTCTAAAGAAAGCAAGAGAAACTAACCAAAAGCTGAACTATTTAAGAAATCCTTTGCTTATTCTGGATCAGTATTATGGAATGGACTACCACACAAAATGCGTAAAGCTCAAAACACTTTTGCTTTTAAGCAAAGTATCAAGAAGTACCTAACACAATCCTGATAAGAAATGTTTGCTACAATGCATTTGTCATGTTTGTAATGTTTATTTTTTATTTTCATTTGATTTTTTTTGACTACATGTATACTTCTTTAACAGCATTATATCTTATGTTAATAACAATGCATTGAACTACATGACTGTAAATTAACTATGTGTAAATATCTGTTTTGATTGTATTGTAATTTGTATGTGAGGGCCTCAGGGAAGATTAGTTTATTGTAACTAACTGAGTTTACCCGCTTTAAATAAAGAATTTATTATTATTATTATTACTAACATCCAAATTAACACAATTCTTTGAACATGTTGAAAAGGTTCTGTCATCATTATCTTTGGTGATTAACTTTCAGATATATCCTATAATATCTGATGTACAGTAGTTGTCGTTTGTTTATGTAATATATACGTGTTTCTCGTTTCTCGTTTTGTTTATATAGATTAGACAGTTGGTTTTCCCGTTTGAATAGTTTTACACTAGTAATTTTGGGGCCCTTTATAGCTTGTTGTTCGGTGGGAGCCAAGGCTCCGTGTTGAAGGCCGTACTTTAACCTATAATGGTTTAATTTTTAAATTGTTATTTGGATGGAGAGTTGTCTCATTGGCACTCACAACACATCTTCCGATATCTATATAATGTTCTTTTTTATAAAAAAAAATTAATCAGTCATGTCAGAACTGTAAACCACTTCATCATTGTTATTACATTTGTACCTTCTTGACCTTATTATTTTTTTTATTTTTTTTTTTTTGGGGGGGGGGGATGTTATATATATCAGTATGTATGGTCAGTTTATGTTTCTGTTTGTATTAAAGAGAGAGTTGTTCCCCATTTGTCAGTATTTTATATCTATGTTTGTGACGTCATCTTTGTCTGATTAAAATATAGATGCTGGAAGCAGATATGTTTTGATGTGTCGGAATATAATCGCCTCCATCCATGCTACCACAGCTATTCCCCTAGTCTGTAATAAAATATAGAGTGAGAAAAATGGTATCAGGTCCGTTCGCGCCCAATATACTTTCGCACCCTACACGTTCGCACCTCGCACATTCGCACCCAAGGTCCGTTGCACTCTACATGTTCCAATTTTAATTCAAATTCCAGTTGAATAATATTAAAATCATGATTGTTTTTTTTAATTGATTTGAATTAAATACTGAATGTATTTATGGCTTGGTATGAGTGTGAGCAAGTCACTTTTGATTTTAAGTTTCCAACTTAATAAAATCCTTAGATTGAAGGGGAAAGTTTAAAAATAAGAAGAACAGCTAGATTAACTATGCTATATAAAATAAATTGGGGGTTAGTTGACCGTGAGTTCCCTGGAAGGCCGACAATATTCAACAATATTTGATAGACTTACTAGGGGGAAACATAATGTGAGCAAGTCACTTATGATTCCGGAATTTATTCATGTGTAACCGGTAATTTTCTATTTTTATTGCAACCGGAACCACTGTTTTGATGACGTATTAATATGCACTTATGATAACGCTGGAATGAATCAAAGAAACATCTTAAAATAAGCCTTTTTATACCATCTGCAGGACTACACAGTACCTATGAAATAAAGATCATTCATCAATATGTCACTTTCTATCAGCCTCACTATACACCTGGCTACATGAGTAAAAGATTGAATATCTTTAATACAAAACACAAAAGATAATTGTTTTTAACAGCTTGGTCCCTTTGATCTGAAACAATGAAATAATAAAATATAGCAATCCACTATTATATAAACCGAAACCTGATAAAATTTATTCAACGCACAAAAAAAAACGTAGTCATGCAGAATCTCACTTCATTTTGAAACAAGTCAATGAAACAAAGTTATAGGCAATACACTAAACAAAACATGATTAAGTGTTATTCAGCACAAAATAAAACGTTGACAGAATCCCACTTTAAATAGAAAGGAATATTATTTTTTTTAACAATACACTCAAAAAACATGATTAAGATTTATTCAACACATAAAAAATGCTGCCTCGCTTTATTTTGAGACAATAAAATCAATTAATGAATTATACTTTGAAGAATACTATTTGCCAAAACTTGATTACAAAGTTATTTTAAACACAAAACCAATTAACATGTAGGGTGCGAACATGTGGGGTGCAAACATGAGTGGGTGCGAACGTGAATGGGCGCAAACGGACCCGGATTCGAGAAAAATACGGGAATTTGACAATACAGTAATTAAGGCGAATCACGGATCAGAACCCCCCAATAATTTAGAAGGTTTACTAGTCCAAATAATTATGACCGTAGGAAGGCGTCCCAGAAAAAAATTAAAATAGCCTTGCCAAACGTCATAAAATGCCTTGCCAAACGTCATAATTATTTGGACTAAATTAAAAGGTTTACCACATACAAATCTGTGTCTGACTGTGACAATAGGGACATTTGGAAAACAAAAGGATGTCATGTAGTCATAAAGTTAAGAAGTAGATATATAAAAAAGGTCGACCAAGGGAATTTCAGTTTGCATGTGATATGATTTATCATAAATGTCAAAAATCAGGATGTCTCTAGACGCCGATGTTAGATTTTGAAATTTATCATGTTTCATGAAAATGATTGATGTGAAAATATGAACAGTTATCTTGATTAAGGATACAGTTTGAATCCTTTCATTATGTCCTCTGCTTTTGATGGCATATTGATTTATAATTGTGTTTTATCAAAACTAGTCTGGTTCTATTTCACGATTCTCCAATGTCAACAATTTAGAAGTAGTTCGTAAAATTTTCCTACGCGACAATCTGTATCAAGTGAATGTTTGTATGATCTTTTTGGTTATAATGATAAAAAAAACGAACTCTTTAATTATTTGCAACGATATTCGCAAGTTTTGACCCATTTCAGTGAATATATTCAGTAAAGAAAGTAACCAGGTTGAAAATTAGTATCATTAGACCTATTTCTCGCACTTACCGGAAAGCGTCCTATTTTCAATAAATGATGTTGTTCGGCTTATGTGGGACGATGGACTGACCTGTTTCTAAAAATCATAGTCAACACTCAGAACGTTAAGGAAACCATATATGTAAATACATATTGTTGTTCAACGAATATAAATGTCATTACTGTATTGATTCCTTCTTTTTCTTTGGTTGTGGTAACTTCATTTATGAAATTTAAACAAGCCCTCCTCTTCAGATAATTTTCATAAAATTTATCACTTATATACATCACAGGCACTTGTTTCTATCCATTGGAAGAACCACTATCCACGTATATTTACGATACGTTGATAGTAGGTCTTCCAATGGATAGAAACAAGTGCCTGTGATATACATGTACAATGTAAACATATACATTGTAGCTGGTATTAACTTAGTCCAAATAATTATAACATCTTGAAAGGCTATTATATTTTTTTGTTGCAAATAATTATAACATCTTGAAAGGCTATTATATTTTTTTGTTGCAGGAAGGCGTCAAAGTAAAAATTCAAAATAGCCTTCCAATACGTCAAAAATATTTGGATAAGCATACACCTTATCACTAATCCCGGCTGACCCGGCCGCTTGAACTTTTGATGCATACAACAATCACTTTTCCTTTGTGGCGTCAGATATTTATGTTTTATGACGTCAAAGTTTTACGGGAACCTGTGTGATATACAGTACTCTTCAAAAATATCGATTCGATAACTTTTTTCTCCGATTTCCGTGTTTCTCGGAATCACACCGTGTACCGCGGATTTCACTCCTAAAATCCTCCAAAGATTCTCTCCCAACACCGCGTGGCTGTTAATTGGTTTATTGCCCATCGGATGTACTTCAAATTAACGACGCGTGACAACATAATTGGATTACCCAGATAATTTACCTTTGAACATTTAATCGATCTTGGTTGCACAGGTGTGCTTTAAAATCACGGTATTATAAATTGAACAAATGTTTTCCTTTCTTTGACAGATAAAGATGTGACAATATCATTTAGAATAAGATAATTATTATCTTTTATATTTGTGTCTTATGCCGTTATCTTTAAAATAGAACGTACATACGAAAAAGTATGAAGAAAATTGTTATTTTGTGTTTCTATTACAGTCCGGTCAGGTCATACATTGTGATTTTTTCAGCAAGGACGATTTTTTGCCACAATTAGTTTCTTTTATAACTTATTCAATAAGCAATATCAGTGCAGTAATTGTTCATTATTAAAAAATCAACTGGCTAATAAAATCATGTTGTTTTTTTGGTAACCTGATTCATCGGATCATCAAGTAAACTTAATTTATTGAGCAATGTAAAATATGATGTTTCACTGCCTCGGTACATTTATACAGACTTGAATAATTCAAATTACGAACAGAAACTGTTAAATGACAACTCTGTTGACAAAGTAAATAATTTCAAGTGATATTGATAGTGCTCGTCATTTTCGCATTTTACGGAACGGTTTTCAAATTGACGAAAGTATTTATATCAATTTCGTCATTTGAATTTGGAAAGTGAAAAATATTTCCACATTAATTATATAATAAATGTACTATAATTCTACCAGTGTTTGACAAGTTTATGACGCTCAATCATTTTACGTTTACAAAAGATGTTAAAAGTTGTGATGATAAGTAATCCGCTTATCGCTATCCGATAGGTCACTAATCCTTTAATTATTAATAAAATTTATCAAACCTCATAATTGCCCATCATAATATTCTATTCCAGTTAAATCAGTCATCATTTTATTTTCAAAATTTCCCAACGGCCTACAATTGGCATTTCTTTATATACGATAACGTATTATCATGATTATTGTCATTTGAATACAATCAATCACCCCGGACAATTTCCATCATAATTTCAATTAATACATCACCAACTGTAAATCTATATTATTGACCATGGACATGTAACTAATGTACTTTCTTTTTTGAAAGATAAAACATTAAAATTCAAATAGTTAAAAATGTGTTCACGTTTATTCGGATAAGAATTATATTTTCCCGGTAAATCAATTGTAAAAGGACCTTCTGGAGCCTCAATACGATTGCACAAAAATGTCGTTCTGCAACTTTAGAAACCTTGAATGGACTTTCCCACGGTCGGCCAGAAAGGTCACCTGAGTTTACTAGTATTTTTTCCCGCCCTTTTAAAAACTCGTGCTGTGGATAACATTGATGTTAACTATTTTTAGCATTTAACATTGTTAAGTAAGTCAAGTTCAAGTTCAACCCAAACTGTTGATAACTGAGATGTGTATCGTGGAATTGTCTTCGCACGGCAAATAATTGTTTTTAAAATCTTTTTGTTGAAAATACACAAATTTACATTCATTGTGCGAAAGTTAATATTAAACAAAGACGAATTAATGCAGCTGGAAGTATTCCTGTTGTAACGGAAATGTATTATTATTCTGCTGTACTGCCAACAAATCGTAAAACGAAAATGCCGTAAGTGTTAAGCATAACGAATGGTGAATAATATTTTCCTTTTTACTTGAATATACCAAACTTTCAAACACGTAATTTTATTTAACTGCTCAGATTAATTTAGCGAAAGTTTCCTGTTATTTTTACACAAATATGCTGATTTCGTAAATAAAATATTAATTTACTGGTGAAGACATCGAGGTCAAAATTAAGTATTTTTCATTTTTATAAAACTTAAATACAATTGAAAGAATTAACAACAACATTTTGCTTTTAAATCTTTTATTTATTCCAGCAATTAGATAATCGTAAAAAGAAAATGCCGTAGATTTACACAATTATTACGGGGCAATTATTTTGTCTAATGAATGGTGAATAAATTTTCCTTTTTACTTGCATATATATAAAACTTTTAGACTTTAATATAATTTTTAAATAAAGACTTTAACTTTGAAGTAGAATATTTTGTTTTTCACATATTCCGCTATATTTTATAATCGTTTTTTTTAAAGCAAGTACATAAAGGTTAAGATATTTTTAGATGGGCTAACAAAAAATACGAAAATATTTTGACTAGTTTTTATTACCACAAATGAAATTTAATTAGTATAAAAGACATTTAAAATTATACACCTGTTTGACACTTAAACTGGTACAGTAGACCGGAAATATAATTCTTTATTACTTCAACCTTTACCTGTCAGGTAATCCAATTACCCATTCAGTCTTGTGTCGGTATAGATCAAAGTAGGATAAGGGCAATTAATTCCTCGGTGTAGAGAGTGAGCTCGTTATCACAATAAACATTTACCTGATTTTGGGAGAGATTACTCCCAAATTCCTCCCAACATTTTGGGAGGAAAATCGGAGTATTTCGGAGTGGCTCCGACATTTTCCGCGGTGTAGGGTGTGGGAGAGTTGGTACTCTTGAACTGTACTGTATCCAGTAATGGCAGACAAATAGCGATAAGGTGTATTGACTCTGATCATGACAGCTTGGGGATTATTTGTCCAAATAACTATGACGTATTGAAAGGCTATTATATTTTTTTTCTTTGACGCCTTACATAGACGTTGCGTCAACAGTGGTCAAAGAAAAAAAATATAAAAGGCTTTGAAGACCTCATAATTATTTGGACTCCAGGGGGATTATGTCCAAGAAAAATAGAAAATAGCATCAAAAACTAACTGTCTTACAAAATATTGAAATGTTTTCTGATGGATGTCAATAGGGTCCAAACTAACCAAGTGCAGAATCATTTCCAACAACTTTTTTATTTTATATTTATTCATATTGTCAAGTTCTTGACATCTCATGATTTAATCGTGACTAAAATCATGCAAAAATATTTATCCTTGGCAATGTGCTGCTTAAAAAAACTTAACTGCATATTTTTCATTGCATTTCACTAGTACATCGGCTTTTAAAAGAGAAGTTGAGAATAATGATCTTGCATAATAATTGTTTAAACATACATTGTATACATGTATTTCCACTATTACTGTTTATTCCCCTCCTGGAAGTTCGTTGAATTCTTGGGGAAATCCTTTCAGCATTCTTATTGACATTGAAACAATGACTTGTCATCTATTTTTGGTTAAAATGTAATTAATTCATATATCATTTCATATACATGATATATATCATTTGTCTATAAATACTTGAATTGGATTGGTCAGTTAAAATATTCTCTTGGTATACACTTCGATAAACCTTATACACTAAAGCCTCGAAAATGTATTAAAATGAAATTTAAATGAATTCCGTGAAATTTCATGAAGGTTTTGGCAGATTTACGTCATGGCAAAACACGACGTCATTTCATGAAAAATTTCAAGGGAAAGATAATTATTATTACAGTCAGAGCTTAGACATAAATAAGTCTGAATCTGCTTTTGACTCTTATCTAGTCTAAATTTGTAAGTTTTAGGATTTGTCTCCCTTTAATGCACGACAAAATGTAACTTTAATAAGCATGATAAGTCAGATATTGTTAAGCAAGAAATAATTGACCAGAATCAAAAAGTTGCAAATATCGACTCCTACAAGTCGATAAGTTATCAAAATTGGATAACTTCAAGACCCACGCATATAAAAGGTCATGCATCTAACTCAAATAATGACAACATTGAAAGACAATGCTTTGTCTTCTAGATAGAAAAATATGAGTGAGAGTTTCAAAACTCGAAGATAATATTAGTTCCTTACAATGCAACCACCTGGAACCAAACTTAATATCAATATCAACATAAATACAATAAATGTAGACCTAAACAAGTCTGTCATTTTCTGACTTAGATAAGTCTAAAATTGAAAACACATTTTTATAATAAATACATGTACATGTTTTGACTTCTTTAAAGTCAAAAACAAAAATCGACTTGTTTATGTCTGAGCTCTGACTGTTACAATATAATTACATTACATCATTGTACATTTACGCTTCAAATTGGAATAATATTTGATTAAAATGAAGTTTTTGAGGTGCTATTTCATTTTAGATTCCAATGCATTTATCAGACATTATGGTTTTAAGAAAGTCAAGATAGCGGCATACTCCTTAGTTACGACATGCCATTGTGCTTTTAGTGGTAAATATA
Source organism: Mytilus trossulus (assembly GCF_036588685.1). Lineage (NCBI taxonomy): Eukaryota > Metazoa > Mollusca > Bivalvia > Mytilida > Mytilidae > Mytilus > Mytilus trossulus. The sequence goes on from NC_086384.1 coordinate 20,786,500, forward strand.
GCAGCCATCAAACAAATAATGTAAATTAATAATCTTGTATGTTTGGCTGAAGAATTATCATGATTATAAGGATTTAACACATTTTTAGTTCACCTGGCCAACATGGCCAAAAGGGTTAAAATTATTTATCAAGTCGAGATCTGTATCTGCCCTGAAATTTCCAGATAAATCGGACAATGGGTTGTTGGGTTGCTGCCCCTGAATTGGTAATTTTAAGGAAATTTTGTTCGTTTTCGTTTATTATCTTGAATACTTTTATAGATAGAGATAAACTGTAAAGAGCAATAATGTTCAGCAAATTAAGATTTACAAATAAGTCATCATGACCAATATGGTCAGTTGACCCCTTAAGGAGTAATTGCCTTTTATAGTAATTTTTTAACAATTTTCATTAATTTGGTAAATTTTGGTCAGTTTTTACAAAATGTTTTCCTCTAACTAAAAGGCCAATTGCAAGTTCATAACAGATAGAGAAAATTGTAAGTAGCAAGAATGATCAGTAAAGTATGATCTACAAACACATCACCATCACCAAAACACAATTTTGTCATGAATCTATCTGTGTGCTTTGTTTAATAATAATATGCACATCATTGGCACATAGACCAAGGTGAGCGACACAGGCTCTTACATTGTCTTAAGAGCCTCTAGTTTAAATGGAGAATACAATTTTTAAATATATATCACAACAATTTTATTAAAATTGATCTCAATACTTTTTCAGTTTTTAAATAGACAAAATGGCTATGAGAAATTTGGTGGAGGGGGAATGTGGTGGATCAAATTCACTGATGAAATTGACGTCACATTTCACACAAGATAGAGGATTACGACAGGTATATATCTGTTTAAGAAAGACTGATCTTAAAAATATTCTATTGCAAACTTTTTTCTTATTACCTGTATTATTATAAGCTAATAAAAAAATAAATCATTAAAACAGAAAAAATGATAGTTAACAGCTGAGCTGCTGAAGTAAAGATGTTCATTTTTTATCTGTCATTGTCAATGTTAGAACTAAACACAATTATAAGTAAGTTAAGGTCACTGTACCCAACACCTTAACTGAAAGAGGAGAGGGATTAATATAAGTTGCAAAACTTGTTTCCCAATCCACTGTAAATAAATATGTTTAAATAAAAAAAACCTTAACTGAAATTAATTTGGCTCGTTTAGTTTTCTTGAAATTTTGACAAAGTATTTACTTTGACCCTTTGACAAAAATATATAAAAAAAATAATTTGAACCAACAGTTTTATCAGAAAAAATACACTGGTTATATAGCAGTTTGACCAACCCTTATTTTGATCATTGAAAAGCTTAATATTCCCTTAACAACACAACGTCATTAAAACGTTTAGCTGATTTTACAGAGTTATCTCCCTGTAGTGTTAGGTACTACCTTAAGTGATACATGTTCATTTGTCCTGTTTGTATATCATTTGATTTGATTGATAAGTTATACAAATAAGTTTAGTTTTTCTATATCTTTACATGTATTTCATTTATTTTTACTTTGTAAAATATTTAGAAAAAAATTATGTTTACTTTCAGGAAAACTTCAGTCATGGACGAGTCCAACATCCACAGCAAATGGTAGTATTATATTATATTATATCTAGTTCCAAGTTTTTTAAATCGATTGCAATGAAGCCTTTTACATTAAAAAAACCTTACAGTTATTAAAATGTCATATCAGCATGATCAGTATAAAAATAAGAAGATGTGGTATGATTCCCAATGAGACAACTCTCCTAGAAAGAGACTGAATGAAAAAAAGTCATATCAGTTCTCAACAAAATAAACTATAATCTATATGCATGAAACATATGCAATCCATATTAAAAAAGACTAAAACAAATCAGCCTGCTTTTTTTTTGCTATTTTACAAAAAAATTCCTTTGATGGTACTGCCTTATAATTTCTTTTAACTCACCACAGTAGAGTGACATGAAAATTTTCACTAGAAACTAAGGGCGCACATGCCATTGTCAATGTTAACATCAACATCTTCATAGGCTAAATATCAATAAATAGATTATCATTGGTCATCATAACTTGGATGCTTTTCTCACTTTTGCTGTACTGTACTGGCTCTATCAATCTTGTTGAGATGACCAACAATAATCTATCAGCATAAGAGAGATGAATTACTAATCATGCTTTCAATACATTGTACTTCTTATTTTTTATGCTTTCTTCAAATAAGAAATGGGGTTACAAATTGTGTTTCCAATGTGTAATCTTGTATATATTTGTCATATTTTTCCACCTCTTTCCTTTTCTTGTCTGTAACAAAAACTTTTCAATGGGTAAAATTTAAAAGAAATTATAAGTCGAATGTATTTATATTTGTTTTCAAATTTAATAAGCAGTAACATAATAAAATCATATTTGGCATGAAGAAAATATTTTATATGTTGCAGCCTGGTAGACCAATAGGACAGTCAACAGAAAATGAGGTAATTAAAAAATAAAGTATCAAGTGTGGATCAAGACTTATTCAAAAGGTGGTTTCAAACATTGAAACACCCCCCTGGTCCTGGATTGTCAAATGAGAATGGCTTATTAGGGTGTTTTTTTTCTCATCAAGAGTTGTTAAAGGTTTGGGACTTGGAATGAGCTATAAGATATGTGTGCTGTGTTCATTTTACACTGTTCACAGCCTAATACATGTTATTCAGCATTTAAATGGACAGTGAAATGTTTATATGACTTACAAAATGGAAAATTTAACCAATTTTTTTCTAAAACAGTATTGCATCATATTTAAAAATACCATAAGCATTAGAAGTTCTTTGGTTGATTGCAGTTCAGAGAATGTAGTTTATCGAAAGAATTTTATTGTATAGACTGAATTTACAGCTCTCCCTTGACACCATTTGAGAGTATGATCTTAAGGAAACGATTATAGTCCGTCAGAAGGGAGCAATAAATGGCTGACTTGTATTAAGAGAGAGCCATATCTCTTGCACTTTAAAGACACCCTTGTTGATTTCCAAAAAGAGCAGGCTAATGCCGCTACAAGGCAACACTCATATCCGCAAAGTGGAAAGGGATAGATATAAGTTTCAAAACTTGTTTCCGAAACCACTATAAATAAATATGTTTTTAACTAATTAAAACTCTATATATTAGTTTTACATGTTAATTTTGAGAAGCTTACTATTTCCCTAACATTAGAACATGATATCAAAATTTTCAGCTGATTTTAAAAGAGTTATAATCTCCCTTAGTGTTGTGTACCACCTTAATTAAGTTAATTGTGTTTTGTTATTTTGTTCAGTTAGTTGATGAGTTTCTGTCTAGTCAGAGAATTACAATGGCTCCACAGACATTCCACATGGGTGGATTACTTCAGGAAATGAGAGAAATAGAGGAAGCGGAATTCAAATACACACCTGAAAGAGGTAGGAACCAGTTAAATTATCAAATATGCAAATTAAAAAGATTGAAATATTGTAAACCAAACACACTAAAAATGTGAATTCAAAAACACACCTGAGAGAGGTAGGAACCAGTGAAATTTTCAAATATATGCAAATAAGAAAGATTTAAATATGGGAGATGAAATTACACAAAAATTGTTAATTGAATTATACACCTGAGAGAGGTATGATCCAGTGAAATTTATCACTGAAATTATCACATATGCATATAGAAAGATTCAAATATCAGAAATCAAATCACACAAAAATTGTTTATTCAAATATACATGCATCTAACATACCATAAAAATTTGTCAATCATCTGCTATTAGAGTGAATCACAACTTATGCAGGCCCGTAGCCAGGAATTTCCAAAGGGGGGTTCGTTTGACTCACAAACTCGACTTTAACAGTCACAATTCGAACAGAACATCGACTTTAACAGTGCTTATTAGTTTTCAAGGGGGGGTTCGTCCGAACCCCCCGAACCCCCCCTGGCTACGGGTATGTTATGAAAGGCATTACTTATTGATAAGTCCAGATCTCATCTGACAAGGGAAATACATTACTGATGAATTTGAAATAAATTTGAGAAAGGAGGTATTGATTATTTCAAACATGTTATTTGTAGTGGTTATGGGGAATTATCCATTCAATTGTTAAGAAACTTCAATTTCAGTAGAACTTTCACCTATATCCACAAATTCCACAACAAAATAAATGTCTCTCACTCAAATAATGAAAAATTCCCGAACAAAAAAAGTCTTGAGTGTGACGTGGGATTGCCAATTTTTTGTAATTGTGACATGTGAAAGTCAAATTATTGTGCCATGTAAATGGGAAATGAAGTCTAGCGGGACACCGGAAATTCCAAAAAAAAAGAGAATTGCCTACGTACATACAAATGTAGTGTTAGTGGGGTATGGGAATCTGACAAAACAGTAAGGCAGATCGGGAATCAGAACCCCCAAATGAGACAAAGATATGCAATAAACTTTATAATTTCACATTTTAGCTCCAGCAATTGCAGAACTTGCATCATCAGACTCATGGGCTCAGGAATTTCTCACAAAAGAAGCTGACAGTCCTTCAGAGAAATGGTCCAGTGATTATTTATCAGAAAACCCCACTCAAACTTTAGCTCCTACTAACCTTAAATGGGCAGAGGAATACTTGGATCACACAGAAGCACACACTAGACCATGGTTACTAATTATGGAATTGATTTAAAATAATGTTGTTTTATGATAATTTTACACAACTTCTTTTTGATTTAAAGAAAGTATACAACACAAAAGTTTTCTAAAAATTATTTGTAATTTTTCTGTATTTTTGTAGTCAACTGTTCTTTCTCAGTATTAACATGAGTCATCTGCAACTATAAAAAAAAACCTTTTACTTATAATCAATGCATATGTTAGCATATAAGGGACCGGTCAAAATTTATCGTCACATAGGACCGGTGCAAAGTGAAGTAGGACAGATACTTTTTTACGGAATCAATTTTGTTGGGACATCATTTTTTTCACAGATAATATCCATAGGACACAAGCTTTTTTTTCAAACGTTCACTTTGAAATAATTTTTATGATACAACATGTAATTTATAACAAAACTTGAAATAACCAGGTATAATATACAATATGTAAAAATAAAAATTATTATACATGTAAAAAAATTCAGATAGGCATCTTTAATTTTTTTTATAACTTTTTCAAATCAACTTGGATTTTCACCAAACTATGCAACTATCTTAGATATATATCGAGCTTACTGAATCCCATTTCATTTAGTTTTTTGTTTTATTGCTGTAAAATTTAAAAATTAAAGTAATCTTGGTAAAAAAAAGCTAGGATTTTCAATTCGGACAAAATAGAGATACATGTAGTACACTTTAATTTTTTTTATAACTTTTTCAAATCAACTTGGATTTTCACCAAACTATGCAACTATCTTAGATATATATCGAGCTTACTGAATCCCATTTCATTTAGTTTTTTGTTGCATTGCTGTAAAATTTAAGAATTAAAGTAATCTTGGTAAAAAAAAAGCTAGGATTTGCAATTTGGACAAAATAGAGATAGTACACTTTAATTTTTTATATAACTTTTTCAAATCAACTTGGATTTTCACCAAACTATGCAACTATCTTAGATATATATCGAGCTTACTGAATCCCATTTCATTTAGGTTTTTGTTGTATTGCTGTAAAATTTAAAAATTAAAGTAATCTTGGTAAAAAAAAGCTAGGATTTTCAATTCGGACAAAATAGAGATACATGTAGTACACTTTAATTTTTTTATAACTTTTTCAAATCAACTTGGATTTTCATCAAATTATGCAACTATCTTAGATATATATATATCGAGCTTACTGAATCCCATTTCATTTATTTTTTTGTTGCATTGCTGTAAAATTTAAGAATAAAAGTAATCTTGGTAAAAAAAGCTAGGATTTGCAATTTGGACAAAATAGATATAGTCCACTTTAATTTTTTTTATAACTTTTTCAAATCAACTTGGATTTTCATCAAACTATGCAACTATCTTAGATATATATCAAGCTTACTGAATCCCATGACATTGAGTTTTTTTATGTTTTACTGTAAAATTTATTTTCACTTATATGGTGAAGTGCAACAAACATACATCATGTACATTACATCAACCAACAAAGTTGCAAAAAACAATCTGGGGTCACATCAGGTACATTTTCTGTAAAAGGGAAAATGTTAAAGCAATTACTACCATTCCTAAAAAAAAAAACACATTCCAAGGCAACCTATGGGTCTTCAGGTTAAAATATACATAGAGAGTTATAAAACCAAATGCTATTCAGTTTCATGTTTCTCCTGGAGCTTGTTTTTATAATTAATATTTAAAAGTATTGATAAAATTTTATATAAAATACATGCAGCTTCAATAATTTCTCAGTTTAACAAACACTTATTTGTGGTTTGATTGCATTATGCAATGTCTTTGTTTTTTTCAATGCTATATTCATAGTACAATTTATGATAATGCCATGCCTGTAATTGTATGTATATCAACAAAATAAAACATGAAACTGTTGCTTTTGATCATATTATAAAGACAACATATGATAAATGCCTCTATTAAGTATACTTTTATTGACAATACATTGGAAAAGTAGGATAGGACACCAACTTTTTTATTACTAAGTTGGCTTAGGACATCATTTCTTTTCAGTCAGAAAGCCATAGGGTTGTAACTTTTATTAAATGTTTTTATTTTTTGCACCGGTCCTATGTGACGATAAATTTTGACCGGTCCCTAAGTAGATAAACTTTGATAAAGACAAAATTCATTAATAGAAAATAAAGAATGATCCAAACAGATCATAACACAAAGCTGGGAACAACTATAGGTTACTGTAAGTCCTTCAACAATGAGTAAAACCCATACTGTATATTAAACTATAAAATTACAGGGAAGAAGAATTTAAAGAATTGGATGACACAAAATGGTTGGATGAATTTTCGTCAGAAAGGGAACAAAATAAAGATTTATCAGATACAGCCAAAGAATTGTTAGGATCCGTTAACGATCCTAAGTTTAGTAATTCTGAAGTAAGTATGATTAACCTATCTAACTGTTATTATGCCTTTGTCTTTGGTGAAATCCATTTTTCTGATTGGCTGATATAAAATTTTCTTAGGGTTATTTGAGCTCTTGCAAAAAAAAGATACTTTTAATCAGTCAACCAGAAATTTCCTGCAAATTATTTTGTCAGTTAATCATTTATTTGTTCTGTTCTGCATGACTTTTACATTGCATGTAATTACAACCCCATCTTCAGCTCCCTTTCCGCTGCCAAAACTGCACATGCTTATTCACACACTAACTTATTGAATGAAAATTTTATTTCTGTCAAATAAGGCAAATTCTACTGGCCTCCTGGCAAAAACTTTTATGCAGGCATGCCAGACCAAAATGATTTGCATGTAGGGCAAGTTAATATATTATATAAGGGCATGATAGTTTACTTTTAGAAGTGACTTGCTCACTTGATAAGTTGTTTAAATAATCTTAGTTCTACTCTTAATTATATCTTGCTAATTTTCTGAATGAATGGAAGACAAATTCAAAAAAAGTACAGATAAAGTGTCCTCCATTCAGTAGATATTTTTTAAAAGGGGAAATTTTAAAGACAATATAGCTTTTTAATGTCATGTCACAATGAATGTATTGGCAGAATTCTTCTCTTTATAACTTTATAATGTTACATGCAAGAAGGGCATCATTGGATATCTGTTTCCCATAGAATCATTCTCCATTTATTTTTTGGAAAGTGAGAGTTCATTTTTACCCATGATATGACCTATTGTCTATTAGAAAGGAAAAAATTAATTTAAATTTTTCAAGGTCTGTTATTAAGAGAAAATTAAATATTTTACCATTTCCTTTTTTTTTCATTATTCACAAATTTCTTTTTTCGAAAAATTTTGACATGTAATTTTTGTCAACAGTTTATGAAGTTTGTGAAGCGGATAGGGGATGGAGAAATTACAATAGAGAATAATGATGTTATAGAATTGTCCCAACAAGACAAGGCTGAAGATTGGGCTCAGGAGTTTTCTGTAAATCAGGTATTTCCCAGTGTGACCATCATTGCAAAGCATTGAAATAAAGGACATCTTACCTTCAGTGAGACAAGAAAAAGGAAGGATAGTGAAACAAATATACTGTCAGTCATTTACACCTCCCGTAAAAACTGATCATGAATCTAACATATTTAACTTTTTTTTTGGGGGGGGGGGGGGGGGATGGGGAGGAGATATCGAAGACCTTCTTTCTTTGGCTCTATATATTTCAATTTATATGGTTAATTTAAAACTATAAAAACAAATATCAAGATTCATGATATCAGAACCAGCATCTTTATTTTTTAAGGATTTTTGTCAGCAGTTATTTACAATACCCTATCACCTGATTTGTTGTTGCTCCTTACCAGCAGCTCTATGCTTACTGTTATCATCACATTTCTTACCTTTCCCATGTTGGCTTTGGATTCTACATTTTTTTTAGCAGAATGACTTACCTTTGTCACCATTTTTAAAGATCTTATTACTGTTAATTCAGAAATTATCACAACATTTTTATTAATACAAAAGATGCGACTTGGTGACAATCGCATAATAAAAACTCTGATTCTGATATCTGATACCTAGCTATGTAGAAATGCAGATTTTCCTGAAATTGCAATGATAATCAAGCATTTTTGTCATTTCTTCAAAAATCACAATAATATCTGAATTTACAGTATTTCTTTTTAATTATTATTGCTCATTAAATGAGATACCTTGCATATACATATATACATTTTAAAGCAGGGTACATTATATATCAAATAGAATTTGAAACTTCTTAAACAATTATAAAGAAATATTATTTTTTGTAGTAATTGAAAAGCTTCTTTGTAAAAATGTTGATGAGAGCAGACCTTACAGAACAACAACTTTTAGTTCTGTTTCAACATTTTTACTCTTTTTTATATATATTTTTTTTATTCAACTACATAATTTTGGATATTGAGTTGAACTAAATTATTGTGATCTTCCTTTAGGCTGGTAAATCATTAGTTGATCAGTGGGAAGATGAGTATGCTGAGATGACAGGGAACCAGGATGTAACAGATGAAAACTTCTGGGAAAAGTTACAAAAACACTGGGAGGATGTTGACAAGTAAGTTTTATCATGTATCAAGATAAAAAAAAAACATTTAGATTGTACACTGTTCTATAGGCTAGCTAGTATATAAAAAAAGTTGATATTAACAATTAATTCTCTTTCATGTCTTGTGAAAGTACTTTAATACGTTGGTATCAATTTTCGTGGTTTGAGCAAAAGTTATATGTTCGTGGGTTCTTAAATTCATGGATTTTAGTTTTCTAAAAAACAAATCAGAGTGAGGAATTGAAGCCATTAGAAACAAAGATTACAAATTGTCTCAATTGAAGGATAAGGCTTGAATAATTAACATGGCCTATACAAAAAAGACCTTCAGGAAGTTAAATAAACAAACAGTTATTTTAAGATTTAAGATTGGTCTATCTTAATTTTTTCTCTCAAAATAAATGCATGCACTTCCATAGAAGTCACAAAGAACCAGTAGTCAACCTGATGAAATAGTCACACAGTGAAAAAAAGGAAGTAAAAGAATCAATGAACTTACTACCTTTCTATTGTATGTCATAATTGTACTGTAAATACAGAATGTGTGCATTTATTATTGTTAAAAGATGGACTGAAATGCTAATTTAATTATCTTGTATACACAAAATGTTATTTAAATTCGAGATGCAAGTTTTTATGTTTGTGAAACCTTCCTATTGCAGTTTTTTTCAAAATTTTTGAGCAAAATTCTTGAGCACTTGTATAAACTGACAGTTCCTATAATTTTCTATTTTTATTTCAGAACTACAAATGATGGTCATCCATGGCTAACAGAATTTGAACAAACAGATCCATATAAAGTAAGCTACAAAAATGTTCCCATCCCCTACAGCCATATTTTCATAACTACATTTTATCATAGGCTCTTTTGAAAGGGACATTATGGTTTGAACTATCTATGTGTCCATTCCAAAAAATGATTTGAAATTTGCTTTAGAAAAGAAAACCTTTTGATAATCATGATAATTGTCTGAATTGTTGTTTTTATGTTATGCGACTTTATAATTCCAAAATGGGTGCAGTTTTGATAGAAATCTCCCATGCTAGTTTATTGATGACTGTGATGTTGTTTTTTAGTCCAAAGGTTCAAACATTATCATCAGCAGGTGTAAATAGAACAACTGAAAGGGCTTACTAAAAGAAAATAATAAAAAAAGTTCCGATAAAATATTGCATATACAACCCATTTAAGATTATTATACTTCACGTTAAAATGCCATATTTTGATTGGCTAATACGAGGGTGTCAATTTACTCTATCACATGGTTGAGAGGGTGTCAATTTTGTTGAATGTTACCCTCTCGTCTAAACCAATCAAAAATCGACAATTTAAAGAACAATGGATAGAATTTACATCAAGTAGTTGAATACAATGCTTAAGTTTTACCTTTTGGCTCAAATTTTATTATTTAACCCAAAATAAAAAAAAACAACATCTGTCTTAATTTTTTTTCTTTTTTCTAATACTTGTAAGGTTGTTATATTAATGTTAGTGATTTCATAGAAAATCCTTTTGAAATAAAATTAATCTGTAAAAGACAAAAATGGTAGGACGTTCAGTATAATAAATTAAATAACACATAGCTGAGAGGGTGATAGAGCAGATTGGTATCCCTAGAAAAGCATTGTCAACCTTGGCTTCGCTGCAGTATACAATGTTTTCTCGGGATACCAATTTGCTCTATCACCCTCTCAGCTATGTGTTATTTATATAATATCATCCCTTTAACCTCTAACTAAATCTTTGAAATTTTGTATAATTCTTGACCTTATTGTTTACATTTTGTTTTTAGACAATGAATGGAAAGGTATGGTACCCTCCCTTTATATATATTCAGCTTCCAGCACAACCCTACAAACACTGTCAAAAGGCAGAAATTAGGTCAGCCAATGTTTTATCAAATTTACTGAAGGCTGCAACAGCACTCTTGTAAAAAAAACATGTCTATGCTTTCCCTTCATTCAGTTGCGACTGATGAAAACATCCATGTGTCTAACATGTTGATATTTTTTTTTTACATCTTCCATTGTTTGTCATACAAGCCACTTTTAAATTTGCACACAATCCCAGGTTAAATATTAGTTGTAATAAACAATGTTAATATTTTAGACATTACAGCTCATCTATGTAAGCATGCAATCCAAAACTGATCGACTTGCTCGCTATGTCTGCTTTGATGTTTGCAAACAATAGGTAGATAGAGTTTCTTTTCGTTTAATATATACTGGGATTTGAATGGACAATAAAAATCGACATACAATGTGAATGTGGAACTTAACCTTGAAATGAAGTTTATGTTTATTGTCCAATCAAAGTCCAGTATATAGTAAACAGACTTACACCCCAGTTCTATTGTTATATTTCATAGTTTCTATTCTTGAAACACATGTAAATGGAATAGAACTACTGAAAAATACTACCTACCTGCTGTTTACAAACATCCAAACAAACATACACTGGCAGACCTATTTGGAAAATCACCGCGATTTTTGTAAAATATTCGGTGTTTTTTGGCCAATCTCCGCGGAACGGAGAATAAATAGAGGTTCATCGTAGATTTTCCGTTTTACAGAATATTTTGCGGTTCTCCGGAGATTTTCCGTGTCTCAGGGAATTATCCGTTTGTCCGATAAAACGGGTGTGTATTGAGTCATTGATAGAACCAGTGATGCGTGAGCGACGGTTATTAAAAGGTCGGTTGTATAATCCGTTATGCGTGAGCGACGTTCAATCATTAATTGATCGTTGTATTATCCGTTTATAGTGTGAGGGACGGTTGTATTGAGGTACAGATTGTAATATATGTAGAAGTTTACAGAACTATCATTAATCGATTGAGATATACGGAATTTTCAAAAATTTATCACATAATGTTTCTGTAAATTTAGAGAGAAACAGATTATATATTTCTCAGGGTTAAAGGTTTACTTTTATGATTGAAAAATACACGTGTATGTCTGAGGCCGAAGATCATTTAAACTTCATTGGCAAATAGGAATTTTTAAAACGATCTTGATCACCTGCTGATCCATTAATCTTTTAGAATGAAATGCACATTTATACCTCTTGGGGTTGAAGGCATATATTAGCAACATTAACAATATGCTACGATGAGATAATGACAAGTTGCGAATTTTAGTCCGAATGTGTATATATATGAGCATATGGACATACATTCATCTTTATAATCATGATAATTAATCAGTTCATCTGTCATTTGTTTTATTAAATTACTTTTCAATTGTGGTATAAATACAATTTTATCATTGTGTAAGACGATTTGAGAATAATGCTTTCATCGTAAATACTTCAGAAATTATAATTGATTCAAGAACCGTTTATTGGAACAAAAATAAAATGAACGGCCTATAGGAAGTTCTAACCTTAGTTGATATCAGGGGTCAATTGGTATAGCAGTATGTAACGTAATACAACGATCGTCGATGCATAATATGCATATGTATGTATATAGTATGCATGCAACTGGATTTCGATAACTCGTGGGTTGTCTTTTAGACAAAGAAGTTCCATTTTAAAGATATGAAAGTACGTCAATGCACGTCTTGTAAACTAATCTGTTACTTTTTGAAATATAAATAAGTTATATTTAAAAGATTGGATGGTTATTTCACACGTATTAAAGTTCTTCTGTCATCATTACTGTTTTTCAATTATTTTTTGAGAGTTCGATCTTAAAACTAAGTTCGTCCTGACATTTATGGAATATTTGCCACTGGAAGTTAAACAACCAACAATCAATCATCTTATTACAAAATTTAAAATATGCCTGAGCGATAATATTCTTTTAAATTTTAATATGAAAGACAGTTTCTCCATTTATAAGAAGGCACTTCCAGGTCTAAATTTAAGTGTATCTACATTCCGGAACTGAGATTTATTTACTATACTAGCAAAAAGAAATGATGATACGTTTTTTTTTTTAATAATTAAATAATTAACGTTAAAAATATATGTAATTAACTTGATCTAAAACTTGACCTCGCTCATGATAGAGAATGTTAAAAATCAATTGTGTCAACTGCACGGGATTTTCCAACGGCGGGAAATACCCTGTAACTATAAACACAGGTGATGTTATATACTGACCGATTGTGGAATGTCAATTCAGGGTTAAAGTGATGTGTAATGATTGACATTATTGTGCACTTGAAAGTTGAGGCTCTAGTAGGTTCATTTCAATTGATAATCGAAAATCGAAAATCATTTTTTTTTCAAATCAACGATGAAGTTTTGGATATTATGGAAGGGATTTTTTTAAGGACAACGGAGGTACCTTAAAAGTCTATAGGAAAATATACAAATAAAATAATATAAAACAATTTCGAAGGTATCTTATAAATCAATGATAAAGCGACTTCATCAGTATTAACAGTTATAAGATTGCAATCAGATGACTTTTAATTTTGTTTGTGTTTCAGGACTGGGAGTGTATAAGATTACCTTATATTACATTGTATTTACAAATGTTTGTTTATATTGCTTGACCCTTATGGGTGTAATTTTGCAATAAAGATTAAAAATATATACTTAGGATGTTCCATTCTCAGCATTGTTTCTGGACTGTCTGTTCGTTTGTTCGTTCGTCCGTCTGTCCCGCGTCAGGTTGAAAGTTTTTGGTCGAGGTAGTGTTTGATGCAGTTGATATCCAATCAACAATGATCAATTTTAAACTTATGTACACATGTTCACAATGATATGATCTTTCTAAATTTAATGCCAAATTAGAATTACCTCATTTCCTCAGTCCACTCAGGGACTTTCTATACTAAGTAAAAAAAGTCCCAGGTCTGTTAAACATAGAAAATGATAGTGCGGATTGGGCATCCGTGTATACTAGTGACACATTCTTTTTTTTAATTTATTAAACAGTCTTCAAACTAAGCCCAAGAATTTGCATCAAAATGATGTTGAATAAAAGTGAACTTATCTCCTGCACCACTTAGAAAACACAATATTTTCAAATTAAACTGTCACATCAATTATATTATGTTTGTTCACAGATGCCACATGGTTTCTTTCTCAATTCATAGGTGACAATTACAAGAAGAGATTATAAAATAAATACACAAAACCAATCAAGAAATGTATTTACAAAATTTAATTTTTTCAATAAATTGCAAGATCAAAATATTAAAAAAAAAAACATATTTAAAAATAATTGGGTTTTCAAATTAATCTTAAAAGTCAGGATAAACAACATCAAGAACAATTCCAAAAAAAATTAATTAAACACCAAAAATTAGGATAAAAGGGGGAGGGTCAACCCCATAAGTGCCTGTGCATTTTCCCTAAACTTTAAAAGATTAACAATTTTGTGTTTTAAACATCTGTTTGTTGTAATAATATCAGTCGCCTTATCAGTATGAAATGACAGATTTATAGCACTACTTAACCATTTTATAATTGAGAGAAGATATGAAATTTTCACTTTCTTGTGCATGGATGTTGGACTGTAAACTTGTTTTCAGTGGCAGATCCAGATTTTTTTATACATAAGGAGAGGGGAGACTAACTGATAATTTCATGAGAGGACCAGCTCCAGTCATTCCTAAGTGATTCCCTATATAATCAATATTTATTTTTTAACAAAAGAGGGCGGACACCGTGTCATTCCCCCTTTATAGCCGACTGAGAAACTCAAAGGGCTGTTTAGGCAGTCAATGTCGTCAAAAACTTCTATGTGTTGTATAGCCAGTCATTGAGTCAGTGTCGTTAAAAACTTCCATGTATATCAATCAATCAAATCAAGACTATTAAAAACTCCCATCTACCCCATTCCCCACTAAATCCGGCTCTGGTACTATTAATTTCATTACTTCTTCAGCATACTAGTATCGGGAGCATGTGAGTATGGTAGCACTCCGTAGATAGGTCTGTAGTTTTGCATGTATGACACTAACAGTTGGCCTAACGTATTAGAATTAGGGTTGGAAGGTTATTAAACATTCTGTGGCTCAATTGTAACTATATTTTCTGTGAAGTGCTACCTAAGTCGTGGCCTTGTGAACCCTACCCATTTTTTCAAAGGATTTTCCAATAGCACATCGAAACACTTCCAGCATTCTATATTTTTTTCACCAAAAAAATTGTACCTCAGCATAATACAGGTCATGAGGTACATTTGTTTGAGGAGGGGGTTTCAATTACTGTTTAATTTCCTGTTACTATGAATTTTCTGGATTTTTTTTTTCATCAGATTTGCCCTGTTGTCTTATCTTTTAACTCCGTGTAAACCCTCACACGCGATGTTTACAGAATTATTTGTTTGAAAAATTAAATTTGTTGTATTACCGCTTTTTTATCAAAATAATATTTAGTTAGCTTTATTAGCGCCTTTTCAAAGTCCAAGCATTGAACATTGCAAACACATATAGATATTTTCAAATGAATTAGAAAATATCTTCCCAAATTGACAGAACGTACAGAGAGATATTTGCCACTGGTCTTTACCCAGTTAACGATTCACTCTTAAATGCATTTCTCAAAAAAACGATGGGAAACAGAAAAAAACCAGACTATATCTTTTGGATAAACAGCCAAGGACATTTCCAGACATGAATATAACTGCATGGACCATCGCTTACAAGTTTTGAGACAGAACAGACTTACAACTTTACTATAGTACATGTACAGTGCTTGGAACTGTCTCATAATTTTACTCCAGTTTACATAGTGCATTCTTTTATGTTTTATGATAACAGAACTGTGTTTTATCAAGGTTTATCATAACTCGTATGGTTTTATGATAACTGATTTCTGAGGAATATGTTTAATACTGCAAACTTTATTTAAAGATACGTTTTTTTCCAATTGGCGCTAAAGAAAAGCACCATATGAATATTCATGAACCTACAACGATTGCTCAAAATCGTTATTTAAAAATCCTGTTTGTGAGATGTAGATTCATTTCAATACCGAAATTTCGTCTATATATTAAGTTTCACAAGTGTATAACACGGAGAAGCTATCAGAAGGTACATTACTCCCATTTTGTTTGGGTGTGAACCATCGATGTTTACAGCAATATCAAAGAATAAGTTGATGATGGTAGAAAGAACTATGGGCGTCATGTGGCAAATACTACATGCATATCGGACCATGAGTTGTCAATCTGTATGACAAGATTTCCAATACAACCATATTATTGAGAAGGAATGTTTACATGCTATTCTCTCGTACTAGTATTACAGGGTTCTTGTGTCGTTCACCTTAGACACACATCTTTTTAACGATGTTTAAAAAAAGACAGAACCAATTTAATGTCATATATCCCTATTTTTTAATATAACTATAAAATACCCCTATTTAGCGGACAAGCAGTTTATTCTTTTTTCTGTTATTGAATATTGAATACCAAGAAGGAAAATAAATCCCGAAATTAATTTGAAACTTTGATACTCAATAGTTTTCCAGCAAAATATTCACATCCCTTGGGGATAATTAGTGTTTGTCCAGTGGCATATATAACATGCATGTCGGAACAGGAAATTTGGCATAATGTACTTTCAGAGCCATGTTCACATCATTGTACATTAGGCAGCAACCATTTGATTTTCGGGGGGGTGGGGGGGGGGCTATGTTTTTTTTTCTGTACAAAATTTTTTTTTCGCCTGTGCCGAAAAACAAACTTTTTTTTTCGCGACAAGTCGAAAACAATTTTTTCTTTCAATTTTAGCATTACATATAGTGGCAGCTGAGGGTGTAACAAGCAATTTATATAATTTTGAATTGCAACTATCTATAGTTCCGTAACTTTCTATCAAGGCGTATAAAAGAATGGTCGATAAGTGCGTATATTTTTGTTAAATCAATATTTCTTGTATGTTTCAAACTGTCCTTCACTTTTGAGAACGAGTACTTACATTTCCCCAAATTTACCCTTGGAAAAAATGTGAAAACAGATTTTTATTTTATCAAATCTTTTTTTTTTGGAATTATTTAGATTTTTATAAATGATATTCTTTACACCAGAAATGTAATTTAAAAACAAGCTGATGCGTTTAGTAATGACTAGTATATCGGACACGCAAGACAGAGATTTATACTATACACCTGATAGTTCAAAATGGAAAGTTTCAAGTTATCGGTCGTATACACTGATCAATACCCTTAGAAGTGAAGCGATGCATGAACTTGCAAGTCCGACAGGAAATCGCTTGAATACCTGAACGTGTCACCTCACAATACATTTGGGAGTAATACCTTTAGCCATGCTGGTGATCAGACAAGGGAAGGTACGAATTTTATTACATAAAAGAATTATGAACAAATTAGATTTTCGAAAACAATTTTCACGGAACACTTATTTACGCTCATTTATGACTTTGAACTATGACTTTTTCACCAATTCCCATATAAACAGTTAAAAACGACAGACCTTGGTTACCACGGTATAGCTGACTTATATTAAACCAAATTTCAGAAATCCTTGTATTGTAGTTCCTGAGAAAAATTTTCAACTTGCCTATCATGTGTAAAATCAATCAAGTGTTCGGTAAACAGGAAGTTGTTGAGTGATTTATCTGAAAACGCATCAAGTTCCAAGTATAACTGACTTATATCAAGCCTGAAACCAAATTTCAAAAATCCTGGTAGTGTAGTTCCTGACAAAAAATGTGACGAAAAATATTCATAGGACGGACGGACTGACTGACAGACTGACGGACGGACGGACTGACTGAAGGACAGACAGAGGTAAAACAGTATACCCCCCTTTTTTTCAAAGCGGGGGTATAATTAAATATCTTACAATGCAAAGCTAGTTATTTGCGATGTGCGATGATGCGTAGCTGCATGGTAGATTACTACGTGAATTATATCATTTTGATTATCTTTGAATTCACTAACACGTGGCTGTTGACACATTACACACAATATACTTAAAATACCTGGGGCAATTTACACTTCTGGTTTATTGTCCCTTTAACCAGCCAGTGTATCTGTGTATGATGTATTTATCTACTGTGCAAGGGTTGTGTAGCCAGTCAAGGTAGTTAAATGTATCTCTAGCTCCATTGACAGACTCCCATAATATATTCGAAAGCGGATCCCGAATTTTGAAAAAAAAAGAATGTGGAAGGACGTAAAGACAACATTACAAATTGGACTTGTGTACATGCAACATTCAATCTATTTCTTGTGTGACAGTTTACTGACTGTCAAACCCGTGTTCAATTTATTATTTTGATATGGTTCCATCATTCGAAAATAAGTTATTAAAATCTCAGTAGGCTAAAAAAAAAAAAACTACTGGATTTTACCCACAGAGTGCAACAAACGAAACAGGTCACGGAAATGGTCTCTACTACTTCAAACTTTGGCAATCTAAAATAAAATCTTATCAGTCAATTTCATAGTATCACAATTTCATGTAAGAGCAAAAGGTAGTGCCTTGAAGATAGCTGAGTAAAATAAATATTTTTTTAAACAAGATATATGTAGGGAGCTCTATTTTAACCAACCCGCGCATGAACAGATTCATTTATTCTTGTATTTACTTCCTGAATGACACGACTCTAGAAATGTTTGCCACTGGACATCAATTTAAAAATTAAATAGAATCAGACAGTCATGCTCGAGCAAATAACATTGAGAACGGAACTTTATAGCAAGATATATACTATAGTGTATACAGATTGTATTTGAACACACACGAGGGTCTTGAATATTGTCTTATAGTTGTAAGTAATTTTTCTGTAGTCTTCATATTTTTCCCCATTATTCTATATTCTTTGTTTTCTTGGTGTCTATTTTATTTACTTTTTTGGCTCTTTGTTGTGCACTTTTTGTCCATATATATTCTCTCTTCTTCTATATAAATCCTATTCAAACCCTTATAAACATACACCATCAAAATGTTCAACTCAAAACCCCAGTTGACTTGTCATCCATGGAGTTTTTCTCAACCGTTGAGAATATAACAAATGCTAAATGAGTCCGTTTAAAAAAAGGTGTGGTGTGATTGCCAATGAGAAAACTCTGGATAAGAGACCATATGCCACAGAAATTAACAACTATACATGTAGGTCACCGTACGGCCTTCAACAATGAGTACAGCCCATACTGCATAGTTGTCTATAAAAGGAGAAAAAGTCTAGGAGTCCATTACTGATATTACATATATATATGATTAATGTATCACGTATACGTCTGATGCTTAATTGTTGGCTCTGCTGGAAGGCAAAATATTTAGCTCTTTACTGACTAGTATTTAACAACTGAAACTAGATAAGTTATGAAAACCAAGGAATCTATACATGATATAACAGCAAATTTGAACGGAACCAAAACGCAAATTAGTAAAATAATAAGTATACAACTTGCATTTCAGCATTTTAATATTGGTAATTATTAATGATGTAATGCGTAAATAAGTTATCCTACACAGTGGAACAAATGGGAAGCCAAAGTACGTTAATGTCTGGATTAATCTTCTGCAAAAACAATGTCATTTTGTTTTTTTATCTGGTTAAATCTTCTGACATCAGACTCGGACTTCTTGAGAACTGAATTTTAAATGTGCGTATTGTTATGCGTTTACTTTTCTACATTGGCTAGAGGTAAAGGGTGGGGTGGGGGGGGGGGGGTGAGATCTCATAAACATGTTTAACCCCGCCGCATTTTCCCGCCTGTCCCAAGTCAGGAGCCTCTGGCCTTTGTTAGTCTTGTATTATTTTAATTTTAGTTTCTTGTGTACAATTTGGAAATTAGTATGGCGTTCATTATCACTGAACTAGTATATATTTGTTTAGGGGCCAGCTGAAGGACGCCTTCGGGTGCGGGAGTTTCTCGCTACATTGAAGACCCGTTGGTGACCTTCTGCTGCTGTTTTTCTATGGTCGGGTTGCTATCTCTTTGACACATTCCCCATTTCCATTTTCAATTTTATTTCAATAAACTGACTTAAATAAAATTTAAGCAAGTTAAACTGTAAGCTTGCCGCCGTTGATACCCCTGCCGAAATATTTCGGTTCACGGGAAGTTGTTGAGAAATGAATCTGAAAACGCACCACACGGTACAACCCTGTAACCAAATTGATAGATACAAAAAAGATAGATACACAAACAAATTTACTTAAATAAATGTTTAATTTACATGTAATGTATGACGTACTTAAAATCATCTTTGTGTAAAGAAACGTTTGAATTGGCTGATCTTTTTGTAAAGCATGCTATTTTGACGGTTACGGATTCAGACTCATTAAAGATGCATTTCTTTCTAACACAAACGATGCAAACGGCTAAGCTCGCACATGTTTTGATCATTTCTTTCAAACATACGTTTGCAAAGTTTACATAAACTTTGACAAACTATGCAAACGCTAAAAATGCTTCTGCAGTTTGTCGTTTGTTAGTACAAACACTCCATTTGTTTCTAACTTCAACCTGATTAAACGAAGTATTTGTTTCTACGTTTGTAAAAAGTCTTGATTACCAACAACATGTGCATGCATTATTGAAAATTCAAACAGGGTCATTAAAGATTTATCAAACGATGTATTTGTTTCTACTCGTGTATCGTTTAGAAAACAGTAACACACGCGACACAACGTTTACAAAATTCTTGTTAGAAAGAAATGCGGCCTAAGAAAAATCTTATTAGAATCACAAGAAGTTCTGATAGGTCGTAAAATAAACTTCCCATCACTTTATTCTTTTCACATGTCAATTTAAAAAAAAAAAAATTCGCAACGATGTCATAATTGAAAGCATGAGGAAGGCTGACCAAAATGTTCAACTTGCGGCTAGTGATTGACAGGTATGATTATGTCTTGGGGCTCTTGTGGGGAGCGTGGTGTCGGACGGAAAAAAGATTTCCAGTATTCATATAAATATAAATGTCGATCTGATGTGGAAAATTGGGAGGTTTTTTTTAATAGCATAAAGAAAAAGACGTTAGAAGAGTAACAATGTGTAACTATAAACGAATTACTCGTTTATAATCTACGAGACTGATCAGATCGAAGTTTGATAAAAAAAAAAAAAAAAAAAAAAAAAACATTCAATATCAAACCTTGGAATAAACATGTTCAATGTATACCTGCAAATATGTCTGAATAAATTATATTGTGTATTTAAATTATCTCCATTGAATACAATACAATTTATTAAATTTATCTATGATATCCTCCATAAATAAATATCTGTACAGGTAAAGTTAAATTCGGATCAACAGATTGATTTATGACCTTCCGCTTGTCCATGTTGTATTGCAAAAATATCACAGCAGGTGTTACTCACACTAGACAAGTGTCAAATCAGTATGACATTATGTCGGATTACGGCATCTGCAGTAATTAAGACCCTGTTTTTACTGTTTTTACAGGAACTGATTTATCTTAACATGACAATAAAGAAGAATTTTGTAAGGTGAACATATTTGTAGTATTGCAAAGTTACCACGTGCATTTTCCTGTTCATTGGTCACATTTAAATAGATTATTCTTAATTGAACTAAATTCGATATTTAAATTGCAAGTAACTTTAATATCAAAACCACCGATTTTTATTTCTCGAATGAAAAGGGTAATAAGACGGTTATTTTTATCTGACTGTAAACAGTGTATATAATCACAACGATCTATTAATAACCGCTGCTCACAGATAACGGATTATACAACGATCTATTAATAACCGCTGCTCACAGATAACGGATTATACAACGATCTATTAATAACCGTCGCTCACGCATCACTGGTTCTATCACTGACTCAATACACACCAGTTTAATCGGACAAACGGATAATTCCCTGAGACACGGAAAATCTCCGGAGAACCGCAAAATATTCTGTGAAACGGAAAATTTACGATAAACCTCTATTTATTATCCGTTCCGCGGAGATTTGCCAAAAATCGCGGTCATTTGCCAAATAGGTCTACCAGTGATAGCCAGCAAACTGATCAAATGTTTGCTTTGTTTGCGTTTATAGAAATGCTGTTATATGACAGGAGTATTAATTTAGCTGTAATTGGTATTTTATATTTACGGATGACTGTAAAAATTATTGAAAGTACAATAACCTATTCGTTGTTAGTACATTAAAAAGAAAATACTGGTAAATACAACAGTGATTTAAAAGTTTGCATCTGTATATACTTTAGATACCGTCGCCACCAATTCTAATATGACATGCTTCTTTCGCTTTGTAAACAACACCGTGATAAAATTCTCGATATATCTGTACTTTAAGCAGACTCAGAGATATACTTAATAATGGATGTTACAATATATCTCCCACATAAATCCACATGTATTGAAAAAATTATTGTTTTAAAAATTGCAATCATTAAAGAAAGACAAAAGAACTTATATATATTACATGGATGTATAATAAAAATAATTAATGTACAAGAGCTCGAAGAAATCAATAACATCAAAATAAACATGTTATTTTAGTACAAGTGAGATTTTATATTTTACATGCTTTTGAATTTACATGACTGACTATCTAGTGTAACAAGCATACTGCCACCAAATTTTAATTGACAAATTTGATTTAATATGTACCAGTATTTATACTCATTATATGACTTGTATTTCAATAATCAATAATTAACTGACTCACTTTTTACAGGAATATAAATTTGAAGAAGAGAATCCATTGATAGATCATGAGAATCCATTCCAAGCAGGTTTAGATAAGTTACAGGAAGGAGATATACCTAATGCTGTGTTATTGTTTGAAGCTGCTGTCCAGAAAAATGAACAACATGCTGAGGTATATACAAGTTAGGCCACAAGACAAAACAAACAAACAAACAAACAAACAAACAAACAAACAAACAAATATTTTATTTACCAATCAAGTTGAGCAGAATAATTGCAATATGATATACATGTCCATATGTAGGTAAAGGGATTTGTTTCCCCCTCCTGAAAAATACCTGATAGTGTAGCCTTTTAATGGTCTAGATAAAGATTGCCAAAGTGTCATGACCCCTTATACTGTAAACCAACCAATTTTCACAAGATGAAAATAAAGCGAATATAAATCGCTGTGAATACATAAAACTTAGCACTTCCCTTTTTCACTACATCAAATTTATTTGAAAATCATGCAATTAAATGTCTGGCAAGTGGACTAAACAGGGCTAAACGCAAAACAAATTGGTTTACAGTAATCCACATAAGAGACATCCTGCCTGCAGCCCTTGGTTTAAATAATAATACTTATATATTGGAAAAATTTTGCAAAGGATTTATTTTGCTCAAATTGTCATTAAAATAAACTGTCAAAAATTCCTCTTGCACAAATTAAATCTTGAAGAAAGAATACAATCAATAAAAGTCTATAGATATGTTTATTTCTTTATATTCCCAAATTTTCATGCTATTTCTTATTTCCTCTAATGGTGAGAGAAAATATTTCTTTTCCCTACAGAAAGGTGACCATGTCTGATGACGTCACAATGAAATACATAACTTTCTTCTGTAAATTAGACTGTCTGGAGTAGAGAAATATTATAACAGACTTGATGCAGTGGTGGAATCTATAGTCTTATGTGGCCATTCAGTAATAAAGATAGAAATTGATCAAATTTATGTGAATTTTTTTTACAAGGCCTTACAGAATTTTGGTACACTACAGACTATAAATAAATGTTCTGATATATTATATGACCTGGCAATATATAAGTGTTCAATTTTGTAAAACAAAAAGCAATATATGTTTATATTTTTGATCAGGCTTGGCAGTATTTAGGTACAACACAGGCAGAAAATGAACAAGAACCTGCTGCAATAGCTGCTCTTAAAAAGTAAGTTATTCAAATATCAATTACAAAATACTACAATAAATTTTATTATTATCTAGTTTCTAAGTAATGCTAAATCTTTTGATTGATAATGACTTTTAACAGTTAAAACAAATACATGGAAAGTTTCAAAGAGTTGTAAATTGTAGCAAGTCTAAAAATAAGCATTTTCAATGAATTAATGATGTTGGAGGGGATTTTCCATCTAATAAAACCAGCCACCAAAGTGTAATTGATATTGTAGTTTTATCATAAACTTCAATTAAACATGAGTATTGTTTTCTTCATTATGCTTGTTTACATATATTTCAGAAGTATTTTGAAACTCAATTTTTGTGTCTTTTCAGATGTTTGGAATTGAACAGTTCAAATTTAACAGCACTAATGTCTTTAGCAGTTAGTTATACAAATGAATCATTAGCTGGACATGCATGTCAGACACTGAAATTGTGGTTAAAAAATAATCCTAAATATTCACACATGGTACCAGGTGAAATAGCTCCAACACTAGCTCCTTCCTCATTTGTTTCCAGGTACAAAGTTAGATTATTACGATCATATTTTTTTATGTTTATGTAGAATCAAATATTTTTTTTTTTTTTTTTTTTTTTTTTTTATATATTTGTTAGTCAAGAGATAAAAATCATGGTAATTTTTTATGATTGATTAAAGCTAAAATGAAGATTTACTTATCAAACTGATCTTAAGTTCTTGAATCCACAAAGTTTCAAAACACTTTTAAAAGTGAAATTATACATACTTTATTGAAAGTTTTCACATTTGTTAGTTTTATACAGAAAGTGCAGGTACCTTATACAGGCCTCATTAAATATTAGATTGTATATTTAGAAAAGTTGCTAGTAATTGTTATTATTGTATAGCAATATAATATTTCCCACAGAAAGTAACCAAAAGTTAGCGTGCAATAAATTCTAATATTGCACTAGTGCAATAAATCTTCAAAATTCATGACGTCATCAACGACAAAATCTTAGTTTAAACCAATTTTTACTTTTAAATATTATATTGCTATACAATAAAAGGGTTATTGCATGAATATTGGGGAATATTGTCCCTCGTAGAACATATATTGCACTCGCAAGCTCTGCAATATAAAATTCTACTCGGAACAATATTCCCCAATATTCATGCAATAACCCTATAGTATTCAAAATTATAAAATATGTACAATATATTATTGTGTATAAATAATTTCAATATTGATCAATAAAAAGAGAACTTTATTTAAGAGAGAAAGTGAGAAGAGAAGAGAAAATGATAATTAAAAAAAAACACAAATGCAAAACAAAAACAACAAACAAACAAAAAACGAGAGAAAAAAATTAAAAGCAAAAATAAAAAGTCCATGAAACTTGGAATTTATCAGCAGTATTTTTCCCCTTTAAAAGTTTATGTTACATTTATTTAAAATCATGGAATTATATTTCATTTAAAGATCAGTTATATTAATACCTTTCCAAACAGCAACAGTCAAATTGACAAAACCTAATTTCGTAATTAAGCATTTTAAAGCTTGTTTGAAAACAGAAATGCTGTAATTCTACATCTAAAACATCAAAATACACAGTATACAGATTATATCACATTTAGACTCCTGATAGACAATTGTCTAAAACTCAATTAGAAAATACCAATCCAAAATGATGTGCTTAAGGTGGTACCTAACACTGCAGGGAGATAACTCTGTAAAATCAGCTTAACATTTTAATAACATTGTGTTGTTTAGGAAATATAAAGCTTCTCGATGATCAAAGTAAGTGTTTGTCAAACTGCTATATAACCAGTGTAATTTTTCTGATAAAACGGTCGGTTCAAATTTTTTGAAATTTGACATTTTTGTCAAAGGGTCAAAGTATTAAAATACTTTGTCAAAATTTTATGAAAATTAAATGAGCCAAATTAATTTTAGTAAAGGTGTTGGGCACCACCTTAAATGGAGACTGAGTTGAAAGATCCTTACAGCAGTTCATCAAGTTTGTTCAATAGATACTTGTATTTAATTAAGATGCCTCACTGTTTACAGGGATTTATTCATTCCTAATATGAGCACATCATTTTGACGAATGGTTCTGTGTATATCTACTCAGAAACCGATACATGTCAATAAAACAATTTAACTTTGGTCTTTTTTGAATTGCAGTTCTGACCACACAGAGGTCCAAGGTCTATTTATAGAAGCTGCCAGAATGTCTCCTCAAGAGATTGATGCAGATGTACAGGTAATGATAATACATGTTGTGCTATTGACCAATCAGACATGAGATACATGATATTTATTTTACTATTTACCAATCTGATGTATGCTTAACAAAATTTGTAATATTTCTGCTTATTACAGCTTTTAACATACAATAACTGGAGAAACATTCAACCAATGCTTTTTTACTGTTTTAAAGTTATGGTTAGGGATTGATTTTGAAAAAGAACTCTACATTGTTTCTTTGTGATAACATGTGTTGTGTCTAATGACAAAACTATTGATATTGACAATTTTTGGTTTTGCTTTTTAGTTGTTAGTTTCCTTGATTGATTCCAAAACTAAACTCTGTCAATTTTTTGAGTTTCAAATTAATATACTGTGGATTCATTATTATTCGTTGGATACCAATTTTCGTGGATTTCGTGGGTACTGTGGAACCACGAAATCAAATGTTCAACGAAAATCATCTTTTCAATAGGTTTCTATACAGAGATTGACAAAACCACGAAATTCATTATCCACGAATATGCAAGTTTTTGGCAATCCACGAAAATTGATACACACGAAAATAAATGATTCCACAGTATATATGTAGTTTCTCATCACTAAATAAATGTTTAACTTATCGGTTTTGACACATTTTATACCGTGAGTTCATTTTTATTCATTGGATATTAATTTTCATGGATTTCATGGGAACAGGGCAACCACAAATTTAAATATTCAACAAATTACAAATTTTTTGAAAAAAAATATGTAAGCAGACATTGCTAAAACCACGAAATTAAATATCCACTTATATGCAAGTTTTCCTTAATCCATGAAAATAGATAACCATGAAAATAAATAAATCCACAGTATTTGTCATGCAGGAGTAATTGCCTTTGATCTCTTTTACAATTACACATATATATATTAGAAAAACATGCTTGCTCTGATTTAGGAATTATCTTGTTATAGTTGTTTTGATGAAATTATTAGAAATATCAAGAATATATTTCTGCTCTTATCTGAAATTATTTGAAGATTCCTATTTTGTTACAGAATGGACTTGGTGTTTTGTTTAATCTGAGCGGGGAGTATGACAAGGCTGTAGATTGTTTTAGTGCAGCTTTACAAGTCAGACCTAATGTAAGTGGAGAAGACTTTATAACTTTTATCAGCTTGTGACTCATCTCTTATACATATTTAAGCAAACGAAATATGTTATATTTTGGTCTTTTGTGGACAGTTGTCTCATTGGCAATCATACCACATCTTCTTTTTAGCTCACCTGGCCCGAAGGGCCAAGTGAGCTTTTCCCATCACTTTGCGTCCGGCGTCCGGCGTCCGGCGTCCGGCGTCCGCCGTCGTCGTTGTTAACTTTTACAAAAATCTTCTCCTCTGAAACTCCTGGGCCAAATCAAACCAAACTTGGCCACAATCATCATTGGGGTAACTAGTTTAAAAAAATGTGTGGCGTGACCCGGTCAACCAACCAAGATGGCCGCCACGGCTAAAAATAGAACATAGGGGTAAAATGCAGTTTTTGGCTTATAACTCAAAAACCAAAGCATTTAGAGCAAATCTGACATGGGGTAAATATGTTTATCAGGTCAAGATCTATCTGCCCTGAAATTTTCAGATGAATCGGTCAATCGGTTGTTGGGTTGCTGCCCCTGAATTGGTAATTTTAAGGAAATTTTGCTGTTTTTGGTTTTTATCTTGAATATTATTATAGATAGAGATAAACTGTAAACAGCAATAATGTTCAACAAAATAAGATCTACAAATAAGTCAACATGACCGAAATGGTCAATTTTTAACCATTTTTTCATAAATCTTAGTTATCTTACAAAAAATCTTCTCCTCTGAAACTACTGGGCCAAATTAATCCAAACTTGGCAACAATCATCTTTGGGGTATCTAGTTTAAAAAATGTGTGGCGTGACCAGGTCAACCAACCAAGATGGCCACAAAGGCTAAAAATAGAACATAGGGGTAAAATGCAGTTTTTGGCTTGTAACTCAAAACCAAAGCATTTAGAGCAATCTGACTTGGGGTGAAATTGTTTATGAGATCAATATCTATCTGCCCTGTAATTGGAAGATGAATCTGACAACCTGTTGTTGGGTTGCTGCCCGTGAATCGGTAATTTTAAGGAAATTTTGCTGTTTTTATACGACCGCAAATTTTGAAAAATTTCGTCGTATATTGCTATCACGTTGGCGTCGGCGTCGTCGTCGTCGTCGTCGTCCGAATACTTTTAGTTTTCGCACTCTAACTTTAGTAAAAGTGAATAGAAATCTATGAAATTTTAACACAAGGTTTATGACCATAAAAGGAAGGCTGGTATTGATTTTGGGAGTTTTGGTCCCAATATTTTAGGAATTAGGGGCCAAAAAGGGCCCAAATAAGCATTTTCTTGGTTTTCGCACTATAACTTTAGTTTAAGTTAATAGAAATCTATGAAATTTTGACACAAGGTTTATGACCACAAAAGAAAGGATGGGATTGATTTTGGGAGTTTTGGTTTCAACAGTTTAGGAATTAGGGGCCAAAAAAGGGCCCAAATAAGCATTATTCTTGGTTTTCGCACAATAACTTTAGTTAAAGTAAATAGAAATCAATGAAATTTAAACACAATGTTTATGACCACAAAAGGAAGGTTGGTATTGATTTTGGGAGTTTCGGTCCCAACAGTTTAGGAATTAGGGGCCAAAAAGGGACCCAAAATAAGCATTTTTCTTGGTTTTCGCACCATAGCGTTAGTATAAGTAAATAGAAATCTATGAAATTTAAACACAAGGTTTATGACTATAAAAGGAAGGTTGGTATTGATTTTGGGAGTTTTGGTCCCAACAGTTAAGGAAGAAGGGGCCCAAAGGGTCCAAAATTAAACTTTGTTTGATTTCATCAAAATTGAATAATTGGGGTTCTTTAATATGTCGAATCTAACTGTGTATGTAGATTCCTTATTTTTGGTCCCGTTTTCAAATTGGTCTACATTAAGGTCCAAAGGGTCCAAAATTAAACTTAGTTTGATTTTTACAAAAATTGAAACCTTGGGGTTCTTTGATATGCTGAATCTAAAAATGTACTTAGATTTTTGATTATTGGCCCAGTTTTCAAGTTGGCCCAAATCGAGGTCCAAAATTAAACATTGTTTGATTTCATCAAAAATTGAATAATTGGGGTTCTTTGATATGCCAAATCTAACTGTGTATGTAGATTCTTAATTTTTGGTCCAGTTTTAAAATTGGTCTAAATTAAAGTGCAAAGGGTCCAAAATTAACTAAGTTTGATTTTAACAAAAATCAAATTCTTGGGCCTCTTTGATATGCTGAATCTAAACATGTACTTAAATTTTGATTATGGGCCCAGTTTTCAAGTTGGTCCAAATCAGGATCTAAAATTATTATATTAAGTATTGTGCAATAGCAAGTCTTTTCAATTGCACAGTATTGTGCAATGGCAAGAAATATCTTATTTCACAATATTGCGAAATAGCTAAAAAAAATTTAATTAAGAGTTATCTTTCTTTGTCCAGTAAAGTAAGCAAGAAATATCTGCAAGAATTTTTTTTAATTGGAGTTATCTTTCTTTGTCCAGAATCAACTTAAGTCTTCGTTATATACAATATACAATGTATATTCACTTTTTACTACCAACTGATAAATTTAAATAATCTTTACCATTCAGTGATAACAAGCAGTTTTTTTACATCTTAATATTTTATGATGTATTTAAATGAGTAGTAATTGTTGCAAACTCCATTAGAATATCTTAATTGAAATTAGTTTTGGAATAAGGGAAAGGGGGATGTGATTAAAAAATTGGGTTCAATTTTTCTCATTTGAAATTTCATAAATAAAAAGAAAATTTCTTCAAACATTTTTTTGAGAGGATTAATATTCAACAGCATAGTGAATTGCTCTAAGAGAAAACAAAAATTTTAAGTTCATTTGAATACATTCATTCTGTGTCAGAAACCTATGCTGTGTCAACTATTTAATCACAATCCAAATTTAGAGCGGACTCCAGCTTGAATGTTGTGTCCATACTTGCCCCAACTGTTCAGGGTTCAACCTCTGCGGTCGTATAAAGCTACGCCCTGCGGAGCATCTGGTTGGTTATTATCTTGAATATTATTATAGATAAAGATAAATTGTAAACAGCAATAATGTTCAGCAAAGTAGGATCTATAAATAAGTCAACATGACCGAAATGGTCAATTGACCCCCTAAGGAGTTATTGTCCTTTATATTAAATTTTTAACAATTTTCATAAAATTTGTAAATTTTTAATTAACCTTTCCACTGATACTACTGGGCCAATTTTATTATAGATAGAGATAATTGTAAGCAGCAAGACTGTTTAGTAAAGTAAGATTTAAAAACACATCACCATTAACAAAACACAATTTTGTCATGAATTCATCTGCTTCCTTTGTTTAATATTCACATATACCAAGGTGAGCGACACAGGCTCTTTAGAGCCTCTAGTTTATAACCTAGTGTTGGAAAATTTAAACCAAGTTAAGGAACAAAGCAGACAAAGTTCAAACAAATTAAATCAAATTTAGACATGTTAGAAGCAAATACATGTTAAGGCAACAGTAGTATACGGCTGGTCAAAAGTCATATATCAATTTAGAGAAAACAAATCTAGGTTACAAACTATAACCATGGAAAACACATCAACTATAAGAGGAAAACAATGAAACAGCAGAAACACTGAATTGTAACAACAAACAAGAATGTGTCCATAGTACACAGATGCCCCACTCGCACTATCATTTTACATGTTCACTGGACCATGAAATTGGGGTCAATACTTTAATTTGGCATTAAAATTAGAAAGATCATATCATAGTTAACATGTGTACTAAGTTTCAAGTTGATTGGACTTCAACTTCATCAAAAACTACCTTGACCAAAAACTTTAACCTGAGCTTCACACTATCTTTTTCTTTGTTCAGTGAACCATGACATTGGGGTCAATACTTTAATTTGACATTAAAATTAGAAATATCATATCATAGGGAACATGTGTACTAAGTTTCAAATTGATTGGAACCAACTTCATCAAAAACTACCTCGACCAAAAACTTTAACCTGAAGTGGGACGAACGAACGGACGAATGGACGAACGGACAAACGGACGAATGGAGACACAGACCAGAAAACATAATGCCCCTCTACTATCGTAGGTGGGGCATAAGGGGCATAAAAACACATCAATGCAACATACATAAAAATGAACTATTAAATATCAACTGCCATATGTTCATAATATCAGAACATTATGATAAAAATGGTCGGTTAAACCTGGTTTTGTGGCTTGCCAGTCAGACCAAGTGTATAAGGGAACTTCAATAAATAAAAACAAGTGTATATGGTATACATTTGTAAATAAAAAAAAATCACTAAGATAATTTGACTGTTTGATCCTCTTAATATTCTTTATAACAACATGAACAATATAATAACTAAATTCTAAGGTACTGATATACTGTTTATATCAAATATTATGATTAATTGATAGCGAGTGTATTTTACATATATATGACATGGAATTCAGTCATATTTCACCCCTTATATTAACTTGTAAAGTCAGCTAGCATTGGGGGCCTCAGTGGCTCAACACGAAATCGCCAATAATGTTTAAAGTAGCATTTAACACCAATTAAGCAATTAATTAATATTTGTATAATTGTTTCATAGGATGCCTTGTTATGGAATAAATTAGGTGCTACTTTGGCCAATGGAAACAGAAGTGATGAAGCTGTTGAGGCCTACCATCATGCATTACACATATCGCCAGGTTTTATCCGGTCACGATATAATCTGGGAATAGCATGTATAAATCTGGGAGCTCACAAGTAAGTAACAGTTTTATTATGTTAGATATATCGCCAGGAAATTTCACATATTATCATTAGAGCTTTAATAAAATGTATTAAAAGGCAGAGGGGCTTTAAAAATAAGATTAAAATTACTATTTGCTACAAACTAGCCAGCATAATGCTAGAAATATTGTTTTCAGACATAGCATTATGCCATACTCATATCACTATAGTTAAATTTAGTTTTATAACAGGACTAACAATGGACTAACAATGGATAAATGAGTAATGTCCTAAAGTTTATTACGTCACTCATCCTTCAAGAAATTGGATTTAATCTTCTTAATAACAGAGAACAAAATATTCCTTCAAAGGCAAAGCTAATATCTCAAACTAGTTTAATTCTCTGGTCATGACTATATTAAATGACTTGAGTAATTCTGGCACAACTGTTGAATGTCAACATTTTAAATAACTAGCTGAGTCGGTTATTCAGTGTGCACCACATTTTCATGTTATTTCTTCATATTTCTTAAATAAGTTCTTTTATGCCTTTAACTAATGTTGAAATTGTTATTCCAGGGAAGCAGTTGAACATTTTTTAACAGCTTTAAATATGCAGAGAAAGAGTCATGGATTGAAGGACCCTCAGTTAGTTATGTCCAAAAATATTTGGGGAACATTGAGAATGGCCGTTTCACTTATGGGACGACCTGATTTATATGAAGTTTGTGATAGAAACGATTTAGACAGTTTAAACAGAGAATTTAGTATGGAATCCTGATATCAACTAAATAAGGGGGAATATTATACTACTCAGGAAAACATGGATAACTTACCGGGAGTTTTGAATTTGATATTCAAATAGATCCAGAAAAGTCAGATTTATAATGAAAAATAGGTCACAGTGACCTTCTTCACTTTGGCATTTGATATGCTACATAGAAAGGAATATCATCTTTCAAGAAACATTGCAAGCTTGTGATATTATAGTATATTTTATTTATTTCTAAGTTTCTATGTTATTGGCCATATGTGAGTGAAGAAAGTGAGTGTTGTAATTCTATCATTAGGCAATACCATAATAACAAAGTTTGGTATTTTCAGTAGAAGATAAGCTTTGCTAAAAGGAACGAATCTATTGCTTGTCTTCCATTGCAACACAAACATATTTAGAAAAACCGGAAGTTATGATATGATTGCCAATGAGACAACTCTCCACAAGAGACCAGAAAACAGGAAGTTGTGGTATGATTGCCAAGGAGACAACTCTCCACAAGAGACCAGAAAAAAGGAAGTTGTGGTATGATTGCCAAGGAGACAACTCTCCACAAGAGACAAAATTTCACAAAAATTTAACAATTATTAACAACTATAGGTTAACAGTATGGCCTTCAACAATGAGGAAAAAACCCATACTGCAAAGTCAGATATAAAAGCCCCAGAAATGAAAATGTAACACAGTTCAGACTAGAAAACTTACGGCCTGATTTATTTACAAAAAATAGGATATACGGCAATGAACATCAACTAATGAATTACGGCCCCTGAATGGCCTATTTTCACTTCAAGATTTGACATTTTGCTTGTATGTTCTTACACTTTTAATATTTGGGTATTGATATTTTCTGATGGATTCAACTGATGTAACTTTTTAAAATGAATTACTGTCTTTTCACTCTATTTACTTTGCTTTCTATATCAATTTTGTTTCATTAAAGTTTTATGGCACTAATTGTAGATGAGATAATAAACAATACAACTTTGTGAATGCAATTGGTCGAAAGCTGACATTAGATCTTCCATTTACTTGATTCAATAATTTCTGTAGATTCTGAGATTCTTTAAAGGGGCATTAGCTACGATGAAGTTTTAAAT
This sequence comes from Mytilus trossulus, assembly GCF_036588685.1. Classification (NCBI taxonomy): domain Eukaryota; kingdom Metazoa; phylum Mollusca; class Bivalvia; order Mytilida; family Mytilidae; genus Mytilus; species Mytilus trossulus. The sequence continues at coordinate 20,820,327 of NC_086384.1, forward strand.
TAAAGTGATATGATATTGATGTAGTCATTAATATGCGTTACAAACTTACTGTGTGTAAGATATCATATGTATAATTATTTGTAGTTTTTCTGGTATTTAAAAAAATAAAGTACCATTTATTAATGTATTGGAAAACAATAATTCAGTACTCAAACCTGAAAGTGAGATATCAAATGGCTGTTATGTTTGCAAGTAAAACTTCGGTAAATTTTTACCACATGTTTATGAAATTTCTGCATTTCATTATTCAATTTAATGCATTGTGCAAGGCTTTAAACATGAACATTGAAACATGATGAATATTTAATTGTTCATTTAAGGCCTTTTAAAAGAAGAACAAAATTTGACATGAAAATTACTAAGGGCTGTTCCAGAAAAGACTATGTCCCCCCCAGGGACGGCACTTTTTTTTAACCCCCACCACCCACAGAAATAAATTAAAAAATAATTAGAACAGCACTCCCTTTGCATTTGGTATTTCAAAAACAACCACCCACATAATATTAAAAAAAATTGCCTTCCCTGGGGGGACATAGTATTTTCTGGAACAGCCCTAATACTGTGAAAGTACTTTAATTTCTGGGTATCAATTTTCGTGCTTTGAGCAATATTTACATGTTCGTGGGTTTTTAAATTCGTGGATTTCTAAAAAAAAATTAAATAAAGCCTTAGAAACGGAGGTTCCAAATAGTCTGGATTGAAGGCAATTGCAAACTCATTGACCCGTGTAAATCGTAGTGATAACACTAATTGATCCATGATAAAGAGGGCCGATAAAGTGATCAACAGATTAAAGACCATCAAATGTGTTAATTAGGCCATAAAAATGTCACCTAAAGAAAACAGAAACATAAACCAATGCTATAAGGGTATCTTGAATTGTCAAATAATTCTTATCAAAATCAAGTCCAGCATGAAATTATTATTTCCCATATGTACGAGAACTATGAGGATATAAAATGAACACTTTATCAATTAGCACATTAATACCCAAAATCTGTCTTTTATCGATCAAAAATATTTAAATGAGAATAAAAAAATCAAAAGTTGTACAGTTAAGGTTGTTAAAGATTAAATGAGTATCATCCTGCATGCAGTTGTAGTTCTGTGTCTGCTATTAAAGTATTCTCAGATTTGGCGTAAATCAATATATGAGGATCTTTTCATGTCCTTATTTGGAAATGGTTTTTTTTATTTCGTTGGACACTTATTTTTGTGGATAAAGTCATCCACGAAAATTGGTACCCCACGAATAAAAGTACTTTCACAGTAACTTGATTTACGTTATAATAATGATGTGAAACAAACGAAAAGAAAAAAAATCTTAAAAAATGACTAAGTGTGTATTGTATCATTTCATGTAAAACTGCAATTTAGTGCTTTAAAACTGTAATGAAGCTATATTAATTGTTATCGCTATTTTGTGCATTTTTCCTTTGATCTTTTTTTGTGATAATTTTCATATTATCGCTAAAAAAGCATGCACGTGGCGTTAATTGCTAATGAAATTGACATAAAATTGACAACGTCGTCATAGGTAAAATAGCGATAAAAAGATTATCATTGTTCATTTCAACTCGATTGACTTTCTCGCTTTCGCCGTCCTGGCTCAAGCAAGAAAATCAATCTCGTTGAGATGATCACCGAAAATCTATAAATATCATGTAATAAAGCCTGAACAGACAGAAATTTAAGCAAATGTATTATCACAGCATGTAAAATGGCAATTGTATACTTGCGGTTGTATAATGATCAATTTGTGACATGAAATTTTAATGAAGTTTAATTGATATCTTCTAAATTTTGTATGTTCTTGAAAAATCTTTGTTACCTAAATGAGTTAAAACCTTGGTGTGCAATTAATGTTGACAGCTTAAACATCTATGATTGATATGTTATTAATATTCTTTTTATGGTTGTTAAATTACTGTAAATTCAGAAACTATCAAGTGCATTTAATTTATTATTGCAAGTTTGTCATTTTTGACTATAATGCTATTTTAATTTTTGCGATATTGAGAAAAATCCTATTTAATTCATATACAAAATTTCAAATGGCAAGTTTAAATTATTGTGATTATAACTCTATCTCATTTTTATACGACCGCAAATTTTGAAAAAAATTTCGTCGTATATTGCTATCCCGTTGGCGTCGTCGTCTGCGTCGTCGTCGTCGTCGTTGTCGTCGTCATCGTCGTCGTCGTCCGAATACTTTTAGTTTTCGCACTCTAACTTTAGTAAAAGTGAATAGCAATCTATGAAATTTTAACACAAGGTTTATGACCATAAAAGGAAGGTTGGTATTGATTTTGGCAGTTTTGGTCCCAACATTTTAGGAATTAGGGGCCAAAAAGGGCCCAAATAAGCATTTTCTTGGTTTTCGCACTATAACTTTAGTTTAAGTTAATAGAAATCTATGAAATTTTGACACAAGGTTTATGACCACAAAAGAAAGGTTGGGATTGATTTTGGGAGTTTTGGTTTCAACAGTTTAGGAATTAGGGGCCAAAAAAGGGCCCAAATAAGCATTATTCTTGGTTTTCGCACAATAACTTTAGTTTAAGTTAATAGAAATCAATGAAATTTGAACACAATGTTTATGACCACAGAAGGAAGATTGGTATTGATTTTGGGAGTTTAGGTCCCAACAGTTTAGGAATTAGGGGCCTAAAGGGACCCAAATAAGCATTTTTCTTGGTTTTCGCACCATAACATTAGTACATGTAAGTAAATAGAAATCTATATAATTTAAACACAAGGTTTATGACCATAAAAGGAAGGTTGGTATTGATTTTTGGGAGTTTTGGTCCCAACAGTTTAGGAAAAAGGGGCCCAAAGGGTCCAAAATTAAACTTTGTTTGATTTCATCAAAATTGAATCATTGGGGTTCTTTGATATGCCGAATCTAACTGTGTATGTAGATTCTTAACTTTTGGTCATGTTTTCAAATTGGTCTACATTAAGGTCCAAAGGGTCCAAAATTAAACTTAGTTTGATTTTGACAAAAAATGAATCGGTTGGGTTCTTTAATATGATGAATCTAAAAATGTACTTCGATTCTTGATTATTGGCCCAGTTTTCAAGTTGGTCCAAATATGGGTCCAAAATTAAACTTTATTTGATTTCATCAAAAATTGAATAAATGGGGTTCTTTGATATGCCAAATCTAACTGTGTATGTAGATTCTTCATTTTTGGTCCCCTTTTCAAATTGGCCTACATTAAGGTCCAAAGGGTCCAAAATTAAACAAAGTTTGATTTTAACAAAAATTAAATTCTTGGGCCTCTTTGATATGCTGAATCTAAACATGTACTTAGATTTTTGATTATGGGCCCAGTTTTCAAGTTGGTTCAAATCAGGATCTAAAATTATTATTTTAAGTATTGTGCAATAGCAAGTCTTTTCAATTGCACAGTATTGTGCAATGGCAAGAAATATCTAATTTCACAATATTGTGAAATAGCATTTTTTTTTTAATTAGAGTTATCTTTCTTTGTCCAGAATAGTAAGCAAGAAATATCTTATTGCAAGATTTTTTTTTTAATTGGAGTTATCTTTCTTTGTCCAGAATCAACTTAAATCTTTGTTATATACAATATACAATGTATATTCACTTTTTACTACCAACTGATAAATTTAAATAATCTTTACAATTCAGTGATAACAAGCAGTTTTTTTTACATCTTAATATTTTATGATGTAGTTATTGTTGCAAACTCCATTAGAATATTTTAATTGAGATTAGTTTTGGAATAAGGGAAAGGGGGATGTGATTAAAATATTGGGTTCAATTTTTCTCATTTGAAATTTCATAAATAAAAAGAAAATTTCTTCAAACATTTTTTTGAGAGGATTAATATTCAACAGCATAGTGAATTGCTCTAAGAGAAAACAAAAATTTTAAGTTCATTAGAACACATTCATTCTGTGTCAGAAACCTATGCTGTGTCAACTATTTAATCACAATCCAAATTTAGAGCTGAATCCAGCTTGAATGTTGTGTCCATACTTGCCCCAACCGTTCAGGGTTCAACCTCTGCGGTCGTATAAAGCTACGCCCTGCGGAGCATCTGGTTTGCAATAAAAATCATTATAATTTCTGAATTAACAGTATTACCTGGTCATTACAAATATGTGTGACACATGCAATTTGATAAGAATCATAATCATGTTCCAGTCCAATGCTCAGATACAAGGCAACATCATGAACATATTTTGTATGTCAGTCAGTAAAAAAAATATAATGTCATAATGTTTTAATCTTTTTTTTTTTATTGAAATAAATTCTTTTATTTGTGGCTGATTTACAGATGCAGTAGCATCCATTATTCATGTGACTTGAAAAATTATCAGGCTTATATGTCTTGAATGATAGAAGGTTAATAAATATTACCATGATATATAACTGAACAGTGGCATTGTGTACAATCTAGTAATCTTGATGCCAATTCTGATACATGTATATATAACATATAAGCTTCTGTTGTTTTTTTCATGAAGAGTGCCATCATTTTTGTAAAGCACTTTGTTCTTTGTTCTGCAGCCAGTAAAAGGCTGAAATGGCCTACATTTGTATTTGACTGTACTGATTTTTACTCAACCAGTCGGAACTTGAACATAAATAAGGCTGTTAGTTTTGTTTGAATTGTTTTACATTGTCATTTCGGGGCCTTTTATAGCTGACTATGCGATATGGGCTTTGGTCATTGTTAAAGGCCGTATGGTGACCTATAGTTGTTAATTTCTGTTTTATTTTGGTCTCTTGTGGAGAGTTGTTTAATTGGCAATCATACCACATCTTCTTTTTTATATGAATTGGTCTAAAATTTACTAAATATTACTCAACTGAGTCGCAACCATACTGAACTGTCTGAACTTGTACTGGACCTTTACTCAACCAGTACTTAAGTATTTTATAATGTCTGAACCATTATAGACTTCAAGTCCTAAATGTTCTCGACAATGTCTTAACCATATGGACCTAGTCTAAACAAAATTCAGCTTTGTCTAAACCATACTTGCCCAATAAGTTACTAACTAAGACCTATTTCTGTATACTACTATACGTATTGTATTTCATCAATTTAGGAACCATTTTTGACAACAGTAATATCACTTGGCAGAAATTAGTATTGTTCAGACTTTGGTCGAGTTTGGTTAAAACCTTTGGTCAAGTGTGATTCAGACCTTTGGTCAAGAAGGGTACAGAATGAATAATATGTCACAATCATGTCAAGTATTGATCAAGTGCAGGTCAAAGATGGGTTAAGACTGTTGAGTAATAGTTCAGACTTTTTTGTATGGCAAAGATAACAGCAACAGATAAGTACAAATCAGTTCAGTTGAGTACAGATATAGGACATTCATACTTTTAATTTGTAGTGTTGAGACATGCTTTATCTTGTTTATGAGTGATTGTTATAGAATATTGATTATTTCCATTAAATTATTTTTATACACCAATCTCAAGTGATTTATTATGTTTGAGTAACACTGGTTGAATCAAGGTAAATCTGCATAAGCAATGTCATTAAACAATGACCTTATAAAAAAAGCATTGGGACATAGCACTGGGACATAGGAAATTTACGGTAAAATGCACGAATTCGAAAATTGTCAATCATATGATGTCTTTATGATACAGAAATTTGATAATGACTGATGGCTTGTCTCCCAACAAATGTCACAGTACATGGCGTAAGTGTTCCTTTGATTTTTATTTATAAATACTGCAGATGGAATTCTCATCAATAAAGTTATATTCGCAAAAAACAAAGACAAGTATACAAAAAATTACCTAAGCACAATGAAGGGATGTCAAATCTTTGACCACATTTATTTTGTGTCAGAAACCTATGTCAAAATTTTTATCACAATCCCAATTCGGATAGTATCGAACTTAAACCTGTTGAATATTGTGCCCAACTTTGCCTCAACTGCTCAGGGTTTGATCACTGCGGTCGTATCATACTGTGCTCAATAAATACTGAAGATGGAACTCTCATCACATGTTTCTCAGCTTTTGTATAACGTTAAAAGTACATAAACTCATCAAAGATACCAGATTGGAATCTTGTATATGCGCTAGATACCCGTTATCTAAGGTAATCTATGCATGGGATAAGAAAATCCTTAGTTTTTCGAAAAATTCAACGTTTTGTAAACAGAAAATTTATAAAAATGACCACATTAATGATATTCACGTCAACACCGAAGTATTGACTACTGGGCTGGTGATACCCTCGGGGACGAAACGTCCACCAGCAGTGGCATCGACCTAGTGGTATTAATAGTTATCAAAGATACCAGGAGTATAAAAATAGAACATAGGGGGGGGGGTAAAATGTAGATTTTGGTTTATAACTCTGAAATCAAAGTATTTAGAGCAAATCTGACATAGAGGTAACATTGTTTATCAGGTAAAGATCTATCTGCCCTGAAGTTTTCAGAAGAATCGGACAACCGATTGTTGGGTTGCTGCCCCTGAATTGGCAATTGTAAAAAAATTATACCGTTTTTTTTGCTATTATCTTGAATATTATTATAGATAGAGATAAACTGTAAACAGCTATAATGTTCAGCAAAGTAAGAATCACAAATAAGTGAACATGATCAGAAAGGTTAGTTGACCCCTTCAGGAGTAATTGCCCTTTATAGGCAATTTTTAATAATTTTGTATATTTCAACAAAATATTTTCCTCTGTAATGAGCCAAGTTCATTATAAATTGAGATAATTGCAAGAAGCAAGAATATTCAGTCAAGTAAGATCTACAAACACATCTTGCACGTTAAAGACACCCTTGTAGATTTCGAAAAAGAGTAGGCTGATGCCGCTACAAGGCAGCACTCGCACCCGCAAAGTGGAAAGGGATTAATATAAGTTGCAAAACTTGTTTCCCAATCCACTATAAATAAATATGTTTAAATTAAATTACAAACACATCACCATCACCAAAACACACTTTTATCATGAATCCATCTGTGTCCTTTGTTTAATATGCACATAGACCAAGGTGAGTGACACATGCTCTTAAGAGCCTCTCGTTAATTATGTTAAATATGTAAAAAAAAATCGTTAGTAATTGTATGAAGATATCTTTAAAGCTAATATCTTTAAGACTGTTAATGTTTTTAAGTAATAAAAAATGAGCTCTGTGATTCAATTTTTCAGCTCAAGCCGTAAGATATTTTTTCACCACTTAATTCCACTGTATTTAAACTTAGTGTGATGTGATCAGATGGGTGTGTATAGAGGACAATGTGGAACGAGGAAGCAATGGAATTTTGAATTAGCTGTTTAATTTCTGACACAACGAACACAAAAATATATAGAAGACTTCAATAACCGACACCACTATATTGCATCTTTAAGGGTTTAAGAAAACATAGAGAATATGGTGGGTTTGATATCGGTTTTAAATTTAATTATTTGGGAAAATCTACCTTTAAAAAGACCTCATATCAGGCGGAGAACTATACATCACAATGAAATGTTTATCACCTGTTGAAATCAGCAATCGATGGTGAAATAATTCTTTTGAGTATGTATGGACTAAAATATTAACAATAAGCATAAAACAATGATTTTGGAAAGTTGATATGCACTACGTTTTATTTAAAGGTCAAAATATAGGGTTGTGCGGCCTATTTTTAACATTTATATGACTTGAGTTTCTAAGAGTTTATCTTATACTAAAATTATAATCTACCCCTACCTCAACTTTTGAACCTCACAAGAACTTAGTTTTGGGCGCTACCATTATTTCTATTTTGGTTACATTCCTGATTTCTCTATTAGATGAAACAGAGATCACATTTGGTAACCAATACGCTAACAAATTAATATATTTATCAATATGATATACCTCCCAAAAGGGGCGTCGGTTGTGATACAGCTGTAATGACAAAGCACAACCTATACAAACATGCATTCAAATAGACAACTCCTGTAAAACCCTTTTTCGAACAACATTACTCATTTATTAGAATTATAGCCTTTTAAGAATTCATTGCACCTAACCCTAGGCCTGTTTATGTTTTTTTAAGGAATTTGAAAAAAAACTTCAATCATTATCAGCTTACCCTATGTGCATGTTTTCTGACATGAAATCTCTAGAACCTATTTGAAACTATTCTGATAACAAATTAAAAGCATTTCAGAATACTATAAATGTAAAGTTTAGTAATTATCATTCCAACATTCGACATTAAAGTAAAGTATCCAATTCTGCCTTTTCACCCCGTCTACATCTTATTGTATGTCTATTTCTCAATTAAAGATTACAATTTTTACCTCAAATGATCAGTGTAGCAATGATGTCACAACAATATCATCTTTAACCATGTATCTAACAAAATTCAGCTAATATATGAGCTAGAAGTTTTTAAACAAAGACATATTTTCAAACGTTGTATGTATAAAGTTACCAGTCTAAATATGACAGTTTAATAGAACTGACTGCTAATATCTGTTCTTTCGCACAATATCACAAGATATGAGATTTGAAACAGGGAATGCGTTAAAAAGATCACAACCCAATCAAACAGCAGAATTATAGCGAGAAAATTAAGCACCCGGATGTCGGCACCAGCTGGTCTCTGAACAAAAATGTGCAATAGTTCAGCAGAAATGGATATCACACAAAACTCAGACATATATACATTTACCAAAAAGTTAAAAACACACAATATGTACTAGACTCACAAAGGCTAGAGGTTTCTGAGTCTGAGTTCGATGTTAGAGAAGAAGGTAAGTAAAGAATAGCATGATAGACAGTTTAGGGTCTCCTTGATATGTTATCTGCTTTTTAAAGCGTTATAAAATCAGCTGGTTGTCAATTATATTGTTTAGATTCGAAGAACGTAATTACAATATATTTTCAGATGATTTAAGTTGACCGTTATTAATTACAATGACAAATGGATCTACCAGGGTATCATGAGTATGTATGTTACAGAGAGAACAAAGGGCATTAACAACATTCGGTTTAAATGTTTACTGCCTGGTATTTGAAATGCATGCTAGCTAAAACATTTAAAAATGAAAAAAAACAAATGAATCGATGTCAGAGTGAACAAATCTTAAACCATGTGTTGAAATTGAAACCCAATAGTATTAATCATGTATATATAAGTGGTAACAACTGGTTTATCTGGGTCACAGATACAATTTCTGTTAAATGTTTGTCTCAATACCAGTGTCTGTGTCCTATTGTTAATCAAACGGCTTTAACTATTCGATCGTTCGTAAAAACTATATCGCTAACATTCATAGAAATACTAAATTATGTTTTGAAAAAAAATATCCGTTGTTTATGAATCATAAATGAGGAAAATGGGACCCTTTAGAGTAAATAAATAAGGTGTATGATTGCAAGTGATATATCTTCACATCAGAAACCAAATGACGTAGGTGTCACAGTTTAGAGGAACAAGAGGGAATTGTGTTTTTCTTGTTTAACTGGTATGCTGTGAGTTCAAGTAAACGACATATAGCATGTCAAAACTAACTAGTTTATAGATTAGCGATTTCGCCAAGAGCGAATAAATATTAAATATTGTGCTGGTAATTCAAAATAATACATGTTTGTTGAACAGGTTCTTAAGCTGTCATAGACATATATCTATTTTAAAAACAGTTTTATGTTTTGGATAATTTAGAATATTGTAATACTTTTAATGGTTGTGAATATTCACAAATTATGTTTAAATGCATTAACTTACATGTACGAAAGACAAGAAGGTACATTCTAATATTAAAATTTCTATTTTTTTGGGCAAATGTTTACTTCCAATTTGACAACGTTCACTTCCAACTTGATATTTCTCAGTTCCATGTTGACATTTCTCGGTTCTTACCTGACATTTTAAATTTTCATATCAATATATGTCCGTTTCAATATGATCAATGTAAACTACAAACTGAGAAGTGATATGTTTTCTATACGTAAAGAGACTTTTTACGTCTGTTGAAACAAATATTTAAAGCGATTCATTTGATAGACCTGAGTGAAACTATTTAGGAATTTATATATGTCGACCAGTCGTTACTATCCCATGTTTAGAAATACAACTTACACATCGTGATTGGACATACAAATATATGATTCGGCTTTACAGTGTTTTTTGAAAGTTCTATAAATTTTGAACTTTTTTGGAAATAAAGTATATTAACAGTAATCGGGTTTTGTCTCGCCTGTCGCAGAATGCGAGAAAAGGAGATTATCCAATGGCGGTGCCGGCGTAAATAAAGGCAACATAAGTATACTGTTGTTCAATAAAAAAGTAAAATAACAAAATTACCGAACTCCGAGGAAAATTCAAAACGGAAATAAAGGCAACAGTAGTATACCGCTGTTCAAAACTCATAAATCGATAGAAAAAACAAAATCGGCGTAACAAACTAAAAGTGAATGAAACAAATCAAGCAACAATAACTCCTTAAGGGGACAATTATCCATTTTGAATAAGAGAAGAATAACGACACATCTTAACATTAAACACACACAGACACGAACTAAGCATTAGACAAAATCCGATGAGAATATCAAATATAACATTAAAACCAAATACATAAATTTGGGATAGAAAAGTACCATGACACGTCTGATGATAATGAGAATTCACACTCAAATATAAGGGAAATAAACGACACAACAGAAACACAACGTTAAAATGTAACACACACAGAAACGAACTATAATATAACAATGGCCATACTCCTGACTTGGTACAGGAAATGTTTTAAAGAAAAAATGGTTGGTTAAACCTGCTTTTGTGGCATGCAAAACCTCTCGCATTAATGGCATTGTTAAATATTACATTAAAATGACAACATAACATTACGGGACTGCAATAAAAATTAATAGGAGAACATATTAGACAAAGAAACACACGAATAATAGCTAATAACAGGCACCAGGTTAAAATTTTAATACGCCAGAAGAAAAATCAAAACAAATACAAAGTTGTACAGCACTGAGTATCAAAAGTTCCAAAGTCGGCGAGGGTTTGCTGCTTGGGATCAGAACATCCTAATTATCAAAAACAATTTATACATTTGCAAACAGTAATTTTTATAAAATGACTATATAAAAGATATACATGATAAAACTAAAGTATTAACTAATTACAGAAAAAAACCCCGAATATAATCGAACAAAAAAAACATAACATAATCGAACAAAAAAAATTAGATTACCAAGCTAGTCATTTTGGCAGAATAAAAGTTCAAACACACCAAACCCATTACGTCATTTATAACAACTGTGTCTGTTGTTTCTTTAATTTCTCATGGCTTTATATATATTTTGATATGAGTGTCACTGATGAGTCTTATGTAGACGAAACGCGCGTCTGGCGTACTAAATTATAATCCTGGTAATTTTGATAACTATTTATACCACTGGGTCGATGCCACTGCTGGTGGACTTTCCGTCCTCGGGGGTATCACCAACCCAGTAGTGAACACTTTGGTGTTGACATGAATATCTATAATGTGGTCATTTATTTTTATAAATTTTCTGTTAACAATATTAATTTTTTTTCGAAAAACTAAGGATTTTCCTATTCCAGACATAGATTTCCTTTCCCGTATTTGGCACAACTTTTTGAAATTTTGGATCATCAATGCTCTTCAACTTTGTAATTGTTTGGCTTTATATATACTTTGATATGAGCGTCACTGATGAGTCTTATGTAGACGAAACGCGCGTCTGGCGTACTAAATTATAATCCTGGTAACTTTGATAACTATTTACACCACTGGGTCGATGCCACTGCTGATGGACGTTTCGTCCCCGAGGGTATCACCAGCCCAGTAGTCAACACTTCGGTGTTGACATGAATATCAGTAATGTGGTACTTTTTTTTTAATAAATTTTCTGTCAACAAAATTTTATTTTTTTCGAAAAACTAAGGATTTTCTTATTCCAGGCACAGATTTCCTTTCCCGTATTTGGCACAACTTTTTGAAAATTAGGAATCTCAATGCTCTTCAACTTTGTAATTGTTTGGCTTTATATATACTTTGATATGAGTGTCACTGATGAGTCTTATATAGACGAAACGCGCGTCTGGCGTACTACATTATAATCCTTGTAACTTTGATAACTATCTGCGGGATATATTAATAGAATCCAATCAAAAAAGTTTGTATTGTTAATAGAAGAACATTATCAATATTTCTGAATGTGAAATTAAATGATCTGGCTTCTTTGATCTTCTTGTTTTTGACACGTGTCTGAAGGAACTCCGACTCGTATGAAAATAAGAAGAGGTCGACAAGGAGAGGCGCACAGTTCGTTCCAATAGGAATGACGACTATTTGTTGAAAAAGTCTACCTCCAAATTCAACAAATATGTTATCAATAAGAAATTCCAGCATACTGATCACTAGCACATCTGTGTAGCATGTGTTACCTTGTTTTTATGTTGAAAAAGCATTGTGGACTATTTCTTTTAGACGTTTTTTTTCAATTTCACATGGAGAATGGTGGTATACAGGGTTGAAAAATCAAAAGTTTTGAGAGAACTAATTTCAGAAAAAAGATCGAGATTTAGAACTATCATAATAATAATGTGTCATTTGCATTAAATATGAATCTTTTTAAAGTAATTCATTAACGGTTAACGTTGCTTTCGATAAAATATTCACTGGTTTTCGGACTAAGAGTCCGGTACAGTTTTGTTGCTTAAAATATTTATCGTATAGATGTGTTTTAAAATGTGTTGTCTTTCGTTTTTTACCATAATTCTTGTACCTTTATTCTTTTCGGAAGCTAAACTTTAAGACATTCTGAATGTATGGTCCATATCGTCAAACGTTACGATCAAATTCCTGTCACTATAAACTTCTCTATAAGTGAAATAAGTACTAAGTAAAATATTAAACAGATATTTCAAAACACTACAATAACATAAAAACAGTAAACTAAAACACATCTATATTCGAGATACTGATTTTAGAAACTAAACAGTACCAGACTTCAGGGTCGCCATTTTCGGAGATCGGGTAGTCCGATTTTCAGTGAATATTCACATCAAAACCAATTGTACAGTTATAAACGATTTTTGTTTTAAGTTTTCATATTAACTTAATAATACACTTTGAATAATAATTTATTATTCACACATTGTGAGTGTGAAATAGCATCAGAAGAATTTTTTATTTTAATCTTTCTAATATTTCTGTATAGAACTGATAAATGGACTTAGTATTTGAAAGGAAAGTTTTTACTGATAAATGAACTTGGTATTGTTTTTTTTACTAACAATGAACTTGGTATTTGAAAGTTTTTACTGATAAATGAATTTAGTTTGTGTGCATTTTTCAAAGAGGGACGAAAGATACCAAAGGGACAGTCAAACTCGTAAATCTAAAACAAACTGACAACGCCATGGCTAAAAATGAAAAAGACAAACAGAAAAACAATAGTACACATGACACAACATAGAAAAATAAAGAATAAACAACACGAACCCCACCAAAAACTAGGGGTGATCTCAGGTGCTCCGGAAGGGTAAGCAGATCCTGCTCCACATGCGGCACCCGTCGTGTTGCTTATGTGATTACAAATCCGGTAAATAGTCTAATTCGGTAGGTCAAATTCATGAAAGGGAACTTTGAGACACATCTTTGGTGGGTCCCTTAACGAATTTATGTATGTTTTTAATCCTGATTTTAATGTTAGTAACTAAATGAGCGATTTCCTTTGAGCTTTTTTTCCTATGGCCAATGTGTTTTCCTTTTGCAAACGCCTCTAATTGTTTAATTTTTGCGTTTATAGTTATCATTGACATTTCTTCCCTTTAAAATTATAACACCGTTTTCTGTTCAATTTGTGACGATTTACATTGTAGATTTTTTTATTTTATCTTAATTTCGATCTTCTATCCTTTTCATTGCGTCATATCAGATGCTCATCAACTGCATTGTGTAGATTAATAGAGCTATATTACAATATATTTTCAGATGTTAGTAATTACAACAAATGGACACATGTATCCATCAGTGTATGTCAGTTTTAGAGAGAACAAAGGGAAGTAACGACGTTCGCTTTCAATTTTTAATCAGTGGTATTCATTATGCGTAGTAGTTAAAACATGTTAAACAAAAACAAAAACAAATGAATACACGTTAGAGTGAACAAATCTTCAACTATAGAATAGTTAGAATATATTTTTTTAATATTAAAGTGCAACCTGAATCATAATAAACTGTTACAGTCATATATACAAGTACTTTTCAGTCAGCCAAAAAGGCTTATGGTGCACTGTACATTGTGTATCATTATTGAAAATATATTGATATTGAAACCAACGGTATAAATAAGTGATGAAAACTGGTTTATCTGCGTCATATATATTATTTCTATTAAATGTTTGTCTCGATACCAGTGTCTGTGTTCTGTTATTGTTAATCAAACAGCGTTAACTGTTATTCGATCGTTTGTTTTTCAAATGCATTAGTAACATTGATAGAAATATTAAATTGTGTTTTGAAAAAAAAATCCGTTGTTCAAGCATTATCAACGGTGAAAATGGGATCCTTTAGAGTATATACAATTAAGATGTATGATTGTTAGTATGACATCTTTAGAGTAATGTATATCATCTTCAATGGTATTCAAAGTACAAAAAGCACATTGTCTGTTTAACCTTTACTCCATGATAATGTCCTACCTCAACAACAAAATTATGTGGAGACAATCTCAGACCAGTTTAATACACTATAAAGCTTATATGTTTAGTGAGATAATTCTATAAATTGACATTATTGACAATACCTTTTTACCAATATCATTCAGATGAAATGTTTATTTCATCATTTAAAAGAAGGACGAAAGATACAAAAGGGACAGTCAAACTAAAAAATCGAAAATAAACTGACAATGCCATGGCTAAAAATGAAAAAGACAAACAGACAAACAATAGTACACATGACACAACATAGAAAACTAAAGAATAAACAACACGAACCCCACCAAAAACTAAGGGTTATTTCTTGTGCTCCGGAAGGGTAAGCAAATCCTGCTCAACATGTGGCACCTGTCGTGTTGCTTATGGGATACTTAACAAATCCTTTAAATAGTCTAATTGGATAGGTCACATGTATGACAGGAAAGGGGATTGTAGTTATGACGTAAGGAACATATCCGTTATCATTTGTGAAAACTTTACATAGGGATGATTTCAACTTCACCATTGGAAACTCTTGGTTTAATAGCTTCCTTGTGAGCAGCAACCCTCTATCAAGAAAACCATGATAGGAAATGCAAGCACGGGAATATCGTATCAATTAGTTCAGTCAATCTAGCATAAATTTGACCCGAACCCGAAAGTAATTGCAACAGAAGATTTTTAAGTTTTAATTTTTGGCATTATACCCAAAATATACACAGGAAAAAGTCCCATTAAATATGACTTAGGGGAGGACTAAAAAAATCAACATTTAAAAATCATATGGAGATTTGCATTGAATAGGGAGACAACTCTTGCAAAAAAGGCTGAAATATCAATAAAAATTGATACAAAATTATAACTTTACCGCTTTTATTCATCAGAGTGTATTGATTTTTGATTTTTTATAGCAGTCTTTAGAGTATAACAAACAACTCTAAAGCTGTTATCATATATTTTATCAAGCTATAATCTAGATTTCGTAATTTATTAGTTTTTCAACATGTCAAGGTAAAGCATCTCAAATTTAATAAAAATAATTAAGCATGTATTCTTCTTTTTGTGGTTTAAAGTTTCTTTAGATAAGTAAGATGCTGAAAAAATATAATATAAAATATAATATATAG
Organism: Mytilus trossulus; assembly: GCF_036588685.1. Classification (NCBI taxonomy): domain Eukaryota; kingdom Metazoa; phylum Mollusca; class Bivalvia; order Mytilida; family Mytilidae; genus Mytilus; species Mytilus trossulus. The sequence continues at coordinate 20,836,134 of NC_086384.1, forward strand.
ATGTAAACAATACCAAATTGTCACATTATTTTTTCAAAATGGTTACAAAGCTTTAAATTTGCAGTTTCTTAAATGAAAAATGCATGAAAAAAATAAAACTACACATAACACTTCGGTTTTGTACATTTCATTAGCAGAAGATTATATAGTTTAGTCAAATATAAACTTATAACCCCATCAAAGTATCGATACTTTACATAAATTTAAAGAAAAACAACCAAAACTTTACCAAAAAAGACTCATTTGTGCAAGAGTTATCTCCCCTTCCAATGGTAATTTCCATAGGAAATTCAAAATGCTGATTTTGAATTTCCTCAAGTTTGGTTTCCTTGGACTTTTTTCTGTGAATATAAAGGGACTAATGTCATAGATAAGAACAAAAAACATTTTCTGTTGCAATTAGTTTGAGGTTAAATCTTAGTTTAACTGGACTTAATTTGGAGATCGTTTGGTTTGCTTGATCATATATTCTTGTTTTTACAATCAATAATAAATTACAATCAATAATCAAATTGTCTGGGTTATACCAAATTTCATGTTAACTTAAGTTAAATAATAATTGTTGAAGTTGATAAATCCAACTGCTTCGATTATTATCAAAAATTGTTCCCTTTATCAGTTCTTAAGAATACATTTGCTTGTGGTTGATAGTTCTAAACAGTACTTCATTATTTTATACATTTTAAAATATATCAAAGGCTATCGACCCAATGAAAAATATACCATAATATTTGTTGTACACTGTTTGACAACTAAAATATTTTTGCAAACATCTAGTAGTAATTTTCAATATTTGAAGTTCTATTAAAGCCACATATTTCACAACCATAACATAATATACAACTTATGTAATTATCAAACAAATTCAAATATGTAAAAACATTCAAATACAATGATGACACCTTCGACTTTAAACCAAATACCGCTTTTCTACTTCGCTCAGCTGAATGTCTCTGAGTTTCAGCAAATTTACCGTTAAATGTCAATAGCATTGCCATCATAATGTCAGATTTCTTCATTTCTCACAAAACCTCCGTTTCTAAATACCACAATTCTTGTTTTGGAAATATTTACATTCAATCCACATTTACAATTATATGATAAAAGTCTATCTAACGTAACGTGCACGCCAATAACAGAATCAGAAAATAAATCAATGTCACCAGCGTACATTAGTGAAAATAATGACAAGTCTTGTACTTCATATGGTTTACTACTTTAAGCAGGCATTCCATTTCAAAGTCATTGACATATAATGAAAAACGTTTAGGAGAAAGTACTTCCCCTTGCATAAGACCAGTTGAACTTGTTAACTGCTCATAATATAAACTATCAGTTTTTACACTTGTGGAACTTTTATTGTGGAATACATTGATTTTAAAACAGAAAGCAAATTGCCTGGTATACCAACTCTTATTTATGTATTATTGTCATTTTGTTTATTTCCTTTGGTTACATCTTCTGACATCAGACTCGGACTTCTCTTGAACTGAATTTTAATGTGCGTATTGTTATGCGTTTACTTTTCTACATTGGTTAGAGGTATAGGGGGAGGGTTGAGATCTCAAAAACATGTTTAACCCCACCGCGTTTTTGCGCCTGTCCCAAGTCAGGAGCCTCTGGCCTTTGTTAGTCTTGTATTATTTTAATTTTAGTTTCTTGTGTACAATTTGGCGTTCATTATCACTGAACTATTATATTTTTATTTAGGGGCCAGCTGAAGGACGTCTACGGGTGCGGGAAGTTCCCGCTACATTGAAGACCTGTTGGTGACCTTCTGCTGTTGTTTTTTTATTTGGTCGGGTTGTTGTCTCTTTGACACATTCCCCATTTTCATTTTCAATTTTATTCATGTTGTATTATGGAGAAGACTTCATAAGTATGATCTACTTGTGTCTCCTCCATTGTGTTTAGATTTAGCAAATACAAGATGTTTAAACTAAATCGTATACTTTAAGTACTTAGCCACGTGGTATAGATGCATTAGTTGTAGATTTGATGTTGGAAGTAAAGATGTATCAGTTTAAGATAGATTGTCCCTCTTTTCTTCTTCAGTTTATTGTCTTTTGATATTTTTTTTTCTAATTTTTATATTCTTTATCATGATTGGAATCAATTAACTCTTTAGTTCTAATAAAAATGTACTAAAACAACCTCGAGGTTGAATTCTAAAAAAGAAGACAATATAACTTGACAAAACCAACCGCTCCCCTATATCAGCCAGTGGAACGACTGAAAAATAGCTGTCATATTTCTGACTTGGCACAGGCATTCCATGAAAATAAATAAATAAACTCACCATATATACCAAGAAGTAAAAAAAAGGTCAAATAAATTACGAAGTAAAAGAGCTTAGTCAAAATGTTGTTTCTTGTGAATCATTCATCACAATTATTACATGACTTACTTGAGTTAATCCTCTTCGCTCCTTGTGGAACATAGGGCTGCTACAGTCGCTTTCCATCTTACCCTATTTTGGGCTATCCTTTTTGCTTCGATCCAGCCGGTATATCCAATTTTCAATAAGGCTCTCTATATATACATGCAATGTTAACAATATGAATAAAACATAATTAATCTACTATTACACACATGTAAACAATATAGACGTATATAAAGTAATATAACAACAACAACAAAAACACCTATGGTATACATTGTGGCTTAACTTATAAATTTAACACTTTTAAAATAAACTGACTTGTAATAGTTTTTAAATGCAGATCTACTTTTTAATTTTTTTTAATTTCACTGGACAGTGAATTCCACACTTTTGGACCACTAAAAGAAAAACTTGATTTGTATTATCTGTATTTGATTTAGGGACAATAAAATCATCCGATGATGAATGTCGAGTATTGTACGATTGTTTAATGGTACCTACAGGTTTCCTCAAAGGTATGGAAATCTCAAAAACGCGAAAACGCGAAGTCGAAAACGTGACACAAAGCGAAAAGGCGAAATTGCGAAGACGAAAACGTGCAAATGCGAAATGGCCTTGACCGGCCACCATAATTTTACAGATAAAAAAAGAGATTCTATAAATGAGTACAACTGCCCCGAAGCAAATTTGTCGGATTGAAAGGATTTACCACTGACAGTGATTGAAGCAGACACAAAGTTGAATTGTGAATACATTGAAAAAAATCAAAATAAGTTGAAGATTACTAGTGCTGAAACATTTGTAGCTAAATTCTATTATGACATTCAAAATTCTAAAAAGATAAACAATATCAAAGCAATGCCAAATATTATTTTTGTATGACCCCGCCGTAGCGGAGGGGCATTAAGTTTTCTCCTTGTTCGTCTGTACGTACGTACTAACGTACGTCCTAAAATTGGTTTCCTATCTTCTTCTTTAGTTTGCCTCAACCAATTGGTATGAAATTTATACACAATACTTATTTCTACAAAGCACAGATCAAGTTTGGATTTTGGTTGCATTACTTTTACCGTTCTAGAGTTATGCTTCTTTACAAATGAAGAAAATTTCCATTCTCTAACTTTAGTTTACCTCAACCAAATGTCATAACACTTATAAACACTTTTACCGTTCTATAGTTAGGCCCCTTTACATACTTTTGATTTTTTAACCCTGTATGCGTTCATTGCCTATGTAAATTTTAAAATTGTTTATAATCCTGGTACTTTTGATAACTATTGTATGCACATTGAACGAGAAATTTATGTGACTTATATAATTTTTCTGACGTCAGACACTCAAATCAATCCATGTGTTCGTAGATAGTAGATGTTTTTGTGTCCTGTTAAATTGTTCCTTTTAAAATTGTTATACGATGATGACTGATGTACCCATATTTTGACTATTTTATTAGTTGTGACTGTTTATTTAACGCATCATGTAAATGTAGCGGAATTTGATAAGACTGTTATTTAAGTGAGAGGGTTAGCGCTATAGAACCAGGTTTAATCCACCATTTTATACATTTTAAAATGCCTGTACCAAGTCAGGAATATGACAGTTCTTGTCCACGATTTTGATGCGTTTTGTTTTTTGATTTTGCCATGTGATTATTGACTTTCCAAATGGATTTTCCTCTGAGTTCAGTATTTTTGTGATTTTACTTTTTACAAATGAAAAAAATGCTTAACGACTTGTTTCTGTTCTCTAACTTAAGTTTGCCTCAACCAAATGTTATGAAAGTTATGCACAATGCGTATTACCACAACACACAGATCAAGGTTGAATTTTTGTGACGTCACTTTTACCAGTCTAGAGTTATGCCCCTTTACAAATGGAAAAAATGCTAATTTTTTCGTTTCCGTTCTCTAAAAGAGGGACGAAAGATACCAAAGGGACAGTCAACTTTAGTTTGCCTCAAACAAATGTTATGACATTTAAACACAATGCTTATTACCACAAAACACTGATCTAGATGTAATTTTGATATCGTCACCTTTACCATTTTAGAGTTATGCCCCATTTTAAATTGAAAAATTGCTTAAATACTTGTTTCTGTTCTCTAACTTAAATTTGCGTCAACCAAATGTTATGACACTTATGCACAATGCTAGTCATCACAAAATACAGATCAAGGTCGAATTTTGTGGCGTCACTTTTACCGTTCTAGAGTTATGCCCCTTTACAAATGTAAAAATTGCTGAATTCTTTGTTTCTGTTCTCCAACTTATGCTTGCCCCGACCAAATGTAATGAAACTTATAAACAATGTTTATTATCACAATATACAGATCGAGTTCAAATTTGTGTAGCGTCACTTTTACAGCTATTAAGTTATGTCCATTTATAACGTTATATGCAAGCGGGGCATCATCTGTGTCTCTTGGACACATTACCCATTTATCAAATTTTATTATTATTAAAATTAAAATAATCTTAATTTCTAGCTTTTCAAAACTCTGATTACTGAACCAGCAGTTGGGAAGAATGGTTATTTTCAATGTTCCGATAAAATAAATAATAAAAAAAAAATAACACCAGGAATTTGTTTTAAGCTTTGAATATATGTTGAACCATCCACCATTTTCTACATTTGAAAATACCTGTACCAAGTCAGGAATATGACAGTTCTTGTCCATTCGTTTTTGATGCGTTTTGTTTTTTGATTTTGTCATGTGATTATGGACTTTCCAAATGGATTTTCCTCTGAGTTCAGTATTTTTGTGATTTTACTTTTTACAAATGAAAAAATGCTTAACGACTTGTTTTTGTTCTCTAACTTAAGTTTGCCTCTACCAAATGTTATGAAAGTTATGCACAATGCGTATTACCACAACACACAGATCAAGGTTGAATTTTGGTGACGTCACTTTCACCAGTCTAGAGTTATGCCCCTTTACAAATGGAAAAAAAGTGCTAATTTTTCGTTTACGTTCTCTAAAAAAAGGACGAAAGATACCAAAGGAACAGTCAACTTTTGTTTGCCTCAAACAAATGTTATGACATTTAAACACAATGCTTATTACCACAAAACACTGATCTAGATGTAATTTTGGTAGCGTCACCTTTACCATTTTAGAGTTATGCCCGATTTTAAATTGAAAAAATGCTTAAATACTTGTTTCTGTTCTCTAACTTAAGTTTGCGTCAACCAAATGTTATGACACTTATGCACAATGCTAGTCACCACAAAATACAGGTCAAGGTCGAATTTTGTGGCGTCACTTTTACCGTTCTAGAGTTATGCCCCTTTACAAATGTAAAAATTGCTGAATTTTTTGTTTCTGTTCTCCAACTTATGCTTGCCCCGACCAAATGTAATGAAACTTATAAACAAAGTTTATTATCACAATATACAGATCAAGTTCAAATTTCTGTAGCGTCACTTTTACAGCTGTTAAGTAATGTCCCTTTATAACGTTATATGCAAGCGGGGCATCATCTGTGTCCCTTGGACACATTACCCATTTTTCAAATTTCATTATTATTAAAATAAAAATAATCTTAATTTCTAGCTTTTCAAAACTCTGATTACTGAACCAGCAGTTGGGAAGAATGGTTATTTTCAATGTTCCGATAAAATGAATAATAAAAAAAAAAATAACATCCAGGAATTTGATTTAAGTTTTGAATACATTTTGAACTTTTAAAGGCATTTTATTAGAATATGTCCTGTGAAATAAAATAAGTTGTAACGCAAATGTATTAAAATTGTAAAAAAAAGGACAATTCCTCACTAAAATATTACGTGATTTACATTCATACTCACAATCAGGAAACATATACAATGTCTACCTTTTCTTTGTACTGTTGTGTCACCCAACGTCTATAATACATCTTTTTTTAACATTTCCCAAATTATAAGGCAGTTCTTAAGGTGGTACCTAACACTACAGGGAGATAACTCTGTAATATCAGCTAAACGTTTTAATTACGTCGCATTGTGAAGGCAATGTAAAGCTTCTCAACGATCAAAATTAGTTTTAGTCAAACTGCTATATAACCAGTGTAATTTTTCTGATAAAACGCTTGGTTCAAATTTTTTGAATTTTTTATATTCTTGTAAAAGGGTCAAAGTAAATAATTTGTCAAAATTTTATGAAAATTAAACGAGCCAAATTAATTTTAGGGAAAGTGTTGGGTACCACCTTAATACACTAAAATTAAACCATGAATGAAATGCTTCACAAATGAAGTCATGCATCAATTATAAACATTTAATTTACACTGACAAATGCATCAATTATAAACATTTAATTTACACTGACAATGGAACTAATTCTTGAATACTACCAATCAAGAGACCATTTGAGCCTTGAGCACTTTACAATGTTCTAAGTTTGTAAGATAATAATAATCCCTTACTTCATGATAAGTATTCGCTAACGCTCGTACTTAATCATGAAGAAAGGGAATATCATTCTCTTACATATACTAAAAGAGCCTAGTTGATGAAAGAACAGTTATTTTGAAAAGAGGCCTCAGCAAAAATTAGATAAAAGACACAATGGATAAGCCTTGTGTCATTATAATATACCATTTACCCTCCGAATTCATTGTATCATTTTAACAAACCGAATGTTATCCATTGTAACCTTTATAATGTTTATATAACCAATCTTTCTGGTCAGTCACTTAAATCTCAAAAAAAAAAATCGAATTTTCAATTTCCAATGAACGCATATTTTGAGGGTTTTGATATATTCACAACTTAGTTTTTTTTTGTTCATTGTATTATCGTATTATGTTTCATTGATGATAAATAATGAATTATTATTGAATTTTCAGTTGACAACAACTTCCCTTAGGTAATTAGTCTTGCACAGCTGATGATTAAAAGGTAATAATGTTTCTATAACATTTAGTTATATGAGCAGATCACAACCAACATGTTCTCACGCAAACATTAGGAGCATATCATGGACAGGAAAACTTTCCTCTACATGCTTTTAGTATCTTTATGTATTGGATTACTACCTGTTTTTGCTGGTGAGTTATTCTATATTTTAGTATGTGATTGTTTATTTTAATATATGTGTGTACGATTTAATCTGTGTTCCTTAAATTTTTCCTACTAAGTTGTGAGAGGGGCGAAAGATATAGAGGGACATTCAAGCTTGAAAATAAACTAACAACGCCATGACTAAAAATGAAAAGACCGACAGACAAACAATAGTTCACAAAACACAACAAAGAAAACTAAAGACTGAGCAACATGAACCCTACTAAAAACTGGGGGTGATCTCAGGTGCTCCGAAAGGTTTAGCATATCGTGCTCCACAGGTGACATCCGTCGTGTTGCTCATGTTAGTACGCAACCAGGTAATAAGTTTAACTCGGTAGGTCACATTCGGGAAAATGGGACGGGATTGTAATTACGAAATATTCGCCATTTAACTTTACAGTATAGTGAAGTACTTACTACAAATAAAATTGTACGATTACGATTAAATTATGAAGTATCAATGTAAAACAATTACTAAGTGTATCCTATTGTTTGCTGACAGTTTATGGTTATTCGTTTAAGTCCCTTTTGCTAATAAATCGCTACTTATATATACATCCCTACACTACGGTTAAGGTCACATGGATATATTTAGTTGAACCCACAAATCGTGCCACAGGAAACATATTATTCCTGACATCGTCAAATTATCATGTCATTACAACATAGTTGGTTCCAGACAGTATTGTATTGAATTTTTGATAATGGTGTGATTTTTGTTTCGTAAGAACTTTTCACAACAATGCACATTAAAGCAAAAATTAGAAGAATAGGGCTGTTATATTTCCTAGGAGACTGTGCTTTTTTTTAAGATAAGACATACCCAAATGAGGGCCCTCATGGGGTTTTTGATTATGTGATTACTTGGCCGTTTTTTTTAATGATTATTTGATTATTAAGCCAAATATTTCATGATTATTTGATTACCTAGGACTGTATTTTTAGTTTATGATTATTTGATTACTAAAGATAAGCAAATATTTAATGATTATGTGATTATATTGGCCAAAAAATGGTGATTATGTGATTACTAGGACCCCCCCCCCATGAGGGGCCTCCCAAATCGCCAACCTGTGGTACAATCTTTATGTCACCTTAGAGCAACTGTAACTTAAGGTGGTACCAAACACTTTAATTAAAATTAATTTGGCTCGTTTAATTTTCATAAAATTTTGACAAAGTATTTACTTTGACCCTTTGACAAAAATATAAAAATTTCAAAATAAATTGAACCAACTGTTTTATCAGAAAAATTATACTGGTTATATAGCAGTTTGACAAATACGTATTTTGATCTTTTAGAAGCTCAATATTCTCTTAACAACACAACGTAATTAAAACGTTTAGCTGATTTTACAGAGTTATCTCCCTGAAGTGTTATGTACCACCCTAAGCCGACAAATTAAAAATGAAAAATGAAAATTTAACATATTTATATATTATTGACAACAGAATTTTAGGTGAACCTCTAATCCATGAATAAAAAAAGGTTAAATTAATGTTGTGCAGGCACACATATTGTTGAGACATGTGCTATATATTCTTGTCAATATTAAGTTGAGCCGGACGATTACTTGGTGCAACCTAAACTGATAAATACTTTGTTAAATTAACCCCAATTCTATAAAGTAAATTAGATTGACTGAACATTTTTCAACCTTAACATGATTGTCAGCCTTTTTTGGCTATATCTGAATGGCCAGTTTTGTTGTTGGAGATAGTATTCGGAGAGAACCACCAACCATCGACAGGCAAACTGGCAAACTGGCAATCCTAGTCAATTAAGGAGTCGAACGCACCTACCACAAACTAGATTTGAACTCACAACCACTGAATTACGGGATCCTGACTTTGGACAAAATGTGGGGGAGTTTGAGTATTATAAAGAATATGTAATTTGAAATTTCAAACTTATATTCATGATTGTGCCTTTCGTTGTATATTAAACTGCGAGCTAATTTGAGTAAAAGTGAAAGTAAAAGCAGTGAATGTGCTAGTTAATGTGATGAATTGAAACCGTTATTATATTTTTATTTATTAATGTATTTAAAATTTCACAGATTGGACTGAATGGGCAAACGGGACTTGTTCAAGCCTTTGTGAGCAGAACAGGACAAGAGAATGTATTGGCGATCCGAAGTGTACAGGAGATTCATGGGAGATAGATATATGTGATTTTAAAGGCTGTGTAATAAAAGGTACATATATGTTAAAATGTAATTAAAAATGTTCTCTATTGACAAATTCAGTCATATAGTTTAATCGGTTGTATGCTATGAAAAGCAATATGAACCATTTTCCAAACATATTGGTAGATCTCTTCGTTTACGGAATCGCTGGGTTACCATATATCCTATAGCTCATTCTATTCATAAAACTATCGATTTCAGTTTTGACGAATAATCATCAACTGATAATTGAAAGCCCTCGGTGACCGAGTGGTCTAAGTAGCCAAACTACTGTATCAACACTGAGGTTTTGAGCTCGAATCCCGCACGTGGCAGGTGGGATAGACTACAATCTTAATTGTTTAAGATTGTTGATTTTCTATAGGAAGGTCTGTGATTATCTCCGGGTGCTCAGACTGACCACAACGAAATAGCACAATAGTGATGAAAATGTTGTTATACACCAATCAGTCAACTAAATTATCGAATAATTAATCAGACCTTATTTGCTTGTTTCGTGTTTTCCAGAAAAGTGCACGTGCTTCGGACGCGCGAACTCATTACGTGTTTTTTTTTTATAATGTATTAAAATATTTATTTCCTTTTGAGTTAGTTGTAACAGCCTCGGTTGTGCCATACAAGCGTGTTCCCCTAGAATGTAATAGCCATTGTTAATAACAAATCTTGAAAATTTGTGTTTGCTGCTTTTAAACTACGTACGCGTCATACAGGAGTAAGGACAAAAATTGGTCGGCTCGTATTTGAATAATATGTCTGTGATTGATGAGTTTTCTTTTTGTAAATTACGTGTGGACTATCATATAAAATACCCGAGTCAGTTTGTAAAACTAATTCATATGATTCATATTGATATCCCACTAAGATGTTTTCGTCCTGATATACATGTTATATTTGCAACTTAACGTTAAAAACCAATCAATCATCTATCATTTAATATGTTACAATTTTGTTAATCAAAGCTTATTGCCATTTTCCTCAAAGTCGTATTTTCATCAGCTTGTTTAGCTAGAGGTAAGGTTAATATCTCTTGCATATCATGTGTCCCACAAATAGGGTGTAAATCGCAAAGTTGTCTTATCCTACTTGAATTTGATCATCAAGAGTCAAAGTAATGCATGCCATGGTGATACACAATTGCAAATGTTATATGTTTCTATTAAATTTGTCATCGAAGGACGTATCTGAACAGAATGCATTGATTTGTATTTGAAATACGATATATGCCTCTCCTCCGACATGATTTTTGTCAAGGGGAAGACTATTCTACTTGTAAATTGTCTGGATAGATATATTTATTTATATTTTATTCAAAGTTTTGCAACATGGTGGTTTTAAGCTATCATGAGGCGTATATAATTTCGTCATACCTTTGGAAATAAATCATTGTAAATATGTGTACATGGTTCATTGACTGAACTTTTTTCCAAGTTTACATGTTGGATCATGTAATTTACATAATATGTCAATTCATGAACTATAAATACTACTCTATAATATTTATTATGATCTCAATGAATTGGTTATAAGATACTAAATTAAACTTGTTACAATGTTTGTACTAACATGAGCAACACGACGTGCTACATGTGAAGCAGGATCTGCTTACCCTACCGAGGCACATGCGGTCACCCCCAGTTTTTGATGGGGTTTTGGTTGCTTAGTTTTTAGTTTTCTATGTTGTGTTTTGTGTACCATTGTTTGTCTGTGTGTCTTTTTTTAAGCCATGGCATTGTCAGCTTATTTTCGACTAATGAGTTTGAATGTCCCTCTGGTATCTTTCGTCCCTCTTTTACTTATGCTTTTTAAGAAGGGGTTTGGTCTTGAAGTACATACACGAGTATAGTGTTGGATATTGTTTCCTATTTTGTACCGTAAGTCGGGATATGCAGCTTTTCATTTTGCATTATTTACAGATACAGTTAGTTATAAAGTTGACAGTCAGCTATCAATATTTGCATCATACTGTAAAAATAAGACTACAGGTGCGAAAACATGTTTGTGTCAACAGCTTTCTATCAGCTAGCTTTTATCAACTTTCTTTAATGGAAGTCGACAATACTATTTTTTACATGAGCGTGCCTATAAATTATGAAATTATCTTAATGTGAATATTAGTTTCTAATTTATGGATAAAGCACTTAAGGTGGTACCTAACACTTAAACTAAAATTAATTTGGCTCGTTTAATTTTCTTTGACAAAGTATTTACTTTGACCCTTTGACAAAAATATAAGAATTTCATTAAATTTGAACCAACCGTTTAATCAGAACAAATACACTGGTTATATAGCAGTTTGACAAAAACCTTTTTTGATCATTGAGAAGCTTAATATTCTCTAATGATCACAACGTCATTAAAACGTTCTGCTGATTTTACAGAGCAATCTCCCTGTAGTGTTAGGTACCATCTTAACTGTCCTGAAAGTGGGAAAACCTGTGCACATAAGTATTCAAGAAGTTAGAATTATGAAGATATGTAACTATTAAGGTTTTTTTCTAAACAAAGGATTTCGTTAAAAAAAGTTTCCAAAAAGTTAATTATATGAGAAAAATGGTTATCTACGGTAAATGTTCATAACTTTAATGCAGCTAATATAAATCTGATAGTAATCTGTCTACAGAAAGGAGTTTGTTATGTATAATAAAAAGGAAAAATGGATAATATAAAAAAGAAGATGTGGTATGATTGCCAATGAGACAACTATCCACAAAAGACCAAAATGACACACACATTTAAACAACTATAGTTCACCGTACGGCCTTCAACAATGAGCAAAGCCTATACCGCATAGTCATCTATAAAAGGCCCCGATAAGACATTGTAAAACAATTCAAACGAGAAAACTAACGGCCTTATTTATGTATATTTAACGAATAGCCTTTTCTACTTGAAAAATGTACATTGGTTGATACATTTAGGTAATAGGTACTTAAATGGGAGACCACATTGAATTTATGCAAGCGTTAAGAGCAAGTAGAAATGCATATTACTATTGAAAAAATATGAAATTAATTACTATATTTTCAAAGATATGCAATTTCAATATTCTGTAGAAATAAATACAAATGTATAAAGTACCCGTCAATATTGCAAGCAAACATCTAAATTTAAAAAAAATACCTGTCCTGCATGCGCAAATATTGTTTAATTGATATAAAAGAAAAGGAGGTCACCGAACTCAATTCTGTTTTATATATTTCATTCATCGTGTATTATCTTAAAAGGTGGAGAGAAAGGGAAAACAATTTCGATGCACAATGCTAACTCATATCTTTTCGGGCCTTTTTATAACATCTGGTGCAACAAAATTGGTACCGTTGATTTTATTACAACCACTGGGTCGATGCCTCTGCTGGTGGACTATTAGACCCCGAGTGTATCACCATCCCAGTAGCCAGTAATTCGATACTGGCATGAACATACGGGTTTTTTGTGTTATTTAAATTTGCTGTTACAAAATATTATAAATTATTATAAATTAAGGAATGTATCTCCCTCATGCAAAGCACTGATTCCTTTCACGAATTTGACTATACTTTTTGGACCTTTAGGATTATAGTTCTTCATCTTTCATATAAGCTTTAGATTTCAAATATTTTGGCCACGAGCATCACTGAAGAGACATGTTTTGTCGAAATGCGCATCTGGTGCAACAAAATTGGTACCGTTGATTTTATTATAAGCTTAGCAAAATATTCAATTTTTTTCTTAAAAAACGAGTCAATTGGTTGACCATCTAAAAATCAAATTCCAATAAATAGTATTCACGTGCATTTGACAGTCGGATTAAGGGGAAGAAAAAGAAGGAGAGAAGGTATTCCCAATTGATTCGATTCTTAAAAACTTACAAGCGTAAAAAAAATCGTATTGCGATCGGCTGCATTTTTATCATTTTGTCTCATTCTTCCCCTCTTACATTTGAAACTTTCCTTTTAAAGTAAACATTTGTGCTTTTTTTCTGGATCCTAGTATTAAATTTCTGATATTTCAAATAGTATAACACATACAAAGATATTTTCTTATGTTAATGTGCAGTTCCTCGTGTTCTAGTTACATGCACATTTTCATCAAACTCCCTCAATACATTTTAATATTATATCCTATAATTGGCGTGTTATTACGAAATTCTAAATTTTGGTTCCTATAAGATATCAACACGTGTTCTGACTGGAAAGCAAAACACGTCGTCTGTTCTTCAACTTCGTACTTTATTTGGCATTTTTTACTTTTTTGAATTCGAGCGTCATTGATAAGTCTTTTTTTTTTAGACGAAACGAGCGTATGGCGTTTTTACAAAATTAAGCCCTGGTATCTATGATGAGTTTATTCATAATGTATCTCAAAGTTTTGTTTCCTTAATTCAGAATTTACTTTAACAACAGCCGCGGAGATCCTGTTTACGAATGACCTAAATATGACCTACACAACGTTTGAGTGGACAGAATCACCAAATATTTCGGCATCAGCAGTAATCATTGATGAAGTAAATACAACATTGTCTGTTATGTCAGACAATATCAACAAGAGCGGTTCGTTCAACGTAACAACAGATGATCTCAGTACAAAAGTCTTTGGAGTCTATCAAATTTTGTTAATTATAACAAATATCAATGGAGAACATTTAGAAAATTTGGTTTTGAAATACGAAGAAACCATTTCTAACATAACAGTAAGTATAAGATAGCTATCAATACTATAGGCAGCTATTGTATTTCTAACATAACAGTAAGTATTAGATAGCTATCAATACTATAGGCAGTTATTGTATTTCTAACATAACAGTAAGTATTAGTTACCTATCAATACTATAGTCAGATATTGTATTTCTTACATAACAGTAAGTATTAGATAGCTATCAATACTATAGTCAGATATTGTATTTCTAACATAACAGTAAGTATTAGATAGCTATCAATACTATAGTCAGATATTGTATTTCTTTCATAACAGTAAGTATTAGATAGCTATCAATACTATAGGCAGCTATTGTATTTCTAACATAACAGTAAGTATTAGTTAGCTATCAATACTATAGTCAGATATTGTATTTCTTACATAACAGTAAGTATTAGATAGCTATCAATACTATAGTCAGATATTGTATTTCTAACATAACAGTAAGTATTAGATAGCTATCAATTCAATTCAATTCAATTCAATTCAAAGTTTTATTGCCATATAAACTTTACAGTTTGTGACATATAACAACAACAAAAACAAATAAAGACAATAACTAAGTAACTCAATATATATACACAAATTCAGGTAAATATTAAAGGGTCCCCTGTCCTCAGTTCCATTGACTTTTTTTATAAAGGATCCTAGTTTATTCACTTGTGTTGGTGTTGATGGGTTAAGTATATATATAACTTTGTCATTGTCGGTGAGATTAGCAAATAAATTACTTTCTCTATTAATGCAATCAAATTATGTTAATCTAATATTTGACAATGTAATATGAGGCAGGCATTACCTGTAAATGGGGACGAAGTCTGTATGAATTATTTTTTTGTAACTTAAATATTTGTTAAAAAAAGAAACGGAAAATTACCGTAACGTTTCCGATATTGGTTCTGTTGTTAGGGAGTTTAGTTGTGACGTTATTTAAGTTATGACGTCATATGCAATGTAAACAAAGAAACGCTGCATCAGGTAACGTTTTTTTCATATCAAGGAATTATTTAAAATGAACTTGATATTGCGTTCCTTCCTTTTTATAATAGATTGGTAAATATATATTTTACTTAAAGATTCATACAAACAAAACCGGAAAAAGGAAGTACATTGTAGATTTCTGCGCAAGTCCGGGATTTCAAAACATGACATAAAAAAAATTGAATGATTTTGAGTTCATTAGTACAATGAAAAATTCGGGAAATTTTCCGGAATTTTTTTTTTTATTGAATTTTCTACTGTTATTGGGGACTTCGTCCCCATATTAGGAAATGTTTCTCATCATCTAGTACTTTACATTTTTTGCAAAGTCTCTCTTCGCGAGGAATTTTAAAATGCCTCCCTTTTTCAATTAATAATGAATGGTCACTGATTCTAAGTTTTGTAATTAATTTTCTAAATTCAAAGTTTGGGTTAGAGAGGTAAGGTTTGATCAATAGATTTGGCTCAAGTGCTTTATAAAAAATTAATTTACTTTTATCATCAATAGATGTTAACTTATTTATCAACAGGTTGTTCTAGTATGAGTTTATTTGGGGTTTAATATAGCTTTTAATATTTTTAATTGTTTTAAATTATCACAGGTTTTTAGTCTATCTATATCAATGTTAGATTCAGAAAGAATATAGTTTGCAAAAGTGAACCATGAATAGGTGCCACTAGAATCCAAAGTTTTAGTTAATTGAAAAGATTCATGTAATAAGGGATTCAAATTTGAGGTGAAAAGCCTTGCTAAATACATAATAGTTTGGGTTTTTATATGACATTCAATAGGCAGTCTTCCCAATTCGTTCCTTGTACCAAAATTTGAGACACTCTTGTTAGTGCCAAGGGTAAACTTGCAATAACCAAGATGCAAGTTTTCTATTGGAGTCTTATCAATAAAATTAAATGGGTCCACAATTTTTCCAGAAACCAAAGCTCTTTTTTTTTACCTTTGAAATATGTTATATATGAGTCCAAATATGTTATTTCAGAATTATAAGTCAATATAGGTCTCACTAAGGTGTCAAATAAGTTATTTGACACTCTGATAGGAAGGCTGCCAAGAGAATTAGTATATGTTTTAATAGAGAACAAAACCTTTTTTGCCTTTTTTGTTAATTCAGCTGTACTATGACTAAGATTACCATTTGATTTAATCAGCAGACCCAAGTAAGGATATTCTGAAACATTCTCTATTTTTTTGTTTTTATATACAAGTATAGATGTTTCAGGCTTTTGCTTTGTTGTTGAAAAGACCATACTTTTTGTTTTATTTATGTTAAGAGAAAGCTGCCAGTTTTCACAAAACATGGAAACTTTATTTAGACTATTTTGGAGACTATCAATACTATAGTCAGATATTGTATTTCTAACATAACAGTAAGTATTAGATAGTTATTAATACTATAGGCAGATATTGTATTTCTAACATAACAGTAAGTATTAGATAGATATCAATACTATAGGCAGATATTGTATTTCTAACATAACAGTAAGTATTAGATAGCTATCAATACTATAGTCAGATATTGTATTTCTAACATAACAGTAAGTATTAGATAGCTATCAATACTATAGGCAGATATTGTATTTCTAACATAACAGTAAGTATTAGATAGCTATCAATACTATAGTCAGATATTGTATTTCTAACATAACAGTAAGTATTAGATAGATATCAATACTATAGGCAGATATTGTATTTCTAACATAACAGTAAGTATTAGATAGCTATCAATACTATAGGCAGATATTGTATTTCTAACATAACAGTAAGTATTAGATAGTTATTAATACTATAGGCAGATATTGTATTTCTAACATAACAGTAAGTATTAGATAGATATCAATACTATAGGCAGATATTGTATTTCTAACATAACAGTAAGTATTAGATAGCTATCAATACTATAGTCAGATATTGTATTTCTAACATAACAGTAAGTATAAGATAGCTACCAATACTATAGGCAGCTATTGTATTTCTAACATAACAGTAAGTATTAGATAGCTATCAATACTATAGGCAGCTATTGTATTTCTAACATAACAGTAAGTATTAGATAGCTATCAATACTATAGGCAGCTATTGTATTTCTAACATAACAGTAAGTATTAGTTACCTATCAATACTATAGTCAGATATTGTATTTCTAACATAACAGTAAGTATTAGATAGCTATCAATACTATAGTCAGATATTGTATTTCTAACATAACAGTAAGTATTAGATAGCTATCAATACTATAGGCAGCTATTGTATTTCTAACATAACAGTAAGTATTAGTTAGCTATCAATACTATAGTCAGATATTGTATTTCTTACATAACAGTAAGTATTAGATAGCTATCAATACTATAGTCAGATATTGTATTTCTAACATAACAGTAAGTATTAGATAGCTATCAATACTATAGGCAGATATTGTATTTCTAACATAACAGTAAGTATTAGATAGCTATCAATACTATAGGCAGATATTGTATTTCTAACATAACAGTAAGTATTAGATAGCTATCAATACTATAGGCAGATATTGTATTTCTAACATAACAGTAAGTATTAGATAGCTATCAATACTATAGTCAGATATTGTATTTCTAACATAACAGTAAGTATTAGATAGCTATCAATACTATAGGCAGATATTGTATTTCTAACATAACAGTAAGTATTAGATAGCTATCAATACTATAGGCAGATATTGTATTTCTAACATAACAGTAAGTATTAGATAGATATCAATACTATAGTCAGATATTGTATTTCTAACATAACAGTAAGTATTAGATAGCTATTAATACTATAGGCAGATATTGTATTTCTAACATAACAGTAAGTATTAGATAGCTATCAATACTATAGTCAGATATTGTATTTCTAACATAACAGTAAGTATTAGATAGATATAAATACTATAGTCAGATATTGTATTTCTAACATAACAGTAAGTATAAGATAGCTACCAATACTATAGGCAGCTATTGTATTTCTAACATAACAGTAAGTATTAGATAGCTATCAATACTATAGGCAGCTATTGTATTTCTAACATAACAGTAAGTATTAGATAGCTCTCAATACTATAGGCAGCTATTGTATTTCTAACATAACAGTAAGTATTAGTTACCTATCTATACTATAGTCAGATATTGTATTTCTTACATAACAGTAAGTATTAGATAGCTATCAATACTATAGTCAGATATTGTATTTCTAACATAACAGTAAGTATTAGATAGCTATCAATACTATAGTCAGATATTGTATTTCTTACATAACAGTAAGTATTAGATAGCTATCAATACTATAGGCAGCTATTGTATTTCTAACATAACAGTAAGTATTAGTTAGCTATCAATACTATAGTCAGATATTGTATTTCTTACATAACAGTAAGTATTAGATAGCTATCAATACTATAGTCAGATATTGTATTTCTAACATAACAGTAAGTATTAGATAGCTATCAATTCAATTCAATTCAATTCAATTCAAAGTTTTATTGCCATATAAACTTTACAGTTTGTGACATATAACAACAACAAAAACAAATAAAGACAATAACTAAGTAACTCAATATATATACACAAATTCAGGTAAATATTAAAGGGTCCCCTGTCCTCAGTTCCATTGACTTTTTTTTATAAAGGATCCTAGTTTATTCACTTGTGTTGGTGTTGATGGGTTAAGTATATATATAACTTTGTCATTGTCGGTGAGATTAGCAAATAAATTACTTTCTCTATTAATGCAATCAAATTATGTTAATCTAATATTTGACAATGTATTAGGAAATGTTTCTCATCATCTAGTACTTTACATTTTTTGCAAAGTCTCTCTTCGCGAGGAATTTTAAAATGCCTCCCTTTTTCAATTAATAATGAATGGTCACTGATTCTAAGTTTTGTAATTAATTTTCTAAATTCAAAGTTTGGGTTAGAGAGGTAAGGTTTGATCAATAGATTTGGCTCAAGTGCTTTATAAAAATTTAATTTACTTTTATCATCAATAGATGTTAACTTATTTATCAACAGGTTGTTCTAGTATGAGTTTATTTGGGGTTTAATATAGCTTTTAATATTTTTAATTGTTTTAAATTATCACAGGTTTTTAGTCTATCTATATCAATGTTAGATTCAGAAAGAATATAGTTTGCAAAAGTGAACCATGAATAGGTGCCACTAGAATCCAAAGTTTTAGTTAATTGAAAAGATTCATGTAATAAGGGATTCAAATTTGAGGTGAAAAGCCTTGCTAAATACATAATAGTTTGGGTTTTTATATGACATTCAATAGGCAGTCTTCCCAATTCGTTCCTTGTACCAAAATTTGAGGCACTCTTGTTAGTGCCAAGGGTAAACTTGCAATAACCAAGATGCAAGTTTTCTATTGGAGTCTTGTCAATAAAATTAAATGGGTCCATAATTTTTCCAGAAACCAAAGCTCTTTTTTTTTAGCTTTGAAATATGTTATATATGAGTCCAAATATGTTATTTCAGAATTATAAGTCAATATAGGTCTCACTAAGGTGTCAAATAAGTTATTTGACACTCTGATAGGAAGGCTGCCAAGAGAATTAGTATATGTTTTAATAGAGAACAAAACCTTTTTTGCCTTTTTTGTTAATTCAGCTGTACTATGACTAAGATTACCATTTGATTTAATCAGCAGACCCAAGTAAGGATATTCTGAAACATTCTCTATTTTTTTGTTTTTATATACAAGTATAGATGTTTCAGGCTTTTGCTTTGTTGTTGAAAAGACCATACTTTTTGTTTTATTTATGTTAAGAGAAAGCTGCCAGTTTTCACAAAACATGGAAACTTTATTTAGACTATTTTGGAGACTATCAATACTATAGTCAGATATTGTATTTCTAACATAACAGTAAGTATTAGATAGTTATTAATACTATAGGCAGATATTGTATTTCTAACATAACAGTAAGTATTAGATAGATATCAATACTATAGGCAGATATTGTATTTCTAACATAACAGTAAGTATTAGATAGCTATCAATACTATAGTCAGATATTGTATTTCTAACATAACAGTAAGTATTAGATAGCTATCAATACTATAGGCAGATATTGTATTTCTAACATAACAGTAAGTATTAGATAGCTATCAATACAATAGTCAGATATTGTATTTCTAACATAACAGTAAGTATTAGATAGATATCAATACTATAGTCAGATATTGTATTTCTAACATAACAGTAAGTATTAGATAGCTATCAATACTATAGTCAGATATTGTATTTCTAACATAACAGTAAGTATTAGATAGCTATCAATACTATAGTCAGATATTGTATTTCTAACATAACAGTAAGTATTAGATAGCTATCAATACTATAGGCAGATATTGTATTTCTAACATAACAGTAAGTATTAGATAGCTATCAATACTATAGGCAGATATTGTATTTCTAACATAACAGTAAGTATTAGATAGCTATCAATACTATAGGCAGATATTGTATTTCTAACATAACAGTAAGTATTAGATAGCTATCAATACTATAATCAGATATTGTATTTCTAACATAACAGTAAGTATTAGATAGCTATCAATACTATAGTCAGATATTGTATTTCTAACATAACAGTAAGTATTAGATAGATATCAATACTATAGTCAGATATTGTATTTCTAACATAACAGTAAGTATAAGATAGCTATCAATACTATAGGCAGCTATTGTATTTCTAACATAACAGTAAGTATTAGATAGCTATCAATACTATAGGCAGCTATTGTATTTCTAACATAACAGTAAGTATCAGATAGCTATCAATACTATAGGCAGCTATTGTATTTCTAACATAACAGTAAGTATTAGTTACCTATCAATACTATAGTCAGATATTGTATTTCTTACATAACAGTAAATATTAGATAGCTATCAATACTATAGTCAGATATTGTATTTCTAACATAACAGTAAGTATTAGATAGCTATCAATACTATAGTCAGATATTGTATTTCTTACATAACAGTAAGTATTAGATAGCTATCAATACTATAGGCAGCTATTGTATTTCTAACATAACAGTAAGTATTAGTTAGCTATCAATACTATAGTCAGATATTGTATTTCTTACATAACAGTAAGTATTAGATAGCTATCAATACTATAGTCAGATATTGTATTTCTAACATAACAGTAAGTATTAGATAGCTATCAATTCAATTCAATTCAATTCAATTCAAAGTTTTATTGCCATATAAACTTTACAGTTTGTGACATATAACAACAACAAAAACAAATAAAGACAATAACTAAGTAACTCAATATATATACACAAATTCAGGTAAATATTAAAGGGTCCCCTGTCCTCAGTTCCATTGACTTTTTTTTTATAAAGGATCCTAGTTTATTCACTTGTGTTGGTGTTGATGGGTTAAGTATATATATAACTTTGTCATTGTCGGTGAGATTAGCAAATAAATTACTTTCTCTATTAATGCAATCAAATTATGTTAATCTAATATTTGACAATGTATTAGGAAATGTTTCTCATCATCTAGTACTTTACATTTTTTGCAAAGTCTCTCTTCGCGAGGAATTTTAAAATGCCTCCCTTTTTCAATTAATAATGAATGGTCACTGATTCTAAGTTTTGTAATTAATTTTCTAAATTCAAAGTTTGGGTTAGAGAGGTAAGGTTTGATCAATAGATTTGGCTCAAGTGCTTTATAAAAATTTAATTTACTTTTATCATCAATAGATGTTAACTTATTTATCAACAGGTTGTTCTAGTATGAGTTTATTTGGGATTCAATATAGCTTTTAATATTTTTAATTGTTTTAAATTATCACAGGTTTTTAGTCTATCTATATCAATGTTAGATTCAGAAAGAATATCGTTTGCAAAAGTGAACCATGAATAGGTGCCACTAGAATCCAAAGTTTTAGTTAATTGAAAAGATTCATGTAATAAGGGATTCAAATTTGAGGTGAAAAGCCTTGCTAAATACATAATAGTTTGGGTTTTTATATGACATTCAATAGGCAGTCTTCCCAATTCGTTCCTTGTACCAAAATTTGAGGCACTCTTGTTAGTGCCAAGGGTAAACTTGCAATAACCAAGATGCAAGTTTTCTATTGGAGTCTTGTCAATAAAATTAAATGGGTCCACAATTTTTCCAGAAACCAAAGCTCTTTTTTTTACCTTTGAAATATGTTATATATGAGTCCAAATATGTTATTTCAGAATTATAAGTCAATATAGGTCTCACTAAGGTGTCAAATAAGTTATTTGACACTCTGATAGGAAGGCTGCCAAGAGAATTAGTATGTGTTTTAATAGAGAACAAAACCTTTTTTGCCTTTTTTGTTAATTCAGCTGTACTATGACTAAGATTACCATTTGATTTAATCAGCAGACCCAAGTAAGGATATTCTGAAACATTCTCTATTTTTTTGTTTTTATATACAAGTATAGATGTTTCAGGCTTTTGCTTTGTTGTTGAAAAGACCATACTTTTTGTTTTATTTATGTTAAGAGAAAGCTGCCAGTTTTCACAAAACATGGAAACTTTATTTAGACTATTTTGGAGACTATCAATACTATAGTCAGATATTGTATTTCTAACATAACAGTAAGTATTAGATAGTTATTAATACTATAGGCAGATATTGTATTTCTAACATAACAGTAAGTATTAGATAGATATCAATACTATAGGCAGATATTGTATTTCTAACATAACAGTAAGTATTAGATAGCTATCAATACTATAGTCAGATATTGTATTTCTAACATAACAGTAAGTATTAGATAGCTATCAATACTATAGGCAGATATTGTATTTCTAACATAACAGTAAGTATTAGATAGCTATCAATACTATAGTCAGATATTGTATTTCTAACATAACAGTAAGTATTAGATAGATATCAATACTATAGGCAGATATTGTATTTCTAACATAACAGTAAGTATTAGATAGCTATCAATACTATAGGCAGATATTGTATTTCTAACATAACAGTAAGTATTAGATAGCTATCAATACTATAGTCAGATATTGTATTTCTAACATAACAGTAAGTATTAGATAGATATCAATACTATAGTCAGATATTGTATTTCTAACATAACAGTAAGTATTAGATAGCTATCAATACTATAGTCAGATATTGTATTTCTAACATAACAGTAAGTATTAGATAGCTATCAATACTATAGGCAGATATTGTATTTCTAACATAACAGTAAGTATTAGATAGCTATCAATACTATAGGCAGATATTGTATTTCTAACATAACAGTAAGTATTAGATAGCTATCAATACTATAGGCAGATATTGTATTTCTAACATAACAGTAAGTATTAGATAGCTATCAATACTATAGGCAGATATTGTATTTCTAACATAACAGTAAGTATTAGATAGCTATCAATACTATAGTCAGATATTGTATTTCTAACATAACAGTAAGTATTAAATAGCTATCAATACTATAGGCAGATATTGTATTTCTAACATAACAGTAAGTATTAGATAGCTATCAATACTATAGGCAGATATTGTATTTCTAACATAACAGTAAGTATTAGATAGATATCAATACTATAGTCAGATATTGTATTTCTAACATAACAGTAAGTATTAGATAGCTATTAATACTATAGGCAGATATTGTATTTCTAACATAACAGTAAGTATTAGATAGCTATCAATACTATAGTCAGATATTGTATTTCTAACATAACAGTAAGTATTAGATAGATATCAATACTATAGTCAGATATTGTATTTCTAACATAACAGTAAGTATTAGATAGCTATCAATACTATAGTCAGATATTGTATTTCTAACATAACAGTAAGTATTAGATAGCTATCAATACTATAGGCAGATATTGTATTTCTAACATAACAGTAAGTATTAGATAGCTATCAATACTATAGGCAGATATTGTATTTCTAAGATAACAGTAAGTATTAGATAGCTATCAATACTATAGGCAGATATTGTATTTCTAACATAACAGTAAGTATTAGATAGCTATCAATACTATAGGCAGATATTGTATTTCTAACATAACAGTAAGTATTAGATAGCTATCAATACTATAGTCAGATATTGTATTTCTAACATAACAGTAAGTATTAGATAGCTATCAATACTATAGGCAGATATTGTATTTCTAACATAACAGTAAGTATTAGATAGCTATCAATACTATAGGCAGATATTGTATTTCTAACATAACAGTAAGTATTAGATAGATATCAATACTATAGTCAGATATTGTATTTCTAACATAACAGTAAGTATTAGATAGCTATTAATACTATAGGCAGTTATTGTATTTCTAACATAACAGTAAGTATTAGATAGATATCAATACTATAGTCAGATATTGTATTTCTAACATAACAGTAAGTATAAGATAGCTATCAATACTATAGGCAGCTATTGTATTTCTAACATAACAGTAAGTATTAGATAGCTATCAATACTATAGTCAGATATTGTATTTCTAACATTACAGTAAGTATTAGATAGCTATCAATACTATAGGCAGATATTGTCTTGACACTTTTCATTCTTGAAGTTGAAAAGATGATTTCCGAATTTGTTTCTTATGTGTGTACCTTACGTTGTTTTTGTTAAGTTTAATCCATACCCTTACAATTCATCAAACATTATCTGGAATAAAATTAGATACATAAGTGCATTTAAATATTTAACAAAACATTTCAAGAAATTCTAAATTCAATTAGCAAGGTATCTAAAGTTTAGGACACCCGGTTCAAAAAATATAAAATGTCTGTTTTTCAAAGTCATTGAAACGAAAATTACTTTGGGTAGTAATTTTGGCAAAAGATATATGTTTTATATATATAAACTGTTAATTAATGTACATGTTCTTAGTGAAAATGTGGGTCA
This sequence comes from Mytilus trossulus, assembly GCF_036588685.1. Taxonomy (NCBI): domain Eukaryota; kingdom Metazoa; phylum Mollusca; class Bivalvia; order Mytilida; family Mytilidae; genus Mytilus; species Mytilus trossulus. Next base: position 20,861,328 of record NC_086384.1, read on the forward strand.
AATAATGACCTATTGGTATCCGTTTTGTTTTGACTTGAACCTATACATAAAAAAACACTATTAATCTTTCTTATTTAATTTCAAACTTATCTGCGTAGCTTGATGCACCTGCTGAATTCCTCATAGACATGTCGACGGAGCTGACAGCCACATTTTCATCCGGAAGTAATGTTCATTTTTATTGGATCATGAACGACAACCACACTGCTTACGTCATATGTGAAAATATCGTACATCAGTATTCAGTCAGTTACAGTTATTCTGTGATTGGAAATTTCAATATCACTTTAATAGCTACAAATGAAGTTAGCTATAAAGTGAAAACTGATATATTAACATCTGTATTGAATTCAGTGGTAGGATTTAATTTTTCAGTCTTTAAACAACTTGTCAATTCTACAAATGACGCAGAATTTATTCTGACCACAGATTCAATTGAACGGTTTCCCATGGGAGATTTTACGCTAAGGATAGATTTCGGGGATGAAAGCTATGAAACTTTTTATCTAAATGATACAATTAATGACACATTATTAACATCAGGATATAGTATTTTTCATACGTATTCAAAGCAAGGACAATTCATGGTGAACCTGAATATTAGCTCACAATTGAGTTTCCAATATTTTCAAAATATAACCGTTTTGGTGTCGGATGATATCACTCAGCTATCACTTGATGTACCTCAATTTGCAAATACAAGTACAAATATAGAATTCAATTTCAAAAACTATCCTCCTAATGGATTTATATTTTCCATCTTGTATGGGGATAACAATGAACGTAACAGTAAACCTGGTGCTTTATTAACACTCTTTGATAGCACATCCTGGACATATAGTTATTCGTATCCAGGTATCTATGAAATCGAATTAACAGCATCTAATCTAGCAACCAGAATAATCTGTAAAAGAAATATAACAATCCAAAATCCTATAACAGAGCTAGGAATATCTCCACCAGCCCAATCTCTCATTCAGTACCCAATACCAGATGGAAATGTCGAATTGGAAATTACGTTAATCTCTAACGAAGAACCACCAACCGATGTAACATGCTATTTCTATCCAGATCTTATGATGCCTAATATAACATTTGAAAATGTTGATATGCAATACACAAGGCCGTTTAAAATATCCCACACTTACACAGGCGAAGGCAAAAAGGACATTACAATTAAGTGCGTTAACAATGTAAGCGAAGTTATCGTACAAACGCAACTAGAAATGAAAATCATTAAACTAATTGATTTTGCATTTACTTATCCACGGATTGTGTATAACAACAAGTCTCTTGGCCATGATAAGAAAGTTAAAAAAGAATCTTCAAAGATCGAGTTTACTATATCCGTGTTTAGATGTGTACGATTTCCTCCCAATGTTACCTTTTCTTTTGATTTCGGCGATGGTTCAACTGAATTGAATATAGTTGCCTCGATGGTTGAACATAGCTATGAAAATCGTGAAAATTTCGTCATATTTGTTAACATCTGTAATTTAACAAGTAGTGAAACATTAAAAGTAGATCTGCCTATAATTGTTGGAGCTATAGATTTCACTACAAACATTAACATCGGAGCTGTTGGTTTAACAACATTTGTATTTAACATTTCCCAGCGAACCAGTAACGTATCTTTGAAACTCTTCACTGACGATTTTCAATCATTCAACTTTCTAAGTTTAAATAATCCAATTCTTCACTCGCATACCTATATGAAATATGGTAAGTTTTATCCATACGTAATAGCTTCTGTTGAAGACAATACTGAGATAATTTATCTTGATTCACCTATTTATACAGATTACAATTTAACAGCGATTGTGATTGAGTTTGATACTAGCATCGAACTTCCTCCTGGTATAATAACCGTCAATGTAACAAAACATCCGTCATCAGTTAATTTACCAAATGTAGATTGTGTCTTCGAATTTGACGACAAGATTGATAGACAACAACGTAAAAAAATACAAAGTATCACAGATACAAATCCTCTCATTTATCATTTCAAGTACATAACTCTTGGTTATCCTACAGTAAATGTCACATGTTACAACAAATACGATAGAACTGAGAAAATCTCAAAAATTGTTGTTCAAAACGAATGCTTCCCTATGACAGGTATGTTCGACAGACAATATTCTAATATTGACAACCCACTCAAGCTCTCGACATCCGAAGATGTGGACTTATCAAACAGAATGCCTGTAAAATGTTCCGATAAAGAAGTAAAATATGAATGGGAAATATACGAAGTTGTTAATGGAAGTGAACACGCTTTTGATTATAACCCCCCAGTGCAACCATTGGGTTCCATAAGATTTACAAAAGGAAGCATTCCACAAGGTGTATATAAGGTTGTACTAAATGTAAGCATACCAGAAACGTATCTCTTTGAACCAACGTATTTGCTGTTTATAAAACCTCCACCATTTGCCATTATCTACGGTGGATCGACTCGCCAAGCTTTTTTGGAGAAAAGTACGGTTTCCTTAGATGCTTTGACACATTCGTACGATATGGAAAAAGGTTATGGAGGAAACGACAATCTTACTTTTGATTGGTCATGCAGTGGAAGGTAATTTGATTTATATATCTATTTTTTAGCTGTGCATGGTGGTAGTTTCAATGAAAGTTGACTGATTATTGATAATTTAAAAAAAGTATATGAGCTTAGTAAAAAAAATTGCGTAACATTGTAATTGATGTAGGAACATATGGGCAGCCATTTGGGCAAACTTGTAGAAAAAACAGACGTTAGACAACCAAAGCTAGACTTCAAACTTCAACAGACATAAAATGTTAGAACAAGCGATGAAAAATTAAGAACTGAGAACAAAAACTTATACCCAAGTCAGGAACGAAAACAGACATTAAATTAAAAAAAGCAGACGTTTAAATCAAATGAAAACAAACATATAATTCCCATTTCCATTCTCAATTTTATATAATTAAAAACAAACTTTTTAAGGAAAAAAAAACCGAAACAGACCTGAAGAACGAAAACACAAATGATATTAAAAACACCGCTAAAAGATTAAAAACAGAGGTAAAAAATGCCCTGCATTACATGTTACAGTATTCATCAATACCAATTTTAAGCAAATTAAGTCGTCTTGCAGGCCTGCAGATTTTTTTGAAAATTTAGTGTTCACCTCAAGAACCGGTTTGTCCACAACATAACAATTTCAAGTTTATTTACAATTTACACTGTGTGGTATATGTAAAGTATGTTTAAATGAACATATGTTTTCATAGTTTATGACTTTATTCATTATAGGTTGAAAAATACATGCAAAGTTTAGATGTTTATGAAGTGTCCAATTTTTTGACTTTAGTAGAACCTTAATAAAACAATCTTAATTTAAGTGTTAAATGTTGTTTTTTTTGATTTTTTTTATATGTTTTATTATAACCTCATCTAATTTTTACCTACATACTGATAATTTGAACTATGATAATTTCTCATTCTTCACAATGTCAGAGTCCGGCTTGATGTATTCTCTACCAGTTATACCTCGTCAAGAGGTTGAACCAACGTAACAAACAACAACACAGGTCATATAATACAGTTTCAACTAAAACATTACAAAGGTTACTTGTGTTAGTTTAAACATATTTATTTATAGTGGATTGGGAAACAAGTTTTACAACTTATATTAATCCCTTTCCACTTTGCGGGTGCGAGTGCTGCCTTTTTGCGGCATTAGCCTACTCTTTTTCGAAATCTACTTGTGTTGGTTGTTTACAGTCCGAGTTGACTTTCTAGACCTCAAGTTGACTAATGATTATAAGTCGGTATGTGTTTACTTGGGCCATGTAAACTCCGGATTGAGTTTTCCCGCATTTGCAGTGTTGACATCTGATAGTCCTTGTATTTTTTTATCTCTTTTTTTTTAATTCTTTAACGTCTTTTTTTTTTTAAATTTTTGTCAGTCTTAGTGCTTCACATCTGTTTTTGTTTTTACCTCTGATTTTAATTTCATGTCTGTTTGCGTTTTTGTTGTCTGTTTTTTTTTATTTCAACATTTGATTTTTTTAGCTTTTTTGTATGTGTTCGTTCTTGACGTATGTTTTTGTTTTTTTTAACCTCTGTTTATAATTTTTCAACCTCTGTTTGTACATTGTAAGTTTTGTTTTCGTTTTTGAAGTCTTTGTTTTGGTCTCACGTCTGATTTTAACATTTGCACGAATGGCTGCCCATAGTAACAAATGCATTTGGGATAGCCCATGGTAAAAAAAGCATTTGGGACAAACAGTAGGTAATATATTTCAGCATTATGCAGTACACACACTTACAAATTGACCAAACAATCAACATAGAACGAGCAAGACCTTCGGGGATAAAAAAGAGTGGGATGGTCCAAGACTGATATTATGAAATGAAACTTTTAAGCACGGAGATGGCTTACCTAATCTAAAACCTAGTTAATGAGTTTTTAGAATATAAAAAAGTTTGAAGTCAATTTGAAGAACATTTTCATCCGAAGTTTTTGGTGGGTTTCGTGATGCTCATTCTTTAGTTTTCTATGTACACTTCTATGTACAGTGTTTTTTAAACTTGTTACTCTTGTGGTTTTTTTTGCCTCGGTATTCTTAGTTTATCTCGACTGATGTGTTTTAATGCCCCCCTCCTTTTGTATCTTCCGTTTTTTCCAATAACTGCTATCCTTAATATTGATTTGGAAATACCTGATAGTTCGTCAAGTACTGTCGATAATTTTGTTCTTACCAAGGTGCAATGGTATACTAGTATACTATTAACAGATGCAACAAAATTAAACGAGTTGATAAAAAAAAAGATAATGAATTAATAAGACTAATTTAAAATGACTTCGAATATTTACTCTTTAATGTTTAAGAATAACAAATAAAAATCAAACAAATAATTCTGAATTTGAACATATTAAATTAATGTAAAATTGAAAGCCATTCCCAATGAATTCAGATTCAAATCCTTTTGAAAAAGATATTAAAATTCTAAAAGTAAGCGTTTCAAACATCCGTGTAAGAAATTCCGACATTAAATACGACATTTACTGAATTGGCTTCCTAATGCCCGCGTCACACTGTCCCGATTTTTACGTCGATGGCAACACGATTATGGAAATTTTCAAAATCGGGACTGACCGTATCAAGATCGGGCTATTCGTAGTGCTATCTTTGTCCATCGTAGAACCATCGACCACTTTTTCTAGCCTTCTGGGACAACTTCGGGAAGGGTTCTAAATTTTTTAACATGTTAAAAAATGCCCGAAGGTGCGTCCGATGTTGAGGATTCGTATTGAGTTCGTATCACCATCATGTCCATCCTCAACATCGTAATGCCACCGGGAATGCATCTTTGAACATCGTATTGCATTCGTGAATCCATCGTTCCCATCGGGCAGTTTTGACATTACGATGTCTATACGAATGAATCACGAAGCTACCCGAAGGTCTTTCGATGGCAACACGACTTCGTGAAGACCTCGTAATCCCGTCGTGTTCCCATCGAATAAAAGTACGAAGGCGACAAGATTGAACTACGACAGCAATAAATCCAGCTAAATGTAAGTTAGTATTCGCACTAAAATACATTTGAAGTGCCATGCGCGATATGCACTGGTCAGTCTAATACGACAGTTAAGAAAAACGTTCACAAAACATGAAGCTCATATTATATGATTCTATGAGAACAAGAAAATCGACAGCGTTGTTTCTTTTAATTCAAATAGAACAAGAAGAGCAGCTATTACAGGCTCAGGATTTACTTCAACAAGTAAAATATTTTTTTCTGTCAATTTTTCATATCAAGTAACATAATGAAAATCGTAAACGCGCCTCGAACACCAACACTGAAGGTTCACGTATATAGGAAAACCAACAATTCTTCATTATTCTGATTTTTTATGTATCGTCTGAGCTGTTGTCACACGAATGTTTACTCCATAACCATTTTGCGTTCTGTATGTCATATTTTGCCGCATTGTTGCTTTCCCCACATCCTTCCTTTTGTCTATGTTATTTTGATATTCTCCTGGAAAGACCTCGATAAAAGTGATCAACGAACCAATTACTTTACCTTTAAGATAGATCAGTAAACATGTACATAATTATAGGTGATTATTCAGACTAATGCACACATTTTACAGTTCACACAAGGCAATGCCGAGAGTGGCATCCCCTCGTATATAATATATTGGGGACAAATATGGACACTATATTTGTATATGACACATGCAGAAAATGGTAAATTGGATATGCATATTTGATACATAAACTATTGTTTTAGAAATCAACCAAAACATTTAGTACTGTGGATTCACTTATTTTCGTGGGTATCAATTTTCGTGGATTAAGGAAAACTTACAATTTCGTGGATATTTGAATTCGTGGTTTGCCGATTTCTGTGTACAAAGCGGATAGGAAATTTGTAGTTCTTGGAACATATGAATTCGTGGTTCACCTGTACCCACGAAAGCCACAAAAATTTGTATCCAACGAATAATAATGAATCCATAGTAACTGGAAATACCTTTAATATTGTATTTAGTGTTACATATGTTACATATTTGTCTTTCGTTAATTGTTTTACATAAATAAGGCCGTTAGTTTTCTAGCTTGAATTGGTTTACATTGTCTTATCGGGGCCTTTAATAGCTGACTATATGCGGTATGGGCTTTGCTCATTGTTGAAGGCCGTACGGTGACCTATAATTGTTAATGTTTGTGTCTTTTGGGTCTTTTGTGGATAGTTGTCTCATTGGCAATCATACCACATCTCCTTTTTTATATTAAACGTAAAAAAATGTCAGATCATTACAAGGAGGAACAATACAATAAATGTGGTTCAAATCTTTTGAAGCATATTGGTTTAAGAGTGTCCACAAGGGTTATATTGCCCTGTATTACAACTGCAACTGTGACCTTGACCTTATAATTTGAATGCATCAAAAGCTGTACACGACGTCTTTTATACATCGTATGGCCATCGCGCCATCATCGTAATCCATCGGGTACCTTTCGTAATCCATCGTGTAGGCTTCGGCTGAGATATTAAGTGTAAATACCCGTCTTCGGTTTATCTTCGTCCATCTTTTGCTATCTTATATACTTCCGGCACCATCGTATAGACTTCGTTATTCATCGTACTAGCTTTTGTCACTTTTTGGTATTTTAACGAGATCGGGACCAACTTCGTACGAACTTACAATTTTCGCATTCGGGTTTCCATCGTATATAAAAATCAGGACAGTGCGACGCGGGCATAATGGAAATGCATCATGTGCATAAAAAGTATGAAATGAGAATATATAAAAAAATGTATAAAACTTTTATCCCTTAGAAAAATTCCTGGGAACATTGATTGGTACTGCTTTACAAACTACTATCGCGAGCTTTCAACATTTACCGATTGTGGAGAATTACTAAACTCAACCATTGAACACGGAAAGGCTGAACTGGCGCTGTTGAACATTTCAGACTACTGTTATGCTATAACAGTAAATGTTTCAGTTGATAATCTGATGTCGTCATATACTCAACTTTTGGATACAAAGCTGGGAAAACCACCTATTATAACTATCACGTGAGTATGGTTAACCTGTCAAAGAAGTCCGAATTAATTCAGTAAAGAGGCATGTATAGTTTTGAATATGATACATCCGTTCATCTACGTTGTCTTTAACTGGTAGAAGAAAAATAACCATATACACTCAAACATTTGTCCATACTTTTTTTATGGCAATCTAAAATTGTAGATTCGAATATCGTTTGAGTTGTCGTGTTAAATTAGGTTTCTGTCTTAAACAAGCCTCAATCATTATAAGGGTATCTGTTATGATTTAATCTATTTTTACATGGTTTCCAAAACAAAAGTAGAATCAGGTGAGCTACACAGGCTCTTGCCGATAAAAAAAAATGACACAACTTCACACGACACAACAAAGCCAAATAGACATAACGACAAACAACAGTATATAAAAAAGAACAAAGAAAAAGTCTCTATCTTGTCAAAAGCTTGACAGTATGGGGATGGTTTCCCATGACTGTTAGCTTGATATGCATGTTTTTCACGGTACCCTGAATGGTCAAAGGTACCGGAATGACATCATGAACACCATTGTATCGCCTCATTTTGAAAATCACGCGTTAGCTGGTAGACCGTTCTTTCAAGATGACAATGCGAGACCTCATCGCGCACGAATTGTTAACGCATACCTGACGTCGGAATCAATACACACTTTACCTCGGCCGGCCATGACACCTGACATGAACCCAAATGAACATGTATGGGACTTTATCGGCCGTAAACTTAACCAGAGGCAATCAAAATGTGCAACAATAACAGAATTGAGGGTCGCTTTGGTACAGGAATGGCAGAGATTAATTTTCCACAGTATAGGCTACGACGACTTGTGCAAGGAATGAGGAGGCGTTTATTGAATCTCTACCGGAAGCGCGGAAGCTATACACGATATTGACTTTATGACCTTAATTGACAGTAAATGTTTACTTGATTGTTTTCCAAAAAGTTCAAAAATGTATCATTATTTGAAATTAATGAAAATGATCAACAAAATAAACATGTTATAGGGATTTCAATTTGTTGTTTTTAACGTAAAATTGAAAGTTCCCTTCACACAACAGAAAGCATAAAAACCCAACTTTTATTTTTTTATACTGCACAATATTTACATTTTACTTAACCAATGTCAACACGATAAACTCTTAATCAAAAATTTTGAATTTTTGGATTTGAAAATTTCTTTTTGATAAACATATGGTTGATGCTTAACTTATGGCGGAGTGCATATTTATCTTAACATAAAACATGTCTTTTAAACATCTAAATAAAATAACATAATTTATTTTTAACCATATTGGTTTTAATATTACGGGTACAAAAGTAAGTCCTGTTTTATATTTCATTGATGGTTTACTTTTTATTTTGAATCACATTTTAAACAAAAATTTCGTTATAATATATCTTTTGTTTTGTTATATGTTAAGCTCACCACTTGGAGTCCGTCGTAGTCAGTCGTCATCCGTCGTCGTTCTTCCGGTGTAAACTATTTCAAACATCTTCTCCTGAAACTACTGAACCAAATACAGTCAAACTTAAAAGCTGAATGACCCTTAAAGTATCTTGAATAAAGTTTGTGTTTTTTTTTTCTGTTTCGTTCAAAAAAATGGCCGCCATGTCTAAAATAGAACATAGGGGGAAAATTCAGTTTTGTGCTTATATCTCAAACACTAAAGCATTTAGAGCAGATCTGATGTGAGGTAAAAATATCCATTAGGTCAAGTTATATAAGCATTGAAAATTTCAGATGAATCTAACACGGGCTGCTGCCAAATTGGTAATTTAAAAACAATTTTGTAGTTTTTGGTTATTATCTTGAATATTACAAATGATAAAGGTAAACTGAAATCAGCAAAAATGTTCACCAATGTGAGATGTACAAATAAGTTTATGTGACAAAAATGTCAATTGACCACTTAAGGAGTTATTGCCCTTTCAAGACAATTTTTCACCATAAAAAAAAAATATGTTTATCTAGTTTGCTTTCTTTAAAAAATCTTCTCGTGTGAAATTTATAAATCAATTTCCACCAAACTTGGGCTGAATGAATTTCAGAGTATGTGGCATAAATTTTGTATATTATTTTTCTTGTACGTCCAGATACATATCCAGTATGGCTAAAATGGAGTATAGGGGAAAATGATTTTTTTTCGCTTTTGAAGAAAATATGACTGATACAAAGAACATTAAAATGCAAATTTTGAGCAACTCATCAATATGTATTGAAAAGCAAAAATAATAACTGATGAAAGATTTAAGCAAAAAATTACAGGTGAGCGATTCAGACTCTTGAAAGCCTCTTGTTTATGGAAAACGAAGCATATTATTATTGTTATTGTTGTTAAAATGAATGTTATATATGTTTTAACAGGTGTGAGTTAAACTGTATGGCAAAGTACACCATATCACTGAAATCGATCTGGCATGTTAATTGTACAGACTGTTCTTTTGATGACGAAATCACATATACATGGTTGATCAAGGACATGGATAACTCAGGGATTTGGAAGTTTATGGAATACAAATATATATCAAGATACAGTAATAACGGTTTGTATTTTTGAATATATATGCCAAACAATCGTATGTATCTTTGAATAAAATTGCCGACTAATCATATAACATGTTGTCATATCCTATGTACTTATTAAAGCCATAACTAAGATTTATCAGGAAATAGCTCTTCTATTTACTGTTCACCTATATGACATCAAAAAGTCAATCAATGATTGAATGACTTATTTTTTCAAGTTGAAAATATGTATAATTTGTAATACGTATTTTAAACTTTAGAAACTTTATGCCAATATAAAAATAAGGAGATGTGGTAATTGCCATTGTGTTTTAACATTTTTACGACAGCATTTTACAAAAAACAGAATGTTTCTGTTTGTTTCTTTTTTTCAACTTTACCTCATTATGGGAAATAACTCAGATATAAGGGGAGATAACTCAGATAATGTAACTTTTATAATAGAATGTGTTGTGAATTTACCTATTTGATTATGTAGCAAGAAAACGAGTCCGCAGATCCCATTTTTTTCCTTAGCTGAAAGCATATTATTAGAGCTATCTTCTTATATATTATCTTAGAATTATAACATGTATAAGGTATACTTATCTCTTTATGACATAAATTTGTTTTTCCTGCATAATTTAAACAAAATCTATTAATTCTTCACAACCTGTAGCGCAAGGAAACAGCGCGGTGACCAATACTTTGTATCATATTTTTGAATAAAAGCATGATATAAACAATATTTTGTAAAAATATTCAAAAACTTATGGATTTTAATTAAGACATCCCAATTCTACTTCAAAGTCATCAGAAACCTCAAATTAAAAAAACATATGTATACTAACTAGATAGTTTTCATTATAAAACTTATGTACATATACTTTTTTTCTGTCGAACATTCTTTTATTTGTCCACATTTAGAAGAAGTTTTCTTATTTTTAATTGCTTTCCGTATCCCTCTTCGTAAAATCCGGTGATCGCAATACATGTACGCATGGATCTGTCATTTAAAATATACAATTATCTGATTGCACTTGAACACGTGCTTAATACCCATGATTTTTGTTATTTGATTACTATAAGGTGACAATCGGTAAACTTAGGCTTAAAAACACGGCATTTAATGAGCAGCCATATTTTTTTAAATCATAACAGACAGAGAAAAAAAAAAGACGATTAAACGATATATTTGCGTTAAAAATGATAAATATTTGCACAGAGGACAAAGTTTAAGATATATACATGCATTTCAAGAATTGGATAAACATTATTTTTCACCACTCACTCGTTCCATATGACTTTAAGTGCTTGATAATTTCACCATCAAAATAAAGTATTTAAAGCCGCTGACATTGTAACGGCATACACATATAACGATTATCAAATGAAACATTAGTTTTTAAAATTGGATAAATTATACATTCTTATCAACATTGAGCAGTTGACAATGTACCGCGACAAAAAGGCTTCAAAAGACAAAGACAAAATAAAGTGATAAAAACTTGTTAACCTCCAGTTTTGGTTTAAATTCAAATTTATCTTAATATAACTCTTCTTAAGGTGGTACCCAACACTTTCACTAAAATTAATTTGGCTCTTTCAATTTTCATAACATTTTGTCAATGTATTTACCTTGACCTTTAACAAAAATATAAAAATGTAAAAAAAATTTAACCAACCGTTTTATCAGAAAAATTACACTGGTTATATAGCAGTTTGACAAACACCAATTTTGATCATTGAGAAGCTTATTATTCCCTTTAGAAGACAACGTCATTAAAACGTTTCCCTGATTTTACAGAGTTATCTCCTTGTAGTGTTAGGTACCACCTTAATAAAACTTTTAACATTTCAGTGATGAATGCGAAAAGTTTTGCGATAAATTCTGATTCTTTACAAGAAGATCAAGAATACATGGTATATGTGACAGTTTCTGGTTCACAATTTACAAGTGAAGGACGTGCATCAATGAAATTTGTCACCAACCAAGCTCCATATGGCGGTAAATGTAAAGCAGACCCAGCCACAGGTCAGTTCGCCTATTCATTCAGAATCTGCATGTTCTTTAACATGTAAACATGAATCCAATACAGTAAAATATAACCTGTAATTTTCACAAAACATCAAGGCCCCTACTCTCAGAAGGTACATAAAATGTTACACTTTATTAATTTGATTCGTCCAATGAATATTCATAAAGAACGCTCAAATCTAAATATGAGGTCCCTCATTGGGGTGTCCAAGTAATCACATAAACATTAAACTTTTTTTTAAACAAGATTATCAAATAATCAATAAAACATTCATAGATTATCCTTATCCTTTTACCTGCTTACCCTTCCGGAGCACCTGAGATCACTACTAGTTTTTGGTAGGGTTCGTGTTGTTTATTCTTTGGTTTTCTATGTTGTGTCATGTGTACTATTGTTTGTTTGTTTGTCTTTTTTTCATATTTAGCCATGGTGTTGTCAGTTTGTTTTAGAGTTTGAATCGTCCCTTTGGTATCTCTCGTCCCTCTTTTATCAAATAATCAAACAATCATGAAATGTTTGGTCTGGTTATCAAATAGTCACTATAAAAACATCAAAGTTATCACATAATCAAAAACCCCACGAGGAGGCTGAAATATTTGATGTTCAAGTATTTAGAAGTATTTTAATTAAGGTGTTCTATGAACAAATTGGACCTTATAATATAAAAAAGACCAAATCCACAGAAGATATAATTTACCAGCAGGAATCTTTCTTTCTTAATCGTTTCAAAATTGACAACAGTTAATTTAAATTTTGTTTTGAATACATCAAGTCGGTAGCGCAGCACTTAATACTGAGCTGATAATAACATTAAGGACTAACATTCCATGAGTAGGTATTAAAACAAGTGCTGAATTATAAAAATATATTTTATATAAATTTGATGCGTTCGAAGCGTGCTTATCTGGGGCTGTGAATCAAGATCTGGTCCACCGTTTTCTACAAAGGGAGATGGCCGTGCCGCGTCGGGAGTGTGGCAGTAGTTTTCCTTTTGTTTGCTCTGTTTTGGCTTTTTGTTTTGAAATTTGATAAGAAACTTTACGTTTTGAAATTTCCCTTGAAGTTTAGTGTTTTTGTTTATTTACTTTTTTATCTGGACCTACTTTTAACAAGAATGCTTAAACCTTACCTTTGACAGCCAATAACTTATGTATGTATATAAATAATTTGATATTTAGGGATCGTTATCACCGATAGGAACCTTAAAAGATATATCAACCAAAAGAATACTTTTTCTGAGGGAGATTTACCCTTATTTTCTTAAAAAATTCTTATTATATCTACGAAGAATTTATGAAAATATATGTGATAAGCAAAGTGAGTACCAATGCACTGACTACTAACCTCACTTTAAATACCTTCATGGACCAATAATCCTCAAGTAACGGTATCGACCGAGTGGTAGAAGTGAAAACAAAAACGGTTTATAAAACCATGCGTCCGAAACTCTTTTCAAATGGTTTAGATTCATATAATCTCAATTTCAAAAATTTGAAAGCCGAGGATTTCGAAATAAGTGAAAACTTTAGGAGAAATATAAACAAAAGGGACATAAAGAAATAGCCATATCCACATCGGACTAATTTTGCAAGAGGTATTTGGAACCTTAGTTCCTTAATCATTTCATCAACTAAATTACTTTTTATACAACCTGATGGCTGAGATAGTAGTCATACTGACCGGTTGGTTGTTTTAAGCTTTATTTATATTTTCCAAATGTTTCTACATATCTGATTTCCATACTCTTGTAGGCGAGTGACATTTTCGGAAAAGATGGTTAGTTTTTTACTTTAATTCACCCACCTACCATCCAGCTGATTTTTTTTTAAAGTGATAGATGAATATCTAAACATCATTTTTTTACCGGTCGTAAAAAAATTGTACGGTGCATTGTTTTTAAAAAATTCAATTAAAGTCGAGAAATATTTCAAAATAAAAATTTACCACCTGTCTTTCAAAGTTTATTAAAGGGTTTTGGCTTCTTTTTCTTTTTAATACGTTTTATTGATTATGGGCGTATTACATATTTAAGTATAACCAAATAATTTCTTTTGTATAGTGTGTTTGTCGGAGGAAAGGGCATTTTTGTAATAATTTTGTAAGTGTTTCAAAAATCGATCCCTTCTTTTCAATTTATTTAGTGGTTTTTGCTAATTTAATTTTGTTTTAAAACAAACTAATATCTATTAATCATTGAAAGTTCATATTACTTATTTTATACATATTGTTTTTATTGTATTATTCTGGATTTTTTGCATTTATCACGCACTCATCAGTATTCCGTGGCAATAACGGATTTCATTTTCTCCGTAATCATTTCATACTACTTCTAAAGGGACAGACGTAGAGATGTATCGCTCTTCAAGTATTTACGGCAGAGCGGCTTTGTTTTTCCAGCTGCCAAGGGAAAAACAACTTTTCTTTCTGCCGTAAATCAACAGAAGGATAACGTTTATAGAGGGTTTGTTGATGAATACAAAAACGGTCGAGGAAGCATCACTTGATAGAATCAAGTTTTATGATAAAAGCTGTTTTAAGCTTTTACAATTAAACAAATTTCAAACCTCTCCACATTTTCCGGCTATAATTTCGCCCAATAATCTACATCTTCGTGTACAAAAATACCATTGTGCAAAGATGATACTCTATCTACCATATTGTCATGATTCTAGAGTACCCGAGAGAGATTAGATGGTTTGCATATTTTGTAAATACAAAGCTTTTAAGCAAAATGAAAAATTACACAAGGTATCATCAGCCGAAATAATCCCATTAAATATAGTTTTCTAAATTGCATCAGAGAATTTTACAGAAACTGCTTTATACCACTTATCTTGCATCACAAAATATTGTTGTGATATCCTGTTGAATTGAAATTGAAGAACCTTCAAAGTCAGAGCATGAAAATGCCTTTGCTGAATTTGTTTCGACAATCCAGGAAGCATTGATTGTGTATAAAAAGGTATTCTATTAGAACTATTTGCTCATTTACTCCCCAACATCTGCGCGAAAGTTACACAACGTATAGTCTTCCAAAAATTGTTACTCATGTTTTGATTACTGTTTCAACACCTGATTGTGACAAAGATCTCATACTACATAATGTTGTACTAAGTTATTTTTTTTTTATTATCATTTGATTGCGTCTATGGTGTTGTACTTTCTTTTAGCGAATGTTCTATGAGGCCTGGTTCTGAACTGGTATAATTTAAAAAGACGTTTTGGCAGGTTACAACTCAATCTGCCAAGTTTTATACGGTTCTGAATGCTTTTCATAGGTCATAGTTGTTTTAAGCTATACAAAACAGATTTTTGTCATTGTAAACTTTATGTCTCAAAAATGCCGTTTAACTATTGTGTCCGAAACATCAACCGTTTTTTTCATGTATAATTATCGTTTTTTGTTAACATAGGTTATGCTGCGACGACTGCATTCAAGATATCATGTAATGGCTGGAAAGATGAAGGAATTAACAGGGGACGTAATGATATAAGAGACACGGAGGCACAGAATTTTCTAAAGTTTGCGTTTTTGACCTCAGAAAAAGATGGCACTGATGAGAAAAATACTATTTTTCAAATTGGAGGTAACCGTTTTACTTAAATATATTTTTCAATTATATTCCGAAAACTCCATATTAATTGGTGTAAAGGTATCTTAACAAACAATCAAATCGCGCAATATACTGTTTTAAATTACATACATATTTAAATCGCAAAATTCTTTATTGGCATGATCCAATCCGGAAACTGTAATTTAAAGGGTGTCGATAATTGCTGTCAATCACACTTTCATTTGATTTTGTCTTCTTTGCAGTTTCACACTTTGTCAATTCCGAGTCTTTATAGCTGACACTAGGTTATTGGTTTGCTTCACAGCTGAACTCTGTACAGTTACCGACGGTTACTTACAACCGATGCATTTGATTTATGTTGGATAGTTGGTTCGATATGCATCATAACACTTCTCAGTATTCTCATGTAAAGAAGTTTTAATGAAAAACAAGAAAATTAAAGTATCTTTCATGACAAAAACCATACAGGCACTTCATTAAAATAAAGGAAGAGGAACCATTCTTATATTGATATTCTTAATTCAACAGTCATTTTAAGACTTAAAAAAAAATAGTTTTATACCTACGAACAAAAATGATAAACTCATGAACTCAACATGGGGATAAGACTGGTTTCGTCTTCATGGTAAGCGTCTATACTGCTTGCATTTATTACACGGCGGTCGAATCACCACTGCATAAACACGCACATCTTACTGAAAGTTCAAAACAACCAGTATTCATGTATAAAATATGTTTATAGTATATACATTTTTAACATATCAGAAAGTTAACAAAATAAAACTTCTTTGTTATGCAACTCTACTATTTTGAGTAGGAAAAAATGTATTTACATGTAAACGTTGGCCTTAAAAGTCACTGAAGATATAAAGCTTTGTTTGTGACGTTGACAATTTAATTGTTTCCGTAAAGTTTATTTGTAGACTTTTGAAAGTATTCATTCTCGTGTGATTGTACGTCGTCTGCTTCAAACTTCAAAAATGTCTATTTTAACCAAAGTATTTCATTGGGACAATTTAAAGAATTATTTAAAGGGAACAAAAAACAGTGGTTCATAATAGAACAGAAAATAATATGGGGTATCAGAACATACGTTTTATTTGTAGTTGGCTTGGCACAGTCTCGCATTCTAAGCCTTGTATAGATATATTTATAATTTGAGTACACATCTATCCTCCATCCTAGATAGGATGTTTAAATTGTGACATAAATATAGTGTCATTATAATTAAATAAAGGCAACAATAGTATACCGCTGTTTATAACTCATAAATCCATTGACAAAAACAAAATCAGGGTAAAAACTAAAACCGAGGGAAACGCACAACGACACAACATTAAAATGTAACACACACAGAAACGGACTAAGCATTAGACAAAATCCTATGGGAATAACAAATATAACATCCAAACCAAATACATGAATTTGGGATAGACAGGTACCATGACACGTCATATAGTAATTTGAATTTACACTCAAAAACAAGAGAAAACAAACGACACAACGGAATCACAATGTTAAAATGAAACACACACACAGAAACTAATTATAATATAACAATAGCCATATTCCTGACTTGGTACATTATTTAAAGTATCATTCTTGTTAATATATTTTAGGAGAAATGACTGCAAATGAAATATATTTGCCGATGGGAGATCCAGAGAACAACTATACATTACGTTTACTAGTTTATATATATGACGTGTATGATGATTATAATGTTTCTGAAATAACAATTATAGTGAGTAATCTGTGTCGCCTGGTTGAGGGTGACAACTCTTTAAATAAGTTTATAAAAGTCAAGATTCATCAAAATATTCAAAGCAATAACTTGAAACATATTGAAAATAATTTATGTAACCTAGAATATATTTATGACACAAATGTCGTGATGGTTGTAAGAGATAATTCCCTTATCATAGGTCTTCCTCCTTGAAAACTGACATACCAATTGATTAAACACAGTGGAAGTTTATAATACAATCGATATATTAATGAATACACAAGTTAAACTAAGGCCGTGTTCACACCAAACGCCGTGTACAGTAAACATGTTTACATTTGGTTTAATGAACTGTACACTAGTTTCACATAAGATTTGTCCACATCTATACACCTTGTTTAGTTACCTGTACATAAGATTTGTTCACACTTGTAAACTATATGTCATTTAAATGTTCATTACGTAGAAACCGAATTCAAACTTTCTAACAACTTTTCTAGCAGTAAGGGAACGACAATTTGACTTTAAAAAAAAGGGGGATGAATTTTTCCACAATTTGATTAAAAAAAAAATTGGGTCATACAGTGATTAGAATGAAAAAATATTCTGAATCCAAAGTTTCCCCATACATTATAGTGTTAAATATTGAATTGCTATCATCGAAATAAATAAAAACTTTCGCGCGAGAAAAAATTCGGACTCAGACCCCCCCCCCTCCCCCTCTTTGTTTTTAAAGTAAAGTGGTTGCTCCTTTAAGAAAGTAATTCTGGATGATTTGCAGTAGTTTAAAGATGTCTCGACTACGCATTAAAAAAGGCTGCATCAGCTTGCTTATAGACAGAGAAAAAGAATTGCGATTTAAAGGATCAGTACATTTCTATCTTTTCTGTTTGTTTCAAATGATATTTTTTCTACAAGTTTTTCTTTGGCAAAAGAAGAGGGTGATATATTTTTTTTCATTTCTAATTGTATTTTAACGGATCAGAGATTCTACACAAACAAACAAGTAACCTCACCCTTTTTCAGTAATGCATTAATGAGTGAATCGTTGTTTGAAAAAATACCAGTGGCAAATATTTCTGTCAAGTGTGTACGTCCAGTCGATATGGGAAACACAGACACTTGTTTCTGTCAATATATGGTTTACTATCCATACCAGTACAAAAAAAAACATTTTGTACTGGTATGGATAGTAAACCATATATTGACAGAAACAAGTGCCTGTGATGGGAAGACCTTTTCTAATAAATTATGTGTTCGGCAAAGATGAAGGATGAGGGTTGATAAGGGGCTAATAAGGCTACGTAAAGTGTTTTATAACAAATAAATATATCAAGTTTAGACAAATATTTCTGTAACGAACTTTATTAATAAGTGTTATAAGTATCATTTTTTTCTTTTTTTTACGTATAAATGGAAAAATTACAGTTCGGAATGCCTAGTTTTGTGTACACTGAACCTACACAAGGCCTACATCGACTATCGACTGCATGTAGGCAAAACATGATTTAAACTACATGTAAACATTGAGTTTTATCAATTGGAACGTAATTATGTTTAGTTTATGCGTGAGTTACACTAACATAACACCGAGTTTAGGTCAATGTGAACACGGCCTAAATAAGCTTATATCATTTAGCCATGTAGATATGAAAAAGTACCGACAGTTTTCTCGTTGGTGACTAACAACAAAGATCTACTAATGGAAGTGACAAATTAAAGCTGTTGTAAAAGACATTTAAAAACCAACATTACTACCTTTCGTATAAATCCAATGTTTCGAGACATTTCCTAACTAATATGAATGATAATAAGAAATAACAACTGTTGTTATTATTAAGCTTGCAAAATGTTATTGGTTAAACGCACGTTTTACAGGTTTAGAATAGGGATGTTGAATAAACAGTTATATTACTGTCCGAGTCGAAAACATGTATTTTGTGCACTGAAGTCGTTCTATCTTACTATCACTGAGTCTTAGTAAAGCAGAGCTATGGTACAGCGCCTTAATACAATTTGAGCTGTTATACTTGTGACAGTTTTTTTTTTTTTAATTTTTGCTTTTCAAACTTTTGTTAACATCATATCTGCTGGAGGTCCTAGGGCACAAACTGAAAAGGACTTTCATTTTTATTTCGCAGTCTCGTCCACCTATAACTTCTAATGATTATAATGCCTTCAACAAATTGTTTGGTACATATAACAATACATTTGCTATGGTGGACAAAAGTGGAAATAATATAGCGTTAATGAGATTGATGGAATCGACAGCAAGTATCTACAGAGACCTGACATTGGTAAGATCAATACAATACAAAACACATTCATTTCTCTTTAATGTATTTTGTGAGAAACATTTGATCATTGAGGAACCAACTTTTAATTAAGAAGAGACAGTTATAAAAAAAATACCAATAGACAAGTTTTATTTGTCATACTTACAGTACTAAAGGCAAATGCTAATTCACCAACAGATTAGGACAATTACCTAACAAAGCTGCCTCATTTAAAAAAAACTGATCTCTTTGTCCGACAGTCTATCGTGTTAACTTTTCCTATGATAATTCTGTTACGTTAACTATAGAAAGAATAATGGAAACCAAAATGGTTTCCAGATGTCCTTTACGTCATTATTAAATACTTTGACGCGCTTTCACTTCATAGTTGTTTGTAATCCCGAAGAGTTATTCAAACAAAAAAGTATATCCTTATATTTTATGCCGATTTTTTCATTTTCTTACCAATTGGTTAGCCAGACATAATCCAGAACGCTATTAGTTATAGATCAGTTCGTTTCAAATTGTTTTAAGTAGTATAATCTGCTTTTCTGTGGTAAAGAATCTATAAAACTTGAGAAAAAAACCCAACATATTTACGTTTTTTACCCACCATTTTTCATAAAATGCCCTGTACCAAGTCAGAAAAATGGCCATTGTTACATTATAGTTCGTTGCTGTGTGTTACGTTTCGGTATTGTGTCACTGTTGTGTCGTAGTTCTCTCATATTTGATAGGTTTCCCTCAGTTTGAGTTTGTAACCCGGATTCGGTTTTTTTCTCTTTCGATTTATGAATTTTGAACAGCGGTGTAAATACTGTTGCCTTTATTTTACATATTCGTAAATATGATACCTTACTTCCCGTCTGTGATTTGTATATTATTATGCTCTGAAACAAATTTTAAAATTGTTTTTAAGTTTGTGTTATTAGATTACTGAAAATTGTTTTTAAGTTTGTGTTAGAAGATTTCTGAGTTTTATTTTTCTAATTGCACAATAAAATGATATCACACTTTATTGTGATAAGTGAAATAATTCATTTGATCAATCATGACACCCATCGATCTGTCATACGACAAGAAAAACATAAAATATGATAGTCCGTCGGACGGGACGATAAATGGCTGGCCCGTGTTAAGAGAGAGCCACATCTCTTGCACGTTAAAGACACCCTTGTAGATTTCGAAAAAGAGTAGGCTAATGCCGCTACAAGGCAGCACTCGCACCCGCAAAGTGGAAAGGGATTAATATAAATTGCAAAACTTGTTTCCCAATCCACTATAAATAAATATGTTTAAACTAAACTAAACATAAAATATGCTTTATCTGACTAAGATACCGAAATAAATGTTATGTTTTGCTAACTTTTGCTGAAAACTGTATGAATATTTATACATAAAATCTATAACGCTTAACAAAGATATAATTTTGGATCAATTTATTTTTATAAACTGGTCCAAAATTCGGACGACAATTTCATTCGTGCCCTAGGATCGATACATTATACGTTTGGTCAACGAAATGTATGTTCGTACGATTATCGGACGATGTAAGTATACTTTTATCAACGCGAATTTAACGCTGTCACTGACACGTTTAAGTTTCGATGCTCGATTGTTGATTGAAATTCATACAGAAACAAAATAGATCTTTAGAATAGCAGTAGTTTTAACAAATAATAGAGGTTCATTTCGTTAAGGACAATGTTCACTTTAAAATAACACTTCAACTTTGCCGACTTTTCAATAGTTGTTTGGCCTTTTTATACGTCCGTCAAAAGGTTGACGGGACGTATTATGGTATACAAATGTCCGGTGTCCGTCCGTCTGTCAGTCTGTCTGTCCGTCTGTCTGTCTGTCTGTCTGTCCGGCGTAAACATGTCGCACTGTTATTTGAGAACGACTTATCCAAATTTCATGAAACTTTATATAGTTGTTTCTTATGATGGTCAAATGATCTGTATACTTTTTGGTGAAAATGAAATTAAAACTTTTTGAGTTACAGCACTTTATAACTAAAACAGGGGTGTGTTTTTTTCACATGTCGCACTGTATCTCAAAAACAATTTTTTGATTATTGCTTAAGATTTAACACACTTCTTTGCTATATTAATTTTAAGATCCGTATACTTTTTGGTGATGATTAAAAAATTTAGTTGTTGAGTATTTTGTTTGTTTACATGTCGCGCCGTTTCTCAAACATGATTCATGGTTATTGCTTTAAACTTTACATACTACTTTGTCATATCAATCTTAAGATCTGTTTACTTTTTGATGATGATTCAAAATTTTATTTTTTAGTTTTTGAGTATTTTTTGTTTAAAAAAAAGGGGGAGTTTTCTTTACATGTTGCGCTGTATCATAAAAATGATTTATGGATATTGCTTTAACCTTTACACACTTTTTTGTTATATCAATATGAACATCTGCATATTTTTTGGTGATGATTCAAAATTTAATTTTAGTGATATTTATTTTGTTTACGACAACAGACTGAAATCAAAGTAATAAAAATAATCAATGACCGTCGATCATCATAGAAAATTACATAAAGTACCTAAGCGCATAATTCAATATATGTATCGTTCGGTAAGTCATTAATCATTTGTAACATTTGAATGAATATGAGGATGAAATCATTGAATTAATTCACTTAACAACACTTGTGTTTATAGCCTACACCAACAGCACCTGACATGTCAACACCAATGAAATGTGCTCACTACGTAGATAGTGGAGAGAAACAGTCTGATACAAAATCTTTTCTTCAGAAGGTAAAATAGAAAATTGAAGTTTTGTTATTTAAGACCACATAACGCGTAAACCTCGGGTGTGTCCTTCTTATACCAGATTTGTATCTTTGCTATAATATCATAAATTGACAAACGAGACAAACCTCCACTTGGTTCAAAATTTATGTTTTGATTCTAAATGAAAAATTCTAAATCCTAAATAATACCTTGCGGGTTTGCATTTCCTATCATGATTTCCTTTATAGAGGTTTGCTATTAAACCAAGAGTTATAAGAGATGGAGTTGTAGTCATCTCTCAGCAAAATTTTCAAATAGCACCAAGCGTTATTTGATTGTTATGGAATTTTACAAATAGAACCAAGAGTTGTTTGATTGTTATGAAATATTACAAATAGCACCAAGCGTTGTTTTATTGTTATGAAATATTACAAAAAGCACCAAAAGTTTTTTGATTGTTTTGGAATATTACAAATAGCACCAAGCGTTGTTTGATTGTTATGGAATATTACAAATAGCACCAAGCGTTGTTTGATTGTTATGGAATATATGTTTCAAAGATGGCGACTCATATCCCATAATTGTCGTAACCACAATAACGTCATCTTTTGCGCCGATTGGGACATACCGAATAAGACTTATCATTGCGTTTCTACTTGATAATCATGACGTATTCCAGGTGTGGAGCAGGATCTGCCTTCTCTTCAGGAGCACCATACCACCCCGTGTTTTTAAGTTGGTTTCGCGTTGCTTTCCTTAGTTTTATGTTTTCTATGTTGTGCTTTGTGTACTATTGTTTGACTTTTAAAAAAAATGTAAAATAACAAAAATACCGCACTCCAAAGAAAATCCAAATCGATACGTCCCTTATCAAATTGAAATACCACAAGCTCAAATACATCAATAGAATGGAAACCAACTGTAATATTCCTGACTCAGAAGAGACATTTGCTTATACAGAAAAAGGTGGATTAAACCTGGTTTTATAAAAAGCTAAAACTTTCACTTGTATAAAGTTATTCCATCCTATTGACATCAATGTTTGAACAAAACAAACATACACAATATGTCAAAATGTCAAAATAGGAACACAGCAGACAAAATTGTGCCTTAATTCAAATCACATTATAACAACCAAATATGTCATCAAAGAAACACAAAATGGCATATAGACAAAGCACAAACGCAAAGAATGAACGACAACAGTACAGAAAATGACCACAGCAAATCAACACATTAGCGAAATGCATAAGTTCCAAGCCATGCCAAAAGGGTATTGCCTAAAATGAACTAAACAGTGAAGATAAATAATTGACTAAAACAAATAAAGGAAACCTACAACACGTTATTAAGATGATAAACAACGTTAGCACCTAGAATATAATATCCAAGACCAGCATGTATTATGAGGTTTTGATATCTTCTGATGAACTTTTTTAATAAAGGACGAGTCGTTTTTTGACATAACCCTGATTCTTTAACTTTCTGCTCAGACACTGACGACGTTTTATAAAGTCTGGGTAACTTCTTGAATACCGAATGAGTTTGGAAATGTAAATCACATATGCAGGTGAAGTTGGCATATTGCTACAAAAGTGGGGAAAATGTGTAATTTCGAAATTAAAATCGTCTTGATTGTTATAGATTCTGGTCTCACGATCATGTAAAATCTGAGGAATTAATTTTAAATTGAAACGGAGGAAGCTGTATCTGTTGTTTCTTTACTTTACTATAATTTTGTTTATCAATACCATATATAATATTAGCATAGTTTTACTTCTTTTACAATTTCAGTGACAAATTTTTTATTTTTGATCTTAGTTTACCTCTTGTTCTATGTAGAATTATTTCGAAATGCTAAAAGATATGATAAGCTTAATATATAACAATTTAATTTTTTTTTTAAGTCAACAGAAACTATGGTCACTATAATGGACGAAAAAACACCAGATGAAAATTCTAAAATGGGATTAAATTCAGAAGACGCTGGATTTGTGGCTAAGGCTGTCAAGACAATAATTTCTAACAAGGCTCTATTTACTGATAAAACATCCGTAGGTATTCAAATATAGTTACATTGGATTTTGTTTGATTCAAAAAGAATGTAAGCATGGGCTCAAACGAAATACTTTTATAGAAAACATATAAAGTAACGTATAGATTCGATTGCTTAGTAATGGGAAACTGACTTTGATCCTCAATGCTCTTCAACTTTGTATTTGTTTGGCTTTTTAACTATTTTGATCTGAGCGTCACTGATGAGTCTTATGTAGAAGAAACGCGCGTCTGGCGTATAAAATTATAATCCTGGTACTTTTGATAACTATTTGAAGAGCAAGGAAATCTTCCCAAATACACCTTATCGCTTATTATTCCATTCTCGATAAATTCTGAAATTACACACCACTTACAAACCAGTTGACTCTATCTAGGGAGATGTTTAAACTATATTATGTGCATACATTATTTAAATCACAAAAATGATCAGCAAGGCAAGATTTACTCACAAGTCAAATTTTGCTGATATAGGTAGTTGACTGTCACTTTTTATAGGAACGATTACCCTTAAATAAGGATTTTTTTGGGATACTTTCTTTTTTTTTTTAGCAAAAACTAAGGAAAACAGAGATCAACCAATCAGACAAAATGATCAACAATAAAAGAACAATAAAATAGAACTTTTTGTCATGATTTCTATTTTCGTCTACAATGTTGGAGAGTGTCCTTTGTTGAATATGCACATACACCAAGTTGATCGACACAGGCCCTTAATAGCATCTAGTTTATAAATCTTGTAAAATATACCAGGTTCAAACCACATTACAGTGGGTAAAGATAAAACAAATTTTCTTTTTAGAAAAAGGTTTCAAAGAATTTAAGGAAGGTGATGAAGAACATACTGAAAAGAACAAAAATTCAACCACGGTCTGCGAAAGACATTGTAAGCTCGGAGAAAGCAATACATGGTTTGTTTGTTTACTTGCATAAGTTTCATTTTAAAAATACAATGCTTTAATTAATCATTAGTAAAGGCAGCTTACCGTATTGATTCGGCTGAAATAAGAAAACAAAACAACAAATATCAACCACCGAAAGGAGAAAAAGGTTAACCACTTACATCTAAAAAAATAATATTAAACATTTTATCATTATTCATTGCTGGAACTTTTTTTATTCAAATAATCATTTAAAAAAAAAAGAGAATTCATTTAAGGAAATATCAAAACTACGATTCCCCAGGTCCGTCATCAAACATCGTTCAAAACATAGAAATCGACAAGTTTTAAAAAGATATAATCAAAACAATATACTTAGGTCACAATTGTGATTTTATTTTTTATTTTCTATTGTATGAAAAAGTAAAGACAATTAAGGGACTTCTCATTTTTAACCCTCCCAAATGTAGGTAGGATCAAGTTTTCGTTTCTGTAAGTGAAAAAGGGGGATTGAATTTTTGTTTATAAATTCAAAGTAAGGGGATCTTTTTTTTCGGCACATGGAAATAATCTATGAATTTTGGCGACCATTGACATAATTAGTTTGCAGTCTTCAAGGGACAACATGTATCATTGATTAGATTTATTTCATTACCATGTATATAATAATTTTTAAACTGTATACTGTGGATTCACTTATTTTCGTGGGTATCAATTTTCGTGAATTAAGGAAAACTTACAATTTCGTGGATATTTGAATTCGTGGTTTGCCGATTTCTGTGTACAAAGCGTATAGGAAATTTGTACTTCTTCGAACTTATGAATTCGTGGTTCACCTGTACCCACGAAAGCCACGAAAAGTGGTATCAAACGAATAATAATGAATCCACAGTATGTAACTGATAAATAGGGGGCATTGTTGGCCAAGTGGCCAAGTGGTCTACTACTATAATCACTAGCCAGTCAACACTGAGGTCGTGAGTCCAAACCTTGCTCGTACGGGTCCAATTTTAATTGACTAAGGTTGTCAGTTTTCCTATCGAAGGTTGGTGGCACTCCGGCTTCCTCCACCAATAAAAACTGGGACCAAGAAATAGCCTAAAAGTGGCGCTTAACAGTGGCGTTAAAACACCATTAATCAATCATTAAACTGATAAAATCTTGTTCACTGATCACACATTCACATAACCTTGAAGACCTTGAAGCTTAACAGTTATAAAGTCAAACGCGTCAGGTTCATCTCCTAATGAATCGATCTCGTCATCTCCTAATGAATCGATTTCGTCATCTCCCGTACTTTGCATGTCACGAGCTTCATAAGAATCCTATTCTGATAAATTTTGATATTCAGCTGACTTTTCAAACGCATAAGATTTTGGCATAGTAGACTGATTCTTTTTTTATTGTAAACACTCTTTCCCATCTAAACTGGTTCCGTTTTGAAAGACAGTTATTGTGTCTGCCAATTCCTTTCTTGGTCCATTTGATACCAAGCAAACATTTGTTATGTTTAAGTACTTTGTAAATACAGCTGTTCACAAACCACGCTTCTTTTGGTAATACATTTGTAACTTGATATTCTAATATAATTTAATTTTTGATGAAACGCGTCTTCTGATTTGCTGACGTTATTTTGTTATCAACCCATAAACATAATTTAGTCATGTGACCGTGACGTCATCGACGTTTTTTCATGGTTTTCTACGGTTTAAAATGGAATTTAGAATTAAATTATAGACATAACTGTAATATTTCTTCTGCCTATTCGGAATAACATAAAAAAAATTGTGCACACTGTTAAATAACCCGCTACGCGCATTATTTAGTGTTCACCAATTTTTTTTTTGTTATTTCATCAGAGACAGAAAATACAATTACAGTCATTCCTAAAATAATTTGATTTATCCACTGGTTCAAAGTTATGAGCTTTATGATTCATCTCGTGAAGACACAACACGAGAATGATTCCAGTATAAGAACACATTGAAAGCGATCAAATTGAATTCTGAGGAAGACCCTTAGTTAAGGGAGGGGTAGTACAGAATTTTAGTATACGTTTCAACTCTAAGAAGTTTGAGGCATATACATGTTGAATTTATACTGCACAGCCCTATGTTTCACCTTTAAAAAAATTGTAGTGCATATACACTTTCCATTCTAAGATATAATTTTTAAAAAACTTCATAATAAAAATGGCACAGTTTAAGCAAAGCCGTAAATTAGTTTCTTTGTGAAATTGCATTGTCTTTATTTACAAAAATGCAACTTTTACTACGTGATTTTTTTTATAGATGTATCGGTCATCAACTTCCATTTTACTGAATAGTTATATATTTTAAACCATTATAGTCATGTCTAAGCTTCCATAACATCAATCTTGGTATATACAAATTGTATTTTCCTGAATTCGGTTATGAAGTTTCATGAGAAAATGCTATACTATCTGATACATTTTTGACATTTTTGACATTGGTCCTCAACTTCCTGTTTACCGAGTTCTTCAACGGGTGTATCAAAAATGAGCTGTAGACCACACTGATACCCGTTTGTTTCTTTCAGAGATGGTGAGTGGTATATCTGACACTCTAAGCTTTTGGAAGACTGCAGGTTCAGAAAATTTGGAGAAAGAATTAAAAGTAGAGGATGTGGAAGACGACTTCAGGGAATACTTCATTCAGCATCCTGACGAACAAGAAGATCAGATAACATTTGATGAATTGGTTCAAAAGTGTTATAAAAATAAGGAAAAAATTAGGAAAAAGCAAAAGGAAATGGCAGAAGCTGTAAGCAGCATAAATGGCTTTTATTAAAACGAAAATAGTTTTCGATCAAGTCATTATATCAAATCTGATTAGAACTGTTAATTATAAAAGGTGTAATATGTTTTATAACAAATACATTTTAAGAAACATAAACATGATGAAAGCCAAAGTAAAGAGATAAAAATATCTAGGGAAATGATTGCGAAAAATACAAACAACACTATGAACAAATAAAAAATATATAAATGTATTAAACTGAATTTGGGAAAACTCAAAACGAAACAACATGATATACATTGGAAAAAAACTACATCGCGTACTTAATCTTAATTTTACCTATCGAAAACAAAGACGTATTGTATCTATTGACTCAACTTGGGACATGTGTTTCCTTTCGTTTCCATGAGCTAAAGGCAAATACTCTTTCGATACATACTTTTCTGGTGCTGTTGGTAATGATGTTATAAATCTATCAAAGTACTGAAGTTAGTAAGGAATAGGCTACCAGTTATTATAACATTAACGATACCAAATTTTCTGCCCAAGATGAGCGTTTCGACAACTCATGATTCTTCAGTGATGCTAGAGACCAACAAAACATTTAATTATTTGTATTTGTAGTAAACAATCTAGCCTGACTGCGTTGTGCAAAAGGGTAAACTTTTGAGAAGAAGTTAGATCCCTATCTAAACAAGTTCTGGTGACACTTGATTGGCAAAATGCATAAAAAAACATTTACGTGTAAGCACATATTCTCGAAATGAAAAAGCAATTTCTTCTCAGCATCATCTGTTTTATAATTCAGACAAAAGGTAGTGCAGAGGACCTGATTGAATCTATGGCAGAAGCATTAGACATGACATCAACTACAACAAGTTCTGGGGAAGGGGAACAAGTAATAAATACAACAGGAGTTTTTCTGAGTCTTGATAAAGACAGTAAAGAAGTATTTCTGAATAATAAATCAGAAGTCTACAGGAAAGGAATGTCCTTACAGTTTGACAATGAGTTGTTGGCCAATGTTAGTGATGATACAAACATAAATCTTCAGGTATCTCATTTTGTTACAAATATTCTTTTGCATTACGAGGACGGTTAACAAATACGATTTAAAGCATTTTCAATAACATAGTCGTATTGATTTGAGCAAATGATCAATTTATTAATTGCTGCTTATTAGGAAACTACTGATACAGGGTACTTTGTGGTTATTTGTTTTAGAAAAATGACATGGGGATCCGAATGCTTTTGGTTATAAAAGAAAAACGAACAACACCACTGCAAATATAAGAAATTAAAAAGACAAACTATAGTCCAAAGATAACTTCTCGTAGAATTGATCTTTTCGAACATCTACGGACAATTCTACTGCTTTAATATAAGTTACAAAATATTTGTTATATTTCCTGATAAATTTGTCATTATTTTCCCTGTTATGAATTATCAACGGATTTCTGGAGGAGCGATGTGAGCATCACCACATTTGTATTTAGAAATAATTGACTCTTGAGTTCTTGCTTAATGTTTAACATTGTTTTGAATTTTCGAAATACTAAGGCTTTTCTACCCAAGGATTAGATTACCTTAACTGAATTTAGCAACACTTTTAGAAAAAAAATTGGTTCTCAATGCGCTCTGCTCTCTATTTGATCTTTTTTTTATTCGAGCATCACTGACGAGTCTTTTGTGGACGAAACGTGCGTCTGCTGCAAAAACAAAATTTCAATCTTTGTATCTATGATGCGTTTATTTACTGTTTTTTGAAGGATATTATTTTTGAAATATTGATTATCACCTTGTCAATTTTTAACTTGTACTGGACAAGCATGTGTTCTTTTATAACCAGGTTATTGTTCATTTTTATCTTTATCATGATTGCATATGATTGCATATGATAAGAAAAAATGCCGATCTGTTTTAGTATGAGAAAAATTTATAAAGTCAATACCCAGAAGAAAACAACCCAGCTAAAGTAAAACGAAATGCAAGGTTATTTGAGAATCGGTCTTTTAAGGGCTTGTTTTAATCAAACCTGAGTATTTTATGTAATGTTCGTGTATTTCCCCTATTCTTTTATTTTAGTTTCTTTATTAGGATGTATGATTTTAACAATCTACTTAGCTACTAGCATTGGGCTGATATTACCTGAGTGCGCATTTATTATTTGGTATGCATAGAGAATTTCTAATAAAATATATTAATAAATGAGGAAATGTGGTGTTAGTGTCAATGATACAACTCTCCATACAAGTCATAATATATAAAAGGTTAACAATTACTGGCCAAAAACGGCCTTCAACGCAGAACTTTGGCTCACACTGGACACCAAGCTATAAAGAGCCCCAAAATTAATATTGTAAAACAATCCTAACAGGAAAACCAACAGTTTAATCTATACAAAAAACGAAAAACGAGAAACACTTATGAACCACATTAACAAACGACAACCACTGAACAACAGGCTCCCGTAAATTGCAGTATTATACTTTATTTTGTGCATAATACATAAAATCAATAAATATAAATATAAATTTATACATAACATTTTATGTCTTCTCACAAATCAGAAAAAATAACGGATCTTCATCGTAACGTTTTACGGTTTTAATGTGCTTATGTTTACTTTTCTCATTTTTGGATACCTGTGTAGCTGGATTTCAATGAGTCTTTTCTAATAATTTAAAAGATTTATTATTTCAAACTTTATTGATTGATGCTAATGGAAATAAATATCCCTCTTGATATCTTTTATTTTTTTCAAATTTTTGAAGTTTAGATTTTGAATTTATCTATTTGAGTCTTCCAATTAATTCGCCCGATAAGTCCATTGTAGATGCATTTGTCACATGGCGTATCATACCTTTCGACACGAGAAATTTCTTTAAACATACTTTAATGAACGACATATATTTATTCTAAGGTAACAGTCCTTGATACGTCACCAATTCTGCATGCAAAGAATGCTAGCACAATTACCGGACAAGTAATTAATATTGCTGTCAAAGATGAACAGAATAATAAGATTGACGTACCAATAAGAATGAAAATAAAAAACCAAGGAGTTACCTATTTCACTGAGCATGTACCATACTACGACCCACAAGATCAAGATCAAATGATGTTCTTTAAATCGAAAAAGCGGAGTGAATCAGATGTTTTAATTTTTTATATCAAACTTGATGATGAACTAATACAGGCAATAAACCAACGTGATTTGTACTACTTATTTGCTAAATCTGGATCGCAGCCGTCATTGACAGATTTTGACTTCAAAGCAATAGTCAAAGTAACTGACAGGGAAACTTACGGTTATAAAGTGTTTATACGAGAACATCACTTAAAAGAAGGGGATGTCTATATAGCGTTAAAACCGATACAAGGTAAACTAATTTCATTGAATTCATTCTTATTGCACTTTATAAGTGTCTGTTTTCTATTTCAATAGTAAATATTCTATTTAAAGCTTGAAACTTGAATGTATATAATAACTTGTTAAAAATTGCTGTAAATCGGGTGTTTTCCGACATTTTTTACCCCCCCCCCCCCCCCCCCCCCCCGAATAAACTACTGTTTATTAAAGTTTGAACCTATATTCTGTTTTCTGTGTTTACAGAGAGTAGTTTATCAAACCTTTTTCTCAAATAGTGTGGTTATAAGCGGCTGGACACATCATCTCACTAATCACTACAATCATGTAACGGTATTTTTTCTGAAAGTGTTGTTTATGGCTATAACAAGAAATTGTGTTTATAAATAAAAGCAACAGGAGTATACCACTGTTCAAAACTCATAAATCCATAGAAAAAAAACAAAATCGGGATAACAAACTAATCTGAGGGAAACGCATAATATATAAGAGGAGAACAACGACACAACATTAAAATGTAACACACACAGAAACGGACTAAGCATTAGACAAAATCCTATGAGAATAACAAATATAACATCATATATAGACGTGAATGACAACAAGCGGTCCTACAACAGAAAAGCCATCCATAAGATAATCATGCATAGGCTAACAGAAGGTTTAAAACAAAAGTAAAAAAAAAGCAGAGGGTATAGAGATTACATATGAATGGCTCGTATGCACGCATGAAATTTAAGTTAATTGGACAACAACGTAACAACACAAACACTGTTTATTTATTTTTATTGTTGCTTTCTGTTTTCTGTGTTCAAGTATCATACGATAAACAATTTGGTTTTAATCATCTACTTTGTTTGGAATGAACCTGGTGAACATGTCTACCGACAAACTATTCAAAATCTAGAGTGTGTCCGTTGGAGATTACTCAAGACATGAGAGGCGTTATATTTTAAAGGATAGTCAAGCTCATACGTAGAAAACGAACTTGCAATGTCATTGCAAAACAAAATAGTGAAAAAATGGCCAGATGATAAATAACAGTCTTCAAAACACAACATAGAAAACTACAGACCGAGCACCACAAACCCCAAGTTCTTATACTAGTATATCATATGCCTTGTCTCGAGGGAGAGTTAACGAAGATAAATCCATACAACGAAATGACCACTCTATAAGTTATAATAAATCATATGCTTGGTACATGTATCGAGTGTGCTCTATGAAAGGTATTCAAGACAAGTTGTTCTAGTTAATCAAGTTGGTCTCGAGTATATCTAATGAAAGTTTCTCCAGACATCTTATTCTAAATCAGTTACTTTAGTCTAGTATACTTGATAACATCTTATTCAAAAAGTAAAATCACAAAAATACTGAACTCAGAGGAAAATCAATTTGGAAAGTCCATAATCACATGGCAAAATCAAAAAACAAAACGCATCAAAAACGAATGGACAAGAACTGTCATATTCCTGACTTGGTACAGGCATTCTCAAATGTAGAAAATGGTGGATTAAACCTGGTTCTATAGCGCTAACCCTCTCACTTTAATAACAGTCTCATCAAATTCCGTTACATTTACATGATGCGTTAAATAAACAGTCACAATCAATAAAATAGTCAAAATATGGGAACATCAGTCATCATCGTATAACAATTTAACAGGACACAACAACATCTACTATCTACGAACACATATTGTTCTAAATCATATACTAAATATTGAGTGTGCCCATTGAGGATTACTCTAGACAATATATTCTATATAATTTGCATGCTCTCGATTGTACATTGGATCAAGATCTTTCCAAAACAACATATATTCAGAACAAACATTCGTCTCATTCGTTCATAGAATAGACCTAGCGCTAAAGAAATCCACAGAGTTCTTTCTACGTTTTTTGGGGGGGTATTCGGAAAGCGTGATGGATGGATGTTTTGCAAAAACGATTGTTTAAAACTATGATATATAAATAGATAAATCACTTCAGAACACCAACCAAAATATACATTTAACCAAATAACAAAGATTAGTTACCAGACCGTATTGATATTGGAAATATTGAGATTCATGTTTTACATTTAATATACATGTACAAGCCAGTATACAAATAAATCCAATTGTATTGATACAAGTAACAATTCAAATGTCCATGCCGTTCTTTCAATTATTCTTGAAATTTAAAACTATGTTTTAGCTGATTTAACATCAAATGGTTCCGATTCGAATACAAGGCATCGACGAAGTGCTAGCCGGAATGAAACTATATCGTTGTCCGGAGTAAACCATACTGACATATCAACAACAAACGTCAGCTTGGCCATTGTGACGACCAGTTGTATGGTTTATGATCCAAATTCAACTACTTGGACTTCAAATGGATGCTCGGTAAGATTAAGCACACAGTAAACTGTTCGGTATACATTAATTGTCATTAGTAATATTATAAGTTTAATTTATTAGATCATTTGAAAACAGTTTTATTTAACTTTTTTAAGTGATTGATTATATTGAGATTTCTAAAATAAAAGAAACATTTAAACTATCTTTTCACTAGGACAAATTAAAACTCCACGATGTAAAAAACAAAGACATGCTATTTTTAATACCACTTAAAATATTTCGGATATTTTATCTATACTTCAAAACAGGATAGCCCTCTACAATAGAGACATTCAACTTGGTAAAATTTAAATAAGAAACTCATTAATAAATTGTTTTGTCTCACTAATGTTCACTGACGACGGATATGACGACCAGTGCTGTGTTTAATGTGACACCATTTTAAGTGTTGAATTATATGGTTATCTATATATCATTTTGAAAGCATTTGTGAGTAAGCTTTTTCATAGGTCATATAGGTATTGAGCAAAACCTACAACTGCAATACTTTAATTACAACAGTTTCTGTTTGATACGTTACACATTACACAAATATTTCCTAACATTTACATTTTCGTTCGGTACGCTTTTATAAATATCAAATATTCACAATGTATGAATTGCAAATTTGCTCAGCATCCTCTTTTCAGTAGACATTGCCAACATCGGCCAAGAGTAATCGATTCTGAAAGACTCCATAGTTCGTCCAACATATTTATACAGTTTTTTTTTGTTTTTTTTTAATCTAACTGTTGTCTCTAACTGCCAAAATAAATTCATCAATCCCGGAGATGTTTTCGAATAAGTTTGGTTAACTCGCATGGTTATTGAATTTTTGGATAAAACTCAAATAAAAGAATTCTGAATCCATACAATATGTCCCCGTCGTAACCAGGACTTAAACAATTCTATATTTTTTTCCATCGTTTTGATTTGTTGATATCAAAATATGTTTTGTAAGAATATCAACATGATCAAATGTTAAATTGGAATGAAATCAAACAGAAACACTTTTTGTAATCTTAATTTCAATTAGTCATCCGATTCTCATTATATATTTTCATTGATTTCACATTGCTCTACTTATAGTACAGTCATCTTAGTTAACAAACTGTATATCCTAACATTGAAAGGGGATCATACTTACAATACTATTTAAACACTTGCTACCAAACATATCGGTCTTGTGATTTTAATGAAAATAGCCACCTATATTATCTAATATTTTATCGGTTTTATTTTTGTAAGTTATTGTATCAGTAGTTTCTCGTCAGCAGTAATATAATGAAAACTTTGGGAAATAGACACTTAATTATGAATGTAAATGGTTGTGCATATTTTGAATAACAATTATTTATTCTTCTATCATTCATGAAGGTACCACATCTTTTCGTAAGATGTGGTAAATTAAGATGAGTGCCGAATCACTTCTCGGGAGGAATGATATGTTATTGCTACAAAATGATGAATAGTAATTTTCTTTTCCTACTTCATATCATGTTTCCAGATTTGTCTATACTTAATCCGACAAATTTGTAAACTATGAAATAATTCATCTTTAATGAGATAACAATTATCAGTCGGGTTCTAAATATGTATATTTAATTGCATTGTCAATATCCAAAACCCAATGCAAAATTTCTGTCATAACTTGTGAAACATGACATGTTAACCTTACCTAGAAGGATATTCATTCATACACTGACTGCATTTTACATCACATTGAAATCTTTTTTTCTAAAGAGATTGTTTAATGTTGTATATGTTCTGGGGATATCTTTTCAAATCGTGTAAAAAGCGGGGTCCGGAACAAATCTAATTCCGCATTTTTGTGTGGTTAATTGATGTTTTGAAAAGCCATGTACGACAAATACGAAAGGGATGTAAATCAATATTGGTGTTGGTTAAGCTTTATGTGCAACATGTGTTATAATACAATCGGTATTTGAAAAAAATCATTCTGTCAAAAATTATAAATTTTACATTTATCATTTAATTTTAGGTGCTTAAATTTTCGACGCTTAACGAAACTGTATGTCGATGTGAACCAGCGGTTGGTTCTATATTTTCTCTGTCATTTGCTTCTCCAAATATGATAGACTTTAATACTGTGTGGTCAAAGTTTGATCCTGCTAATGCAGCTGTATATGGTACCTTGGTGGTCTTAATTGTGCTCTATGTCATATTTGTCCTTATTCTGAGACGATATGACAATCAAGATGCTGTACGGGTGAGGATATGAATATTTTCAAGATTGTTTCTGTTTGTGTGTGTAATCAATACGAAACACCATCAAATATACCGTACAGGAAAATATAATATAAATTACAAGAGAGGATAAAGATACCAAAGGGACATTAAAATCATAAGTCGAAAATAAAATGACATCTTCATGGCCAAAAAAAGAAAAGACCAAAATGTAAACAAATAGTACACAAAATACAACATAGAAAACTAAAGACTGAGCAACATACCCCAACTAAAAGCAGGGGGTAATCTCAGGTGCTGCAGAAGGGTAAGCAGATCCTGTTTCACATTTGGCAGCATTCGTGTTCTAATTTGAATTATTTAAGATACAATATTACTGGTGATATTGCTCCAGTTATACTTTATTATTCCCACCTGGCACACGTTTACTGTGTGTAGTACTTGTTATAGATTAATGAGAAAATATTTATCTAATAATTAATCTGGTTTTTTTTTTGTAAATAAAAATGTAACTTATATATTAACCGTGAACTAATATCATGATTTTGCTCTACTTTAACATGTTAATAAATCGCAAGCCTTATCTATTTTAATTTCTCTTCGAGAGAAATAGACTTCTGATTTGCTATGACACGTTATAACATAATGTCATATACCACTAAAAATTAATTTCGAATCCATGAACCAAATCTTTAGTTGCTGTTTGTCCCTATATATATTTGTAAGATATGCTGGTATTTTTTAATATCAGGTATTTGAGGGGTTAATTCAAGCTTCTATGACAAAAACGTCTGAGGAAGAAAGTTTAGGAAATTGTGTTTGACAGATGCAATCAATATTCATACGTTAAAAATCAACTTAACTTCTTAGATAGAATTAAAAGGGTAGATATTTTGACAAAATTTTAATAATTTTCAATGTGTATTTTCTACAGAGTACTCCTTTATACTTATTGGACAACCAACCATCCAATGACTACTATTATATGATAGCTGTACATACCGGACTTCGGCCTGGATCTGGAACCAATTCAAACGTCTATTTCATCTTAGGTGGAGATGTTTTTAGTACTGGTTGCAGATTACTTACTAGCAGGGAACAGCAGGTAGTATATTAAGATGACAATCATATTTGGAAGAAAGAAAACATTGCTTTCTTTAATCTTTTTTTGAGAAATATATTTCAACCTTTAACAATGTCTAAGAAAATATTGTTCATTTATGAATAAGAGAAAAATATACTTAACTTCAAAATGCAAATCAAATCATTCCAATAAAAAAGATTCAAATAAAATTGAAAAAGATATTAAAAATTAGGAATTAAAAAAACAAAAATTCAAATGAAATTGTTAAAATAATGTCTTCTATTGTCATATAGTCAGATTTTATTTCGTATATTCAACGAAAAACTACAACGTAATCTGTAGGTGTCAAAATACTCCTAAATGTATTGGTAAGTTAATAGGAACAAATTTCCTCTTCTATCAACCATCTTATGATTTAGCAATACCTTTCACATCAGCTCTTGTCGAAAGACTATTTAAAACTGCTTGCAAAGTGTTCTGACCAGAGAGATACAGACTAAACATTAAAACTACTAATGATGATTAAATGCAACACTAAAACAATGTTGTAAGGTGAGACGTATATTGCTTAAAAAATATGGTACAATGTAATGTGTAATTTAATAAATTACTTTAGTACTTAAATTTAAATAATTACATTTCAAAAACTGTGTAATTAGTGTAATTGATAATTTTTGCAATGTAATGTGTCATTTAATTAATTACATTCTAATGTAATTAACCCCAAGTCTGGATTTAACCTTTCGAAATACCTGTAATCACACGGGGGTCTTTGTTGCTCAGTCTTTAGTCACATGAGGATCTTTGTTGCTTTGTGTTTGATCACACGGGGGTCTTTGTTGCTCAGTCTTTGGTCACATGAGGGTCTTTGTTGCTTTGTGTTTGATCACACGAGGGTCTTTGTTGCTCAGTCTTTGATCACACGGGGGTCTTTGTTGCTCAGTCTTTGATCACACGAGGGTCTTTGGTGCTCAGTCTTTGATCACACGGGGGTCTTTGTTGCTCAGTCTTTGATCACACGAGGGTCTTTGGTGCTCAGTCTTTGATCACACGGGGGTCTTTGTTGCTCAGTCTTTGATAAAACGGGGGTCTTTGTTGCTCAGTCTTTGGTGCTCAGTCTTTGATAAAACGGGGGTCTTTGTTGCTCAGTCTTTGGTGCTCAGTCTTTGATAAAACGGGGGTCTTTGGTGCTCAGTCTTTGATCACACGGGGGTCTTTGTTGCTCAGTCTTTGATAAAACGGGGGTCTTTGGTGCTCAGTCTTTGATCACACGGGGGTCTTTGTTGCTCAGTCTTTGATCACACGGGGGTCTTTGTTGCTCAGTCTTTGATCACACGGGGGTCTTTGTTGCTCAGTCTTTGATCACACGGGGGTCTTTGGTGCTCAGTCTTTGATCACACGGGGGTCTTTGGTGCTCAGTCTTTGATCACACGGGGGTCTTTGTTGCTCAGTCTTTGATCACACGGGGGTCTTTGTTGCTCAGTCTTTGATCACACGGGGGTCTTTGTTGCTCAGTCTTTGATCACACAGGGTCTTTGGTGCTCAGTCTTTGATCACACGGGGGTCTTTGTTGCTCAGTCTTTGATCACACGGGGGTCTTTGGTGCTCAGTCTTTGATCACACGGGGGTCTTTGGTGCTCAGTCTTTGATCACACGGGGGTCTTTGGTGCTCAGTCTTTGATCACACGGGGGTCTTTGTTGCTCAGTCTTTGATCACACGGGGGTCTTTGGTGCTCAGTCTTTGATCACACGGGGGTCTTTGTTGCTCAGTCTTTGGTGCTCAGTCTTTGATCACACGGGGGTCTTTGGTGCTCAGTCTTTGATAAAACGGGGGTCTTTGGTGCTCAGTCTTTGTTGCTCAGTCTTTGATCACACGAGGGTCTTTGGTGCTCAGTCTTCAATCACACGAGGGTCTTTGTTGCTCAGTCTTTGATCACACGAGGGTCTTTGTTGCTCAGTCTTTGGTCACATGAGGGTCTTTGTTGCTTTGTGTTTGATCACACGGGGGTCTTTGTTGCTCAGTCTTTGGTCACATGAGGGTCTTTGTTGCTTTGTGTTTGATCACACGAGGGTCTTTGTTGCTCAGTCTTTGTTGCTCAGTCTTTGATCACATGGGGGTCTTTGTTGCTCAGTCTTTGATCACACGGGGGTCTTTGGTGCTCAGTCTTTGATCACACGGGGGTCTTTGGTGCTCAGTCTTTGATCACACGGGGGTCTTTGTTGCTCAGTCTTTGATCACACGGGGGTCTTTGTTGCTCAGTCTTTGATCACACGGGGGTCTTTGGTGCTCAGTCTTTGATAAAACGGGGGTCTTTGTTGCTCAGTCTTTGGTGCTCAGTCTTTGATCACACGAGGGTCTTTGGTGCTCAGTCTTTGATCACACGGGGGTCTTTGGTGCTCAGTCTTTGATAAAACGGGGGTCTTTGTTGCTCAGTCTTTGATCACACGGGGGTCTCTGTTGCTCAGTCTTTGGTCACATGAGGGTCTTTGTTGCTTTGTGTTTGATCACACGGGGGTCTTTGTTGCTCAGTCTTGGTAACATGAGGGTCTTTGTTGCTTTGTGTTTGATCACACGGGGGTCTTTGGTGCTCAGTCTTTGATCACACGGGGGTCTTTGGTGCTCAGTCTTTGATCACACGGGGGTATTTGTTGCTCAGTCTTTGATCACACGGGGGTCTTTGGTGCTCAGTCTTTGATAAAACGGGGGTCTTTGTTGCTCAGTCTTTGGTGCTCAGTCTTTGATCACACGAGGGTCTTTGGTGCTCAGTCTTTGATCACACGGGGGTCTTTGGTGCTCAGTCTTTGATAAAACGGGGGTCTTTGTTGCTCAGTCTTTGATCACACGGGGGTCTTTGGTGCTCAGTCTTTGATAAAACGGGGGTCTTTGTTGCTCAGTCTTTGGTGCTCAGTCTTTGATAAAACATGGGTCTTTGGTGCTCAGTCTTTGATCACACGAGGGTCTTTGGTGCTCAGTCTTTGATCACACGAGGGTCTTTGTTGCTCAGTCTTTGATCACACGAGGGTCTTTGTTGCTCAGTCTTTGGTCACATGAGGGTCTTTGTTGCTTTGTGTTTGATCACACGGGGGTCTTTGTTGCTCAGTCTTGGTCACATGAGGGTCTTTGTTGCTTTGTGTTTGATCACACGGGGTCTTTGGTGCTCAGTCTTTGATCACACGATGGTCTTTGTTGCTCAGTCTTTGATCACTAGAGGGTCTTTGTGGCTCAGTCTTTGATAAAACGGGGGTCTTTGTTGCTCAGTCTTTGATCACACGAGGGTCTTTGGTGCTCAGTCTTTGATCACACGAGGGTCTTTGTTGCTCAGTCTTTGATCACACGGGGGTCTTTGTTGCTCAGTCTTTGATAAAACGGGGGTTTTTGGTGCTCAGTCTTTGATCACACGGGGGTCTTTGGTGCTCAGTCTTTGATCACACGGGGACTTTGTTGCTCAGTCTTTGATCACACGGGGGTCTTTGTTGCTCAGTCTTTGATCACACGGGGTCTTTGGTGCTCAGTCTTTGATCACACGGGGGTCTTTGTTGCTCAGTCTTTGATCACACGGAGGTCTTTGGTGCTCAGTCTTTGATCACACGGGGGTCTTTGGTGCTCAGTCTTTGATAAAACGGGGGTCTTTGTTGCTCAGTCTTTGGTGCTCAGTCTTTGATAAAACATGGGTCTTTGGTGCTCAGTCTTTGATCACACGAGGGTCTTTGGTGCTCAGTCTTTGATCACACGAGGGTCTTTGTTGCTCAGTCTTTGATCACACGAGGGTCTTTGTTGCTCAGTCTTTGGTCACATGAGGGTCTTTGTTGCTTTGTGTTTGATCACACGGGGGTCTTTGTTGCTCAGTCTTGGTCACATGAGGGTCTTTGTTGCTTTGTGTTTGATCACACGGGGTCTTTGGTGCTCAGTCTTTGATCACACGATGGTCTTTGTTGCTCAGTCTTTGATCACACGAGGGTCTTTGGTGCTCAGTCTTTGATAAAACGGGGGTCTTTGTTGCTCAGTCTTCGATCACACGAGGGTCTTTGGTGCTCAGTCTTTGATCACACGAGGGTCTTTGTTGCTCAGTCTTTGATCACACGGGGGTCTTTGTTGCTCAGTCTTTGATCACACGGGGGTCTTTGTTGCTCAGTCTTTGATAAAACGGGGGTTTTTGGTGCTCAGTCTTTGATCACACGGGGGTCTTTGGTGCTCAGTCTTTGATCACACGGGGGTCTTTGTTGCTCAGTCTTTGATCACACGGGGGTCTTTGTTGCTCAGTCTTTGATCACACGGGGGTCTTTGGTGCTCAGTCTTTGATCACACGATGGTCTTTGTTGCTCAGTCTTTGATCACTAGAGGGTCTTTGTGGCTCAGTCTTTGATAAAACGGGGGTCTTTGTTGCTCAGTCTTTGATCACACGAGGGTCTTTGGTGCTCAGTCTTTGATCACACGAGGGTCTTTGTTGCTCAGTCTTTGATCACACGGGGGTCTTTGTTGCTCAGTCTTTGATAAAACGGGGGTTTTTGGTGCTCAGTCTTTGATCACACGGGGGTCTTTGGTGCTCAGTCTTTGATCACACGGGGACTTTGTTGCTCAGTCTTTGATCACACGGGGGTCTTTGTTGCTCAGTCTTTGATCACACGGGGTCTTTGGTGCTCAGTCTTTGATCACACGGGGGTCTTTGTTGCTCAGTCTTTGATCACACGGGGGTCTTTGGTGCTCAGTCTTTGATCACACGGGGGTCTTTGGTGCTCAGTCTTTGATAAAACGGGGGTCTTTGTTGCTCAGTCTTTGGTGCTCAGTCTTTGATAAAACATGGGTCTTTGGTGCTCAGTCTTTGATCACACGAGGGTCTTTGGTGCTCAGTCTTTGATCACACGAGGGTCTTTGTTGCTCAGTCTTTGATCACACGAGGGTCTTTGTTGCTCAGTCTTTGGTCACATGAGGGTCTTTGTTGCTTTGTGTTTGATCACACGGGGGTCTTTGTTGCTCAGTCTTGGTCACATGAGGGTCTTTGTTGCTTTGTGTTTGATCACACATGGTCTTTGGTGCTCAGTCTTTGATCACACGATGGTCTTTGTTGCTCAGTCTTTGATCACACGAGGGTCTTTGGTGCTCAGTCTTTGATAAAACGGGGGTCTTTGTTGCTCAGTCTTCGATCACACGAGGGTCTTTGGTGCTCAGTCTTTGATCACACGAGGGTCTTTGTTGCTCAGTCTTTGATCACACGGGGGTCTTTGTTGCTCAGTCTTTGATCACACGGGGGTCTTTGTTGCTCAGTCTTTGATAAAACGGGGGTCTTTGGTGCTCAGTCTTTGATAAAACGGGGGTCTTTGTTGCTCAGTCTTCGATCACACGAGGGTCTTTGGTGCTCAGTCTTTGATCACACGAGGGTCTTTGTTGCTCAGTCTTTGATCACACGGGGGTCTTTGTTGCTCAGTCTTTGATCACACGGGGGTCTTTGTTGCTCAGTCT
Source organism: Mytilus trossulus (assembly GCF_036588685.1). Classification (NCBI taxonomy): domain Eukaryota; kingdom Metazoa; phylum Mollusca; class Bivalvia; order Mytilida; family Mytilidae; genus Mytilus; species Mytilus trossulus. The sequence continues at coordinate 20,903,968 of NC_086384.1, forward strand.
TTGATAAAACGGGGGTTTTTGGTGCTCAGTCTTTGATCACACGGGGGTCTTTGGTGCTCAGTCTTTGATCACACGGGGGTCTTTGTTGCTCAGTCTTTGATCACACGGGGGTCTTTGTTGCTCAGTCTTTGATCACACGGGGGTCTTTGGTGCTCAGTCTTTGATAAAACGGGGGTCTTTGTTGCTCAGTCTTTGGTGCTCAGTCTTTGATCACGCGAGGGTCTTTGGTGCTTAGTCTTTGATCACACGGGGGTCTTTGGTGCTCAGTCTTTGATAAAACGGGGGTCTTTGTTGCTCAGTCTTTGGTGCTCAGTCTTTGATAAAACGGGGGTCTTTGGTGCTCAGTCTTTGATCACACGAGGGTCTTTGGTGCTCAGTCTTTGATCACACGAGGGTCTTTGTTGCTCAGTCTTTGATCACACGAGGGTCTTTGTTGCTCAGTCTTTGGTCACATGAGGGTCTTTGTTGCTTTGTGTTTGATCACACGGGGGTCTTTGTTGCTCAGTCTTGGTCACATGAGGGTCTTTGTTGCTTTGTGTTTGATCACACGGGGGTCTTTGGTGCTCAGTCTTTGATCACACGATGGTCTTTGTTGCTCAGTCTTTGATCACACGAGGGTCTTTGGTGCTCAGTCTTTGATAAAACGGGGGTCTTTGTTGCTCAGTCTTTGATCACACGAGGGTCTTTGGTGCTCAGTCTTTGATCACACGAGGTTCTTTGTTGCTCAGTCTTTGATCACACGGGGGTCTTTGTTGCTCAGTCTTTGATCACACGGGAGTCTTTGTTGCTCAGTCTTTGATAAAACGGGGGTTTTTGGTGCTCAGTCTTTGATCACACGGGGGTCTTTGGTGCTCAGTCTTTGATCACACGAGGGTCTTTGTTGCTCAGTCTTTGTTGCTCAGTCTTTGATAAAACGGGGGTCTTTGGTGCTCAGTCTTTGATCACACGGGGGTCTTTGTTGCTCAGTCTTTGATCACACGGGGGTCTTTGTTGCTCAGTCTTTGATAAAACGGGGGTCTTTGTTGCTCAGTCTTTGGTGCTCAGTCTTTGATAAAACGGGGGTCTTTGGTGCTCAGTCTTTGATCACACGGGGGTCTTTGTTGCTCAGTCTTTGATCACACGAGGGTCTTTGTTGCTCAGTCTTTGATCACAGGGGGGTTTTTGGTGCTCAGTCTTTGATCACACGGGGGTCTTTGGTGCTCAGTCTTTGATAAAACGGGGGTTTTTGGTGCTCAGTCTTTGATCACACGGGGGTCTTTGTTGCTCAGTCTTTGATAAAACGGGGGTTTTTGGTGCTCAGTCTTTGATCACACGGGGGTCTTTGTTGCTCAGTCTTTGTAAAAACGGGGGTTTTTGGTGCTCAGTCTTTGATCACACGGGGGTCTTTGGTGCTCAGTCTTTGATCACACGAGGGTCTTTGTTGCTCAGTCTTTGATCACACGGGGGTCTTTGGTGCTCAGTCTTTGATCACGCGGGGGTCTTTGTTGCTCAGTCTTTGGTCACACGGGGGTCTTTGTTGCTCAGTCTTTGTTGCTTAGTCTTTGATCACACGAGGGTCTTTGGTGCTCAGTCTTTGATCACACGGGGGTCTTTGGTGCTCAGTCTTTGATCACACGGGGGTCTTTGTTGCTCAGTCTTTGATAAAACGGGGGTCTTTGGTGCTCAGTCTTTAATCACACGGGGGTCTTTGGTGCTCAGTCTTTGATCACACGAGGGTCTTTGTTGCTCAGTCTTTGATAAAACGGGGGTCTTTGGTGCTCAGTCTTTGATCACACGGGGGTCTTTGGTGCTCAGTCTTTGATCACACGAGGGTCTTTGTTGCTCAGTCTTTGATAAAACGGGGGTCTTTGGTGCTCAGTCTTTGATCACACGAGGGTCTTTGGTGCTCAGTCTTTGATCACACGGAGGTTTTTGGTGCTCAGTCTTTGATCACACGAGGGTCTTTGGTGCTCAGTCTTTGATCACACGAGGGTCTTTGGTGCTCAGTCTTTGATCACACGAGGGTCTTTGGTGCTCAGTCTTTGATCACACGAGGGTCTTTGGTGCTCAGTCTTTGGTCACACGGGGGTCTTTGGTGTTCAGTCTTTGATCACACGGGGGTCTTTGGTGCTCAGTCTTTGATCACACGAGGGTCTTTGTTGCTCAGTCTTTGAACACACGAGGGTCTTTGTTGCTCATTCTTTGATAAAACGGGGGTCTTTGGTGCTCAGTCTTTGATCACACGAGGGTCTTTGGTGCTCAGTCTTTGATCACACGAGGGTCTTTGGTGCTCAGTCTTTGATCACACGGGGGTCTTTGGTGCTCAGTCTTTGATCACACGAGGGTCTTTGTTGCTCAGTCTTTGATCACAAGAGGGTCTTTGTTGCTCAGTCTTTGATAAAACGGGGGGTCTTTGTTGCTCAGTCTTTGGTGCTCAGTCTTTGATAAAACGGGGGTCTTTGGTGCTCAGTCTTTGATCACACGGGGGTCTTTGGTGCTCAGTCTTTGATCACACGGGGGTCTTTGGTGCTCAGTCTTTGATCACACGGGGGTCTTTGGTGCTCAGTCTTTGATCACACGAGGGTCTTTGTTGCTCAGTCTTTGATAAAACGGGGGTCTTTGGTGCTCAGTCTTTGGTGCTCAGTCTTTGATAAAACGGGGGTCTTTGGTGCTCAGTCTTTGGTGCTCAGTCTTTGATAAAACGGGGGTCTTTGGTGCTCAGTCTTTGGTGCTCAGTCTTTGATCACACGAGGGTCTTTGGTGCTCAGTCCTTGATCACACGGGGGTCTTTGGTGCTCAGTCTTTGATCACACGAGGGTCTTTGGTGCTCAGTCTTTGATCACACGAGGGTCTTTGGTGCTCAGTCTTTGATCACACTAGGATCTTTAATTTGTTGCTCAGTCTTTGATCACACGAGGGTCTTTGGTGCTCAGTCTTTGATCACACGAGGGTCTTTGGTGCTCAGTCTTTGATCACACGAGGGTCTTTGGTGCTCAGTCTTTGATCACACTAGGATCTTTGTTGCTCAGTCTTTGATCACACGAGGGTCTTTGGTGCTCAGTCTTTGATCACACGAGGGTCTTTGGTGCTCAGTCTTTGATCACACGAGGGTCTTTGTTGCTCAGTCTTTGATAAAACGGGGGTCTTTGGTGCTCAGTCTTTGATCACACGAGGGTCTTTGTTGCTCAGTCTTTGATAAAACGGGGGTCTTTGGTGCTCAGTCTTTGATCACACGGGGGTCTTTGGTGCTTAGTCTTTGATCACACGAGGGTCTTTGGTGCTCAGTCTTTGATAAAACAGGGGTCTTTGGTGCTCAGTCTTTGATCACACGAGGGTCTTTGTTGCTCAGTCTTTGATCACACGAGGGTCTTTGTTGCTCAGTCTTTGATCACACGGGGGTCTTTGGTGCTCAGTCTTTGATCACACGAGGTTCTTTGGTGCTCAGTCTTTGATCACACGGGGTTTTTTGGTGCTCAGTCATTGATCACACGGGGGTCTTTGTTTCTCAGTCTTTGATCACACGGGGGTCTTTGGTGCTCAGTCTTTGATCACACGGGGGTCTTTGTTGCTCAGTCTTTGATCACACGGGGGTCTTTGGTGCTCAGTCTTTGATCACACGGTGGTCTTTGTTGCTCAGTCTTTGATAAAACGGGGGTCTTTGGTGCTCAGTCTTTGATCACACGAGGGTCTTTGTTGCTCAGTCTTTGATCACACTGGGGTCTTTGGTGCTCAGTCTTTGATCACACGAGGGTCTTTGTTGCTCAGTCTTTGTTGCTCAGTCTTTGATAAAACGGGGGTCTTTGGTGCTCAGTCTTTGATCATACGGGGGTCTTTGGTGCTCAGTCTTTGATCACACGGGGGTCTTTGTTGCTCAGTCTTTGATAAAACGGGGGTCTTTGGTGCTCAGTCTTTGATCACACGGGGGTCTTTGGTGCTCAGTCTTTGATCACACTAGGGTCTTTGTTGCTCAGTCTTTGTTGCTCAGTCTTTGATCACACGGGGGTCTTTGTTGCTCAGTCTCTGATCACACGGGGGTCTTTGTTGCTCAGTCTTTGATCACACGAGGGTTTTTGTTGCTCAGTCTTTGGTCATACGGGGGTCTTTGTTACTCAGTCCTTGATCACACGGGGGTCTTTGTTGCTCAGTCTTTGATCACACGAGGGTCTTTGGTGCTCAGTCTTTGATCACACGAGGGTCTTTGGTGCTCAGTCTTTGATAAAACAGGGGTCTTTGGTGCTCAGTCTTTGATCACACGAGGGTCTTTGTTGCTCAGTCTTTGATCACACGAGGGTCTTTGTTGCTCAGTCTTTGATCACACGGGGGTCTTTGGTGCTCAGTCTTTGATCACACGAGGTTCTTTGGTGCTCAGTCTTTGATCACACGGGGGTTTTTGGTGCTCAGTCATTGATCACACGGGGGTCTTTGTTGCTCAGTCTTTGATCACACGGGGGTCTTTGGTGCTCAGTCTTTGATCACACGGGGGTCTTTGTTGCTCAGTCTTTGATCACACGGGGGTCTTTGGTGCTCAGTCATTGATCACACGGGGGTCTCTGTTGCTCAGTCTTTGATAAAACGGGGGTCTTTGGTGCTCAGTCTTTGATCACACGAGGGTCTTTGTTGCTCAGTCTTTGATCACACGGGGGTCTTTGGTGCTCAGTCTTTGATCACACGGGGGTCTTTGTTGCTCAGTCTTTGATCACACGGGGGTCTTTGGTGCTCAGTCTTTGATCACACGGGGGTCTCTGTTGCTCAGTCTTTGATAAAACGGGGGTCTTTGGTGCTCAGTCTTTGATCACACGAGGGTCTTTGTTGCTCAGTCTTTGATCACACTGGGGTCTTTGGTGCTCAGTCTTTGATCACACGAGGGTCTTTGTTGCTCAGTCTTTGTTGCTCAGTCTTTGATAAAATGGGGGTCTTTGGTGCTCAGTCTTTGATCACACGGGGGTCTTTGGTGCTCAGTCTTTGATCACACGGGGGTCTTTGGTGCTCATTTTTTGATCACACGAGGGTCTTTGTTGCTCAGTCTTTGATAAAACGGGGGTTTTGGTGCTCAGTCTTTGATCACACGGGGGTCTTTGGTGCTCAGTCTTTGAGCACACGGGGGTCTTTGGTGCTCAGTCTTTGATCACATGAGGGTCTTTGTTGCTCAGTCTTTGATAAAACGGGGGTCTTTGGTGCTCAGTCTTTGATCACACGGGGGTCTTTGGTGCTCAGTCTTTGATCACACGGGGGTCTTTGGTGCTCAGTCTTTGATCACACGAGGGTCTTTGTTGCTCAGTCTTTGATCACACGGGGGTCTTTGTTGCTCAGTCTCTGATCACACGGGGGTCTTTGTTACTCAGTCTTTGATCACACGGGGGGTCTTTGTTGCTCAGTCTTTGATCACACGGGGGTCTTTGTTGCTCAGTCTTTGTCTTTTAGTTTATTTTTTAATGTTATATGTTGACTGATTGATTTCTCATTTTGTTTTCTTTTTACCGTAAACTTGTCACCCTTTCATTTATGATTTTAAATGCCACTAAAATAAAACGTCGTATTTTTAAAAAAAAACTTGTAAAGCCTTAATATAATCCATATTTGTTTTACAATGTACCATTGTCATTTAAACCTTTTCATTCTCACATGAAAACCGTTAGAATACAATTATTACATAACGTTTGTTCATCTAGCTCGCAACTGATTCTACGGTCAAGCTGGCAATTATGTTAGTCCGGGATTGCTTTAACGTCTGACGGCCTTTTGTGACTGGTTTAGACCGTAGGATATCAGAGTTTAGTTTGTCTAGAAAACATGGATTTTTAAATTCTTTAATCGAGTTCGTAAAAGCTTCATTTTAAGGTAGACAACGATAAGAATTCTTTGAATTCTTGTACACTCAAAAACTCTACTCATATGTAACTTTTATTCACGTACTGACCATAATTTGTTATGATATTATAAATCATCACAGTGGTCATTGACCCGAAATTTAATAACATGTGTACTGTCAAACAAACTCTGCAATCCATTTAAATTGCCGAGGTCAAGTTTTGACATGTGTATAAGTTTGCTCTAATACAATTAAAATGCTTGTATGCGACTGTCATACAAGTGAGAGGTTTATCTAGCTTTTAACCAAGGTTTAATTTACCGTTTCTACATGAGGAAATGCATGACCAGGTCAGGAATATGACAGTTGATTTAAATGTGTTTGATATGTTTGAGAATTTGATTTTGCCATTTGTTAAGGGACTTTCCGTTTTGATTTTTTAGTATTTTGGGATATTTGTTATTTCACTTTATGATAACCTTTCGACCGTAAATTTGGTTCGAGACAACAAAAATTTTGGATCATCCAATTTGACTTATTAATAGTCGAAATAGTATATGGAACAAAATTCAGGACAATTTCGACTTATACGAAATTTCGAGTCAACCGACATCGAGACAATGAGAGTTAATTGATACATATTAATTTACGAGTTCAAGGATTATCTAGTGGCTTTATCATATTTACACTTTTATTTTATTTCTGAGAACCAAAGACAAAAAAGAAACAATTGAGAAATTGAAGACAGGATAGATTGTGTCCATGCTTTTGTGTTAACAAACCTGTTTTGAATATATATTAAAATTACAGGGGTTCCAGACCAGCAGTGTGGTTTACTTAGTGATGTCTACATCCAAGTGTTTAGGTGACTTGTCATATTTGCGGGTTTGGCATGACAATACTGGAGAAGGCAAAACTAATTCATGGTTTCTACATAAGATTAGTATAACAGATGTCCAAACTAACCAAAGGTGAGAACAATAATATTTCTACTGTTGACTTACCACTGGTCCTAAAGATCCTGTTTTATGAATTAGGAGAAATGTACTGTTAACGTCCACGCAACAGCAAAACAACGTCTTTGGTTAACGACAACGATCAAAACAACATTTTAAAAGAAATAAAAAAGAAAGATCTGCTATCAATTCCATAAATGACAAAAACAAATTAAGATATGGCAAAATACTAATTTCCCTTTATCTTTACATTATTAACAATGCTTGCAGTTACCTTCAAGCATGTTACATGTTTCATCTGGTGCAAGAAAATTGATACCGTTAATTTTATTACAAGTAATTGCATTGCTTATATGATTTCATGCACTTATATTGCTCAGACAAAGTTAATCTTACGGATTTGGCCATTCTTTTTATGTTATTTTATTTATAATATGGCTCATTCAGTACTGACTTATTTATTCATCCTTGACTATAAAACGTTGAGTTCTTGATTAAGGTAAATAAAAAAGACGGGCGGTTGACCCACATAACTTATAATGTGTTCCTTTCATTTGGTTGTTGTTCCTTGAGATCGATTTAGAATACTATGGATTCGTTAATTTTCGTTGGTACCAATTTTCGTGGATTGCAGAAATCTTGCCTTTTCGTGGATATCTGATTTCATGGTTTTGCCATAGTCAGCTTACAACCTAATAGAAAATCTGTATTTCGTTGAACATTTAAATTCGTGGTTCACCTGTACCCACGATAACCACGAAAATTGATATCAAACGAATAGTAATGAATCCACAGTAGCAATATCAGAACAGAATAGGAAGACCAGAATCTTAGCTTTGGTACATAAACCATTCGACTAGAATATCAATGTCATTAAAGTTGCAAGTCTTTTTTTTAAATCTAAGGAAGGCATACAAATAACATCAGCTTGATGCCCTCCTTTATCTATCTGTCGAAATATTTGGTGTTAAAAAAACGTTATTTAGTGTTATTTATGCGTCATTTATCTGCATGGGTGGGATCAAACAATGTTCGGAGCGAAAAAGACTTTATCTTGAGAAAGGTCAAATCGAACACAACAACCTTGTCAGTTCTAGGATGTAGGATTCGCGTTTGCCTATAAAACATGTGTTTAACGTTAGGAATCGGCGTATATTAAAAGACTTTTCTGTTAGTAGAAATAATATGAATCAAACCTATTATATAAGAATATAAGAACTGCCTCATGCAAATCTGATCTAAGATGAATTTGGCTTTTTTAGCGCCCTATTGTTATGTAGCTCTTCTCGTGTTTTTGTCTCATGAATCGTTGGATTTCAGACTTTTAGTATTTTGCGTTCCTGGTGGGGGGAAATCCATAAAAGCTCTTTTGGACGCAGTGTTATTTTCATTATGCAACTGATTGTTACATGCATGTTTATAAATTAAGCAAATATTTGCCTCTCACAAATTATCGGTTTAATATAATACGTATGATTTTATAAGTTACTGTAGAACATACTAATATGTAAAAATTGTTAATCACACATTCAAAATGGAACTGAATAAGCAGAGTATTATTGATACCCAATTAGTGACTTATATGATACTTCTGGGTTCATTTCACCGTTTTGACTGAAATAGGATTCGTGTTTAAGATGGTGCTTGCTTGGCAGTAGAAGAGTACCTCGTTTCGCTCTGTTTGTGGTCCATGCGATCTCCCGGTTTTGTTTGATGTCTTGATATGTGTGTTCTGCATGACTTAATCAAGATTTGAACATCGTCAAACTACGATTGAAACTTATTCATGATGATTTATTATATTTAGTAGACTGATTTCTATATACTCTAAGGTTGATTTTTTTAATACTTTTATAGGTTTGTTTTTCATTGTGACAAATGGTTAGCAGTAGACATGAACGATGGTATGATTGATAGAGTATTACCAGTTATAGATAACAAAAAATGTGATTTTGAGACTTCGCTCTCTCAGCAGTCGCGTATCAATCTAACAGAAAATCATCTATGGTTATCGTTATTTCTTCGACCGCAGAAGAACGCCTTTACTCGCGTGCAACGACTTTCAGTTATTTTGATGGCGTTGTTCCTGACAATGATATCGAATGCAATGTTTTTTAAATCAAGTGCGGACGATGCAGTCACTCCAGATACGGTACAGATTGGTGGCATACGACTGTCATTGAAGACTATATATGTGTCGTTTATTGGATGTATTATCACCGTACCACCAGCAGTTTTAGTAACATTTATCTTCCGTAATGTTAGCAGTAAAACTCCGCAAAAGAAAAGGACCAGAACCAGTTCAATTAAAGATGATGATGAGATGATTATTACCGTCACCCAAAAGAAAATATTTACACATTATGCTATTTATTTTGCATGGGGTATACTTGTATTAGGTGTCCTTACATCCGGGTTTTTTCTTCTTCTGTTCAGCATGCAGTGGGGAAAGGATAAAGCTGAAGAATGGCTGACTACGTTTATTGTGTCATTTGTTGAATCGTTTATGATAGTTGATCCATTTAAGGTATGTTTAGTGCGTATAGCTAAGAGTTACGACAATTTCTTAAATTCTTTTGTCCTTACATAAAATATCATTGAAAAGGTAATTTCTGAAAATGTTATGGCATTTCGGATTAATTAAAAAACTAAGGCTTTTCTAACCTCAGCAGGCAAATATTACCTTATTTGAATTATTTAGGTTTCCATGTTCTTCAACTTTATAATTCATTTGACCTTTCAACTTTTTTGAATTGAGCGTCACTAATGAGTCTTTGGCGTACCAAATTGTAGGCGTGGTATCTTTGATGATTTTGTAACTGTACATTTTAAAACGGGTATTGAACACAATTCATCGTTTTTCGACTCATGAGTTTAAATGTCCTAAAGTGTCTTTCGCTCACTTTTACGAATCCTCGTAAAATGTTGTGTGCCAATAGTATTGTATTAAAAAATGAACTAAATAAGAATAGTCAGTTTGTTCCAGAAATGAATAATCTGATTGGTTTAAACTTTAATGGTATAAACCATGAGCATATACATCATTTCAATTGAAGACTTTTCGAGTTTTATTCAAATTCGGTATTAAAAAAGAAGAAACAAATAATATCTTTAATGAGCTTTCAAATTCGAGTACATTTAATTTAGCATATTCTCACAAATGTACCGTTAAACACAACTTATGCACAATGCACATTATTAACTCATATGATGCATATTATGGTATAAATAAAACGGAAATGTTCCTACGCATCTTTTGAGGCCAGGTACTTTTTTCTCTTTATTTTCATATAAAACATTTTTGGGGGTATTTTTTGTATTTTTTATATGAAACTTGAGAAATTACATATTCCAGTATTAGACGCAAATTATAAAATTAAGTTACACTTGTAAAATCGATCAAGTCATTATGATATAATAAGATATAAATATTATAATTGATTTTGTTAATTAGAAGCTACTACTAACAATAGCCACTTCTGATCCAGTTTTACTTTTTGTGCAGGGTAACACACAGAGTATTTTCTATATTAAAGTAATAAGAAATGAGAAACGAGTGACCGGTGAAAAATGATGTTCTTCAAATTCTTGAACTAATGCATACAAACATTATAAACTTAGTCACTTCTGTGCACGAATTTATCATTTTTTTTCGTGTAAATTTCGTATAATCGTCATTTTTTTCAATCGGTCAGTGTTGTTGTGAAAATATGGCAGGTAATTAAAGTTCGTGTTTTGAAGCCGAAGTTTAACGATGGTCACCTGTTTGTCAACAATCGACAAAAACTAAACAAAAAATTATGGAAAGAGAGCACGTGTTTAACATGTAAATTCAGATAATAGTTTATTTTAAGGACATCCATACGTATTGTGATCACCGGATTTTTACGAGATGGGTCACACTGAGGTCACTTTGCATACGGAAAATATGTCGGGGGGATTGCTTGCTGGAAGGAAGCAATTAACATAAAGTAAACTTCTTCTAAATATGAGTAATTAAAGAATTTTCTTCAGAAAAAAGTATATGTAGATAAGTTTTATAATGAAAACTATCCATTTAGTTATAAAAAACATATGCATTATTTTTTTTATTTGAGGTTTCTTATGACTTTAATCCAATATTTTAAATATTCTATTCAACCATTTTCTGTGTGCAATACGTTCTTACATCTAAATTTGTGTAAAAAGTATTTCAATAACTACAAAAAAATATTAACTGTTTTACTGTTGACAAAATCCTTAGACACACTTTAAATGACTTCTTTTACGCTGAAAGGTCAATGTCATAATTTTAAATCCAGTCTATAATGGAAAGCCAGAAACTGTGAAAAATGTTTCTGAACACAACGTACATTGTTCAGTTTCCTTTAATTTACATTTCAATTAAAACGAATTAAATGGTAGAGTCGTATGAACAATCTTTAATCAGTTTTGTCAAATAAGCCATTTAAGGGGAGATAACTCTTTTAGTGCAAAATTTACACTGGGTAAATAGAGAAATTTTTAATTTTTACTTGTAGCAAGAACACAAGTTCGGTGTCACCATGTTTTCTTTTTCTTTTCTTTAATCATATTATGAAAAAAAGTAAAATCACAAAAATAATGAACTCAGAGGAAAATCAATTTAGAAAGTCCATAATCACATGGCAAAATCAAAACGCATCAAAAACGAATGGACAAGAACTGTCATATTCCTGACTTGTTACAGGCATTTTCAAATGTAGAAAGTGGTGGATTAAACCTGGTTTTATAGCACTAACCCTCTCACTTTAATAACAGTCTCATCAAATTCCGCTACATTTACATGATGCGTTAAATGATTTATTTCAAAATTCTATTTCATAGAAAAAAAATTATGCACACTAATGTGTTTTTTATATTGATAGAACGAGCTAAAAGTTATACTTTTATTAAGATTATTTTTTTATAAGATGATAATATGATAGATGAAGATGTATAAAAAGTAAACAACCGAACTCCTTGAAAATTCAAAACCAAAAGTCCCTTATAAAATGGCAAAATCAAACGCTCAAACACACCGAACGAAGGACAACAACTGTCTGTTCGTGACTTGGTACAGGCATTTAATATGAGATATTCAATTACTTGCTGCCAAGGTATCAGTTGTTAAATCAGGACTGAAACTGGTTTGGGAATTCCGTTTCCCAAAGTTTTGTTATGAAAGAGGAAGGAAATTGGTGATAAATCTATAAACATGTTAGTCTTACAAGATTGGAAGCAATTCTCTAAAGTTTTCTTGATACCATATATTATTCATAATTGTTCCTCTATATTTTATTTAAAGGTTTTTGCTTTTGCTATTCTAATTGCATTGATCACGAGAAAACCTGCTGATGACGAGACCATCAGTCTCGATTTAGACTCCGTTCAGAAGATTGCGAAAAAACATCATGGGGATGAGTTTACAGGTAAGAAATTATAGCAAATGGCTCTTATTTATGAAATTAATGTAGAAAATGTAAGGAACTATATGTTTTGATCCGACATTATCGACGTCTTGACAATGCATATTGTTGTATGACGTCAAAGTGTGAAATAACCACATTTATCATATACTTAGACTAAATAACATATGATTTTTACTGTATGATAATATCATTAAATCAACGTAAATTCCATATTTTTCGAATTGGTGCTTAGCGGGCTGATATGAAAAGTTTATCACATGCTTCGAGTGTTATCACATGCCTTTCCGTAACGTTATCGCATGGCATTCCGGTGATGCTCGGCAAATTCCGGAAAATATACCTCAATGCTACATTTTCACTAAAAAACTTACAAAGTAGTGTACAATCTCAATTTTATTAACGAAACAATTATTTGGATACTGGAAAGTATATTTTGTAAAATAATGAAAAAAAAAAAAAAAAAATCAAATTATTAAATAAATGCGTTTTTTTAAAGTTTCAAACATAATTTAGAAAGTTACGTTAAAAAGTTCACTTTTTCAAACAGTGTTCATTATGTATATTTTTGAATAATTTCTTTTGTCGTTTCGTCCATATTAAAATGTTGTTTTTTTCTGTTGAGGCATCTGATAGAAAGATTTCATATCGAATGTACTAAATTTGGAGTCCGACGTCCGTGAACTTTTCACTCTTTGAACTTCTATTTGGGAACCACGTAAAATGATCAACATATGAATCTGTGATTTTTCTCCATTGTTGAAGCATATGATAAAAAGATCATAACATGTCATTTTTCATATCGCATGTATTATCAACCCTCGGTCAATATCAGCCCTCGAGCCATGCGGCTCTTGGGCTGATATTGAACCTAAGGCTGCTAATACATGCGATATGAAAAATGCCATGTAATAATCTGATATTATTTCACATGTGAAATTATTGGTTTTTATTTAACTGGAAAATCAATATAATTCATTGCAACCAATGTAAAAATTTAAGTTAATTAAGTCTTTTTTTTATTGCAAAGATGCATGCAAGTATAATTGATTCGTTTGTTACATATTGATATTTGTCAAGTTGAATTATAAAGCTGAGTAATTCTTGTGTCGGTTATTGTAGACCGAAATTATATAGTGCTTTTGTTATTCCTTTGTTTGTTTAATCGATGATTTTTGGTTAATGATTTAAAAAAAAAGAGGAAAATTTCTACCGAATATCAAAATAGTAGGGAAACAAATGATATATCTGTGGAGAAGTTGATTCCCACAAGTTCACAATACAAACAAATGATATACCGATGGAGTTGTTGATTTCAACAAGTTCACAATACAATCAAATGATATACCGATGGAGTTGTTGATTCCAACAAGTTCACAATACAAACTCCAATAGCAATCTGTTTGTTCGGGATACGTTGTCAATGATGTGAAAAACTTCAACTTCACTTCTATGTTTACACGTGCGAAAAGGGATACTACAATAAAAGATATCACGCCGGAATATCATACAAACAACATGATAAGAGTGAATCTTCATGAAATGATTATCTCTCGACGCACTTTTTAATCAAAAGTTTTAGAAATTTCTAAGATTTCACTGGAGCATTTTTAGATTATCTTTGAAGATTTTTTAACATAGGGTATATTATTTGTTAAGTTAATTGATTGCTTTTCAGTTATTTTATATTGTTCTAGAATTGAAAGTCGCGGTCTTGGCAAAAGAAGGACCACCAACTGCACGTCTGATGAAAAAACAAAGAAAACTGCTGTTGAAAGAAAGAATTGCGAAACGTGCATTTTACAAGTTGATACTTCATATAGGTTTCGCAACTGTGTTGTTTTGTATTAGTTATTTAAACAAAGACCAAAGAGGATACTTATATAAAGCACATATTGAAAGCCAGTTGTATGAATCCAGAAAATATCATTACGGATTCTCAATGGTAAATATCTCTTTTAATGCATTTTATTTGTTTGTGTATGATGTGCCGTGTGTATTTATTTGTGATATAAAGTACCAATCCAAATATATCATTTACAGAGAAACTGCTGAAAGTCGTGTTTCACAATTTGATAGACAAAAAGTATCAATATGTGATATATCTCATTTTGAAGTCATATAGTTAGAAAAGGAAAAATTAAAATATCAACCATTCAACAGAAATGATATCAGTATGAACGAATATTTATGACTTAATAAGAATAAATTTTACATTTTACACTTTACAGCAAAACAGATTAATAATTTTATTACTTGTTTAAAGGCTACTTATACGACTATCAAAATAGTCGGACCAAGGTACAGTGGAGATCACTTCTAACCTCTCATTAAATCTGTCAGAATCTGTCAGGAGAACTGTTCTAGGACAGTACGTAGAACTGTCAGCCTGACACCTTTTAGTCAGTTCTAGGTTAGAACTGTTCTAGCTAGAACTGATTTGGTCAGTTCTACCTAGAACTGATTTGGACAGTTCTACCTAGAACTGATCCTGACAGTTCTACCCCAGAACTGATTTGGACAGTTCTACCTAGAACTGATCCTGACAGTTCTAATCTAGAACAGTTTTAGTCAGTTCTACTTCTAGAACAGTTCTGATTACAAATTCTACGGCTAGAATTGATTTATAAATTCTACGGCTAGAATTGATTTATAAATTCTACGGCTAGAATTGATTTATAAATTCTACGGCTAGAATTGATTTTTAAATCCGACGGCTAAAATTGATTTATAAATTCTACGTCTATAAGTTTTAAGATATAAAAGCTTCGGCAAAATAGCGATTAATATTATAAAGAGTTTTGCTATTTTGTCGGTTTTATTTCAAATTTTTCGTCGGCAAGAGAACATGTTTAACCCCGTCATATTCTGCATGTATGTGACTGTTCCAAGTCTGGAGCCTGTTATTCAGTGATTTTCTTTTGTTGATGTGTTACATAAATTGTTTGTTTTTCTTTCATTTTTGAACATAGTTTAAGCCGTTAATATTGGGAAAAAGGGGGGTGGGGCATTTTTATTTCAATTGTTTTACATTTGTCATTTGGGGAGTCAGGATGGCTCATTTTACATAAAAAAAATTATCTGACCTTAATCTTTGTGTAATATGTTATTCTGGCCCAAACCACCAGGGACGGATCCAGCAGTTTTAAAAGGGGGGGGTCCAACTAAATGTCCTCATTCAAATGCATTGATCGTCAAAAAAGGGGGTCCCCCACCGCTCCGGATCTGCCATTGAGTCACTATTAACTTAAACTGATCATATTTGATTTCATCATATAAATCTATATACATTTAGCTGCAAACTGCAGGAATCCAGTTTATCTTTAGGCAAGGATACCAATTATATTGGAAAACATTAATGATTTCAAAATTTTATTTGCACTCAATTTATAGTACTAGCATGTCCTCTTTTTATTTAAAATATTGAATTGAAAAACAAATGTGATATCTTTTTACAAGTAGTTTTCATACCTCGGACGGACCTGTTATACAAAAATCTTTTGACCGCATCAATCTAAACTGACCTTATTTGCTCTTTCTTCCTGCAAATCTATATAGCTGCACAGTAATTCAGTTATAAATTTAGGTCAAGAGGGACTGTAATATACAAGTTACAGCAATATTGGAAAACAATGACCTCAAAATGTTGTTTACATGAATTTAAAGTGCTAGCATGACCTCTTTTTATTCAAAGTATTGATTGGTAAACAAATATCAGTAGTTTTCATACTTCAGACTGAGTCGTGTAATAAAATATTTTGACCGCACAAATCTAAACTGACCTTATTTGCTCTTTCTTTCTACAAATCTGCTTAGTATATAGCTGCACAGTAATTCAGTTATAATTTTAGGTCATGAGGGACTATTATATACAAGTTACAGCAATATTGGAAAACAATGACTTCAAAATTTTGTTCGCATGAATTTATAGTGCCAGCATATCCTTTTTACTCAAAGTATTGCATCGTAAACAAATATCAGTAGTTTTCATACTTAAGACTGAGTCGTGTAATAAAATCGTTTGACCTCATCAACCAAAAATGACCATATTTTCTTTTTTTTATGCAAGTCTATATATAGTTGGACAGTATATCAGTTATAATTTAAGGTCAAGAGGGACTGTAGTTTATAAATAAGTTAAAATAACTGCAATATTGGAAATCAACAACCACAAAAAAAAATTGCATTGATTGAAAGTGCCATTATTTCCTACTCTTATTCAAAATATCGCATCAGAAACAAACATCTGACAGCTAGTTTTCATACCTCAGACTGACTCATGGAACAAAAATATGTGTCTGGGCAACAACAACCCAACCATAGAGCAGACAACAACCGATCACGATGGATTGTATAATTCAAATGACAGCGTGTCCTCTTTATATTCAAAATATTGAATTGTTAACAAATTTCAGAAGTTTCGATATATCAGACTGAGTCATTTTAAAAACAAAATTTTTTGACCGCATCAACCAAAACTGAACATATGGGACCTTTTATAGCTTGTTGTTTTCGGTGTGAGCCAAGGCTCAGTGTTGAAGGGCGTACATTGACCTATAATGGTTTACTTATTTTTAAATTGTTATTTGGATGGAGAGTTGTCTCATTGGCACTCACACCACATCTTCATGATCTTCCTATATCTTTATATTCTTTATCATGTCAATATATATGGCTTCATTGTAAACCAATAATATTTCTTAGTCAGGACAGATATATTGTATGATAAAGAGGACACCAAATTTTATCCACATCATTTTAGAGCGCCATTATTTCCTCTCTGTATCGATAATATTACTATTTAAGGAATGACTGTAATATTTTTTCTGTCTATGAAGAAATAACATAAAATATTTGGTGCACACTGATAAATGCGCGTAGCGGGTTTTTTAACAGTGTGCACCACATTTTTTTACGTTATTTCCAATAGACAGAAAAAATATTACAGTCATTTCTTATAATTTAATTCTAAATTTCATTTTAACAAAATGTTTAAACCTTGGCAAACCATAAAAAAACGTTGATGATGTTACGTTCACATGACTAACTTATGTCAATGGGTGTTGATAACAAAATAACGTCAGAAGACCCGTTACATCCAAACTTAAATTATTATATATTGAACCGTCACAAAAGTGACTTTTTAAGTCAGTAGTTCATGATGTTTTTTTTAAACAAAACTATTTAACGGCATAATCCAACACTCACATGACTGATTCATATACTTTATTTTAAAATGAAAAGTACATGTACATGTATGAGAAGTTCTCTTCTTGGGAATAGTATACTGACTATACTGTTAATATATAATTTGAAGAAGGACAATGATTGGTTTTGTTTGTAGCCTTACGTCCAGTGGCAAATATTTCATTTATGTTCAGATCGAGTATATTTTTCCGACTTTCAGGACTCCCAGATCATAATCGTTATGGATAAGTTTGGCAACGAGCTAATGCAAATGTACATACAATGACATAGTTCTTTTTACGTTTAACAACACTGATTTCATTAATCCCATAATCCATCCACTGTACAATTTTTGTTTGAACATTTGTCAAAACAGAATCCTAAATCATGAATGTAAATCCAAGGCAAACTGTTTGAAACAAGGTAAATTAAGACTAAATTTCCATGAATTAAATGCAGAGTTATATTTATGAAGAGACTGTTAAAAACGGGGAACGAAGAAACGTAAACAATGATGTTTCATTTGCAATCTTATAAAAATATTTCTCCGATGAGTTGGATAACCTCCTATCCACTTCGATATTTGTACATGTATAAATTTTGATCAGTAAAAATATAGAAAAATCCGCTATTATATAAAGTAAAGTAATTGGAACTGATTTTTTCTTCTAAATTCTAAAGTGCCCTTTCTGCAGTGACGTCATTTAGAACTGTTCTTCAGTCCTGACTGATTTGGTCAGTTCTGCTGACAGTTCTACAGTTAGAACTGATTTGGTCAGTTCTACCTAGAACTGTTTAAGACAGTTCTACCCTAGAACTGATCCTGACAGTTCTACCTAGAACTGATTTAGTCAGTTCTACCTAGAACTGATCCTGACAGTTCTACCTAGAACAGTTCTAGGGTAGAACTGTTCTAGCTAGAACTGTTCTAGGACAGGTTAGAACAGTTCTATGACAGATTATTCTGACAGTTCTAATGAGAGGTTAGAACTGATCTCCACTGTAAGTAAAACTGACTCATGTGTTCACTTAGAATTATTTACAGTATTAAAAGAAAACATATTCATTTAAAACTAGATTTGTTTTACCACACAAAAACAAAGGATTAGGTCCGGTAAGGACCGATTTTGGTCTCAAATTTCATGTTCATCTGACGAAAGATTTTGACCAGTTTTTAAACACTATAGTGTCTATTTTATTTGAATCAATTAGTTTATGTGAAAGATTTTGACTGATTTAGTCATAAAAACGCACCGATTATAGCTGAAATATGAAAAATCTACCAATTTTGCCAAAAAATGTAATTTTTCAGTTGGTTTTTGTCAAAAATGAAAGTGGCCGCATCCGTGTTCATCCTCAACCTTTATATATGTTATGTATTATTATAAAATACAACTTAGATTTCAATATTAAGGATGAACACGAATGCGGTCACTTTCGTTTTACACGAAAAACGTCTCAAATTTAACTAAATTGCTAGAATTGTGAATATTTCAGTAATTTAGTATGACTTTATGGTGCTAGTTCCCGATATGTGTGCTTTGAATAGTCAAACTCAGCCCAAATTTATGTAGCAGAAGCGTTCTTTTATCCAATGAATAACTAAAAGTTTACATTTTAACAATTTTGTAAAACTGCTATATGTTGGGGCCAAAAAAGGGATCTTACTGGAAATACTCCTTTGGGTTTTTTTTTTAAATTTATAGTCAAATACAAATTTATTAGGAATCATTCTTCAATATAGGTATCGTCACCTGAAGCATTCTGGGAATGGACTAGAAAGACGTTAATACCTTTGTACTTTCCAACAGCATCGAACAACGGCGGAAGCATAAGTATTGCCGACAAGTTCTTTGTAGGGGATATGGCTAACCTTAGACTAGGTCTTGTTAGACTACGACACGTCAAAGTGAAAACAGGTATCACTCTTTTTAGACCTTGAAGACAAAAAACTGTACCTTATCAACATACGATATCAAGTGAATGATAAACATTCCTTAAAGAGGGACGAAAGATACCAAATGGACAGTCAAACTCATAAATCGATAATAAACTGACAACGCCATTGCTAAAAATGAAAAAGACAAACAGACAACCAATAGTACACATGACACAACATAGAAAACTATAGAATACGCAACACGAACTCCACCAAAAACTACGGGTGATCTCAGTGATAACATATCCGGTAAATAGTCTAATTCGGTAGGTCATATTCATGACAGGGATAACATATGACAATCTTTCAACTCATTGTCCAAACAGATTGTCAGTGAAGGCAACTGAGATCGTACATTATAAAAAACTAAAGGATATATACTCTATAAAAGATTGGTGTCCATTAGTTAACTAAAGAAGTCGATAATCTTGTGAATTCAGTAGCTGGAAGTGATTTCTTGAGCCTAATGAGCTACGATTGAAATAATTAATATCAAATATTTTAGAATCAATTACTGAAATTTGGTTATGATAACTGATATAATTTTGACACATTTAACAAACGCCAAAACATGAATTCTTGTTTCGTAGGTTTATAATAGAGAAAGATTTAGTACAACGATGGCCGCCTTACATTTAACGCTTGCATTTTATATCCATTTTTGTCGAGCTAGTTACTTTTGTCGCAAAACCGAGACATACTAGAGCAATCCTACATTCCGTCGTCGGCGTCGTCGTTCACAAATATTCACTATGTGGTTTAAGTTTTTGAAATTTTAATAACTTTCTAAAACTATCCTGCATTTCTACCAAACTTTGACAGACGCTTGTTTATGTTCATAAGATATTATCCAAAAGTAAATTTTGTAAAAGAAAATCCTATTTATTCGTATTTCACTTATAAATTGACTTAGTTTTTCTGCCAGTTAACATTAAATTCACTTTGTAGTTTAAGTTTTTAAAGTTTTAATAACTTTCTTAAACTTAAATATTTGTTTTCATATTTGAAAGTTAAATTGCAAACAAGTCATCATCAATCATTTTGTAAAACTCAGCGATCCATATTTGTTTAGGGGCCAGCTCAATTTTATAAATATCTCTTTCAGCTAAGTGTTACGCATCAGAGATTGTCCCAGGTCATTCTTGTGCTAAGAAATATGACGACAAACTAGAAGAGACCAGTGATTTGTGTAAGGAATGTTCAACTCCATGGACAACAGATGCGTGGAAATATACCACAGCTAAAGAAGTTTGGGGTATCCCTATCATAGGCATTTATAACACATATGGTGGCGGCGGGTACATCCAAAGCCTCAGCAATAACAAGGAAAACACAGAAAACACACTCGATGAATTACTTAAACTTCGATGGATTGACCGATATACAAGGGCAGTTTTTGTTGAGTTTGCACTCTATAACCCGAACATCAACGTTATCTGTTACTCGATATTCTTGGCTGAATTTCCTGAGATTGGAGGCGCGTTTAATTGGGCTGATTCACAATGTTTCAGACCAACATTAATATCAAGTGCGACAGGGTTTGTGAATGTATTCCTTAGTGTCATCTTCCTCGTTTTGGTGATAGTAAAAATTATCTTTTTAATAAAAGGAATAAAAAAGGAAAAATTGAGATTTTTTGTTAATTGTTGGAACGTTTTAGATATTTTTATAGCGCTATTAAGTTTGATAGAACTAGGAATCTGGATCACAAAATTCATTTTTACGAAGAAAGCACTCGCTTTATATGCAGATAACAAAAACGTGTTCATAAATTTCCAGCACATAGTAGTCTGGGAATACATATTTAATGTGGTACTAGGACTGTTGGTCTTTATTTCTACTTTAAGAATTTTAAGTGCATTAGGATACAATAGAAAGATCGTGGAAATCGCTTACGTTTTAAAATATGGTTTTAATGATATAATAAGTTTTAGTTTTCCATTCATGACTGTATTTGTAGCCTTTGTTATGTTCGGTTATCTGGTCTTTGGGGTTTCTGTGTATGAATATAGAAATCTGTTTGTTAGCTTTGGAAGTTTGGCCAATACATTAATTGGAAAGAATGCATTCAACAAAATTCAGCAAACAGTTCCAATTCTTGGAGAACTATTTTTCTTTGTGTATGTTTTCTGTGTACTGTTTACTTTAATGACAATATTTGCTGCTATTTTGAACAACACCATAACAGATGTCAGAAACTCACACAATAAAATCTCAGAACAAGTTGGAATTATGCATATAATTAAAAGCATCGGAAAGGACTTACTTGGACTAGTGGGAATCCATGTGAAACGGACGAAAAGGGATATAAACAGAGGTATTTTTTTTGTATTTTTTATTTTTTATTATTTTTTTTTTTATTTTATTTTATTTTATTTTTTTTTTTTTTTTTTTTTTTTTTTTTTTTTAATTTAATTTTATTTAATTTAATTTAATTTTATTTATATATATTTTATTTAATTTTTTTTTAACGGGGGGGGGGGGGGGGGGGGGGGAATTAATCGCATTTATTGAAAATAGAATAAATCCATTCTAACGTGGATGCCATAATATATGAGAGAGCCGTGGTGTAGTGGTTAGTGCATCGGACTACTAGCATAAAGGTTCCTGGTTCGATTCCCGTCTGGGATGAAAATTTCAGGAACTCAATTTTCGGCTCTCCCTTGACACCATTTGCGAGTATGGTCTTGAGGAAACGATGATAGTCCGTCGGAAGGGGACGATAAATGGCTGACCCGTGTTAAGAGAGAGCCATATCTCTTGCACGTTAAAGACACCCTTGTAGATTTCGAAAAAGAGTAGGCTAATGCCGCTACAAGGCAGCACTCGCACCCGCAAAGTGGAAAGGGATTAATATAAGTTGCAAAACTTGTTTCCCAATCCACTATAAATAAATATGATTAAACTAAATAATATTAAGCTTATAGATAGATACTAAACTATCAAAATAACAAAATATAAATTGAAAAGAATACAACATAAGTTAGACTAAGTATTAAAAACCTGTAAAGTATCGTGTTTCTGTATTGTCAATGAAAACGTTGTTTTAGAGTTAACTATCTCAGTCTGGTTTTAGACCCAACCATTCATGTCAAACTGCCCTCATTAATAATATTGATAAATGGCTACATGAAATGAATGATGGATATATCAATTTGGCAGTCCTCTTGGATTTTAAGAAAGCTTTTGATGTTGTTGGTCATGAAATTCTATGTAAAAACTTCTAATTTATGGCTTCCATAAAGATACTGTTGATTTTTTCAAATCATATTTGAGTGAAAGAACACCAAGTTCATATAAATAATCAGTTTTCTGATACAAAATTTATAAATTTTGGTGTTCCACAGGGCTCAATACTTGGTCCCATTTTCTTTGTTTTGTTCATAAATGACCTTCCATTACACACCAAAAACTGCAATACAGACTTGTATGCTGATGACACAACTATGCATACATCAGGAAAGACTATTGCTGATACGCAATTAATAGTACAAGATGATATCCAATGTGTTGAAAAATGGTTAGAATTGACTCAAATCTGTCCTGGACAGGCCATATTAATTACTTATGTTCATCAATTTCATCTAGACTTTTTTTACTCTCTAAAATCAAAAAAATTCTAAATATTGATATAAGAAAATTATTAGATAATGGTTATATTCTCCCACTGATAGATTATAGTTATATTATTTGGAGCGGTTGTGCTAACAATGAGCTAGTCAGAATAATAAAATTGAAGAAAAGGGTTGCAAGAATTATTTAAGATGATGATCCACTTTCATCATCAGCTCCACTGTTTAAACAGCTTGGATGGATGACAGTAGAGAACAGAATCTCAAACCACAAATCAGTTTTGATGCAGAAATGCCTTAAAAATGAAGCCCCTGTATATCTCACTAAAAAAATTAAAGAAATGCCTTTAATATGTATGGTTAAAGAGTTATATCACTTTACATTTAATTCTAAATATAAGATTGGCAAAAACTCCTATGTAATGTCTACGCAGCTTTTCAATCAGTATTTATAAGTTTATGAGTTATAACATGTCGAAAATGAAAATTTAATTAAAATATGTAGTCGATATCTTGTACGGTTTATGAAAAGAAATGAGAATAAGCCAAAATCAAAATTTATAATATGACCTTGACCATTGACCTTGATCTTATTTTCTTTTTTGTTTTACCTAGGACCTCAAATCAAAAGACCCTAGGTCTGTATCACTTATAGTTTACCAGTTTTAAATGCATATCACTTATATTAAATATATAAGAGTAAATAACTCTCATATGGAATCTCTATACCACTTCGGTCAACATTAAAACCTCGGTCACACCTTACCGGAAAGCACAAACGGACGACTAACGGATGAAAAAAAGTTGTCCGTTGACAAAATTTTTGTTATCCGTTGGGATTCCATTGATGTACTGACCGAATAAAACGGACGTATAACGAATGCATAACGGACACTTACCGGACAGAACGGATGTCGAACGTACATCCAACGGACAAGTACCTCATAAAACGGACAACTAACGGAAGCGTACCGGATAAAACGGATGACCAAGATTTACGGAAAAATCATAGGCGACAATAATAAAACATGTAAATCGCATAAATATTCATAATGTTTCTGTGTAACTGGTTTTGGTTTGTTCTTCAAAATTCCGCCTAAGGGCGGTGTCTGGCCTGAATAATAACTGCTTGATTGTGAAGACGTGTCTATACTCTAAGATCGGTTATGAATAACAAGAATTCATGAAAAATAATAAATCTGACATACCAATAATTGGCATTTCTGACACGAAATTTTCAATTGGCATTTATCCGTTTCAGATCCGTTCATCATCCGTTTTATCCGTTGCACGTCCGGTAGAAGTCCGTTTTTCGTCTGTTCAACATCCGTTTTATCCGTTAAACGTCCGGTAGGAGTCCGTTGGTGAATTCATCTTCCGAAACTCCAACGGATGTATAACGGACACGTAACGGATACAAAACGGAAACCAAACAGTCGAGTACCATACAAAACGGACGACCGAATATTGTATTCGTTAGACGTCCGTTCAAAGTTTTGAACATGCTCAAAATTTTCAACCGGACAGAACAGACGTCGACGGATGAAACGTACAATTAATGGACATGCACCGGATATGTACGGACGTCTACCGTATAAGAATGGACGTCTAACGGACATGAACGGATTGAAAAAAAAAGTTATCCGTTAGGCGTCCGGTCGAGCTATCCGGTAAGGTGTGACCGAGGTTTAATTAAAACATCCTGAAGATATAACGAGCAATTTGGTGAAATAAATTTGTCAGTTTATTATACGGTTGTAAAGTATTAGTAATAAATAACAAGAAAGCAGTGTTCGGTTAGGTAACTCTTACACGGAAAAGTATTCGGTTAAGTAGTGTCAGTTTCAAAAGCGTTTTAACTGTTCGATATCAAATACCAAATGTCTTGCGAAATAACCAAACAGCAAAGGAAAAAAAAAATAGGCGGAAGAAAAAAACCCGATATATTTTGATAGGAAAATATCAGAATTGGGTTTAATATTTATGTTTAAAGTATAAAACTAACGGTCTGATTTATAATTTAACATTTTTAATAAATTATTGATGTGCTACTGGTACATGAACTACAGTATGTCGTAAGACTGATATTAGGAATCAAATTTTCTAAAAAGTATTTACAATATATCGGTATTTTATTTCTTTATTAATTTGGTTTCAGATGTTGTCAATTCAGGAATGAAAGGCAGAGGTTCAGTAAGCTCTGCACAAGTTTTACATCTAATCAGGGGAACACTTGGTGATGCATGTGATAAAGGTAATCTAAATCTAATCAGGGGAGCACTTAGTGAAACATGTGATAAAGGTAAAGTTCTACATCTATTCAGGGGAACACTTGGTGATGCATGTGATAAAGGTAATCTAAATGTAATCAGGGGAACACTTAGTGATGCAGGGGATAAAGATAATCAAATATAATCAGGGGAACACTTAGTGATGCATATGATAAAGGTAATTAGATATAATCAGGGGAACACTTAGTGATGCAAGTGATAAAGGTAAAGTTCTAAATCTTATCAGGAAAACACTTAGTGATGCATGTGATAAAGGTAATTAAATCTAATCAGAGGAACACTTGGTGATGCATGGGATAAAGGTAATTAAATTTAATGAGGGGAACACTTGGTGATGCATGTGATAAAGGTAATCTAAATCTAATCAGGGGAACACATAGTGATGCATGTGATAAAGGTAATCTAAATCTAATCAGGGGAACGCTTGGTGATGCATGGGATAAAGGTAATTAAATCTAATCAGGGGAACACTTGGTGATGCATGTGATAACGGTAATTAAATCTAATCAGGGGGACACTAAGTGATGCATGTGATAAAGATAATATCAATCTGATCAGGGGAACACTTAGTGATGCATGTGATAAAGGTAATTAAATCTAATCAGGGGAACACTTAGTGATGCATGTGATAAAGATAATATAAATCTAATCAGGGGAACACTTAGTGATGCATGGGATAAAAGTAATTAAATCTAATCACGGGAACACTTAGTGAAGCATGTGATAAAGGTAAAGTTCTACATCTAATCAGGGGAACACTTGGTGATGCATGTGATAAAGGTAATCTAAATCTTATCAGGTGAACACTAAGTGATGCATGTGATAAAAGTAATCTAAATCTAATCAGGGGAACACTTAGTGATGCATGTGTTAAAGTTAATCTAAATCTAGTCAGGGGAACACTTAGTGATGCATGTGATAAAGGTAATTGAATTTAATCAGGGGAACACTTGGTGATGCATGTGATAAAGGTAATCTAAATCTAATCAGGGGAACACTTGGTGAAGCATGTGATAAATGTAATCTACATCTAATAAGGGGAACACTTAGTGATGCATGTGATAAAGGTAAAGATCTACATCTAATCAGGGGAACACTTGGTGATGCATGTGATAAAGGTAATTTAAATCTTATCAGGTGAACACTAAGTGATGCATGTGATAAAGTTAATCTAAATCTAATCAGGGGAACACTTAGTGATGCATGTGATAAAGTTAATCTAAATCTAATCAGGGGAACACTTAGTGTTGCATGTGATAAAGGTAATTGAATTTAATCAGGGGAACACTTGGTGATGCATGTGATGAAGGTAATCTAAATCTAATCAGGGGAACACTTGGTGAAGCATGTGATAAAGGTAATCTAAATCTAATCAGGGGAACACTTGGTAATGTATGTGATAAAGGTAATCTAAATCTAGTAAGGTAACATTTGGTAATGCATGTAATAAAGGTAATCTAAATCTAGTAAGGTAACATTTGGTAATGCATGTGATAAAGGTAATCTAAATCTAGTAAGGTAACATTTGGTAATGCATGTGATAAAGGTAATCTAAATCTAATCAGGGGAACACTTGATGATGCATGCGATAAAGGTAAAGTTCTAAATCTAATCAGGGGAACACTTGGTAATGTATGTGATAAAGGTAAAGTTCTAAATCTAATCAGGGGAACACTTGATGATGCATGCGATAAAGGTAATCTTAATCTAATCAGGAAAATACTTGGTGATGCATGTGATAAAGGTAAAGTTCTAAATCTAATCAGGGGAACACTTGATGATGCATGCGATAAAGGTAATCTTAATCTAATCAGGAAAATACTTGGTGATGCATGTGATAAAGGTAATCTAAATCTAATCAGGGGAAGACTTGGTGATGCATGTGATAAAGGTAAAGTTCTAAATCTAATCAGGAAACACTTGATGATGCATGCGATAAAGGTAATCTTAATCTAATCAGGAAAATACTTGGTGATGCATGTGATAAAGGTAATCTAAATCTAATCAGGGGAAGACTTGGTGATGCATGTGATAAAGGTAAAGTTCTAAATCTAATCAGGAAACACTTGGTAATGCATGTGATAAAGGTAAAGTTTTAAATCTAATCAGGGGAACAATTGGTGATGCATGTGATAAAGGTAATCTTAATCTAATCAGGGGAACACTTGGTGATGCATGTGATAAAGGTAATCTGAATCTAGTAAGGTATCATTTGGTAATGCATGTGATAAAGGTAAAGTTCTAAATCTAATCAGGGGAACAATTGGTGATGCATGTGATAAAGGTAAAGTTCTAAATCTAATCAGGGGAACAATTGGTGATGCATGTGATAAAGGTAATCTAAATCTAATCAGGGGAACACTTGATGATGCATGTGATAAAGGTAATCTAAATCTAATCAGGGGAACACTTGGTAATGCATGTGATAAAGGTAATCTAAATCTAGTAAGGTAACATTTGGTAATGCATGTGATAAAGGTAAAGTTCTAAATCTAATCAGGGGAACAATTGGTGATGCATGTGATAAAGGTAATCTTAATCTAATCAGGGGAACACTTGGTGATGCATGTGATTAAGGTAATCTGAATCTAGTAAGGTAACATTTGGTAATGCATGTGATAAAGGTAAAGTTCTAAATCTAATCAGGGGAACAATTGGTGATGCATGTGATAAAGGTAAAGTTCTAAAACTAATCAGGGGAACAATTGGTGATGCATGTGATAAAGGTAATCTAAATCTAATCAGGGGAACACTTGGTGATGCATGTGATAAAGGTAATCTAAATCTAATCAGGGGAACACTTGGTAATGCATGTGATAAAGGTAATCTAAATCTAGTAAGGTAACATTTGGTAATGCATGTGATAAAGGTAAAGTTCTAAATCTAATCAGGGGAACAATTGGTGATGCATGTGATAAAGGTAATCTAAATCTAATCAGGGGAACACTTGGGTGATGCATGTGATAAAGGTAAAGTTATAAATCTAATCAGGGGAACAATTGGTGATGAATGTGATAAAGGTAATCTAAATCTAATCAGGTGAACACTTGGTGATGCATGTGATAAAGGTAATCTAAATCTAATCAGGGGAACACTTGGTAATGCATGTGATAAAGGTAATCTAAATCTAGTAAGGTAACATTTGGTAATGCATGTGATAAAGGTAATCTAAATTTTGTAAGGTAACATTTGGTGATGCATGTGATAAAGGTAAAGTTCTAAATCTAATCAGGGGAACACTTGATGATGCATGTGATGAAGGTTATCTAAATATAGTTGGGGGAACATTTGGTGATGCATGTAATAAAGGTATTCTAAATCTAATCAGGGGAACAATTGGTGATGCATGCGATAAAGATAATCTTAATCTAATCAGGGGAACACATGATGATGCATGTGATAAAGGTATTCTCAATCTAGTCAGGGGAACATTTGGTGATGCATTAGATAAAGGTAAAGTTCTAAATCTAATCAGGGGAACACTTGATGATGCATGCGATAAAGGTAAAGTTCTAAATCTAGTCAGGGGAACATTTGGTGACGCATGTGATAAAGGTAATCTAAATCTAATCAGGGGAACACATGATGATGCATGTGATAAAGGTTAATCTCAATCTAAACAGGGTAACAACTGGTGATGCATGCGATTAAGGTAATCTTAATCTAATCAGGGGAACACTTGGTGATGCATGTGTTCAAGGTTATCTAAATCTAATCAGGGGAACACTTGGTGATGTATGTGATAAAGGTAATCTTAATCTAATCAGGGGAACACAAGGTGATGCATGTGAAAAAAGTAATCTGAATCTAATCAGGGGAACACTTGGTGATGTATGTGATAAAGGTAATCTTAATCTAATCAGGGGAACACAAGGTGATGTATGTGAAAAGGGTAATCTAAATCTAATCAGGGGAACACTTGATGATGCATGTGATAAAGGTAATCTAAATCTAGCCAGGGGAACACTTGATGATGCACGTGATAAAGGTAAAGTTATAAATCTAATCAGGGGAACAATTGGAAATGCATGTGATGAAGGTCATCTAAATCTAGTCAGGAGCACATTTGGTGATGCATGTGATAAAGGTTATCTAAATCTAGTCGGGGGAACATTTGGTGATGCATGTGATAAAGGTTATCTAAACATAGTCGGGGGAACATTTGGTGATGCATGTGATACATGTTATCTAAATCTAGTCAGGAGAACATTTAGTAATGCATGTGCTAAAGGTAATCTAAATATTATCAGGGGAACACTTGGTGATGTATGTGATAAACGTAAAGTTCTAAATCTAATAAGGGAAACACTTGGTGATGCATGTGATAAAAGGTAATCTTAATCTAATCAGGGGAACACTTGGTGATGCATGTGATAAAGGTAATCTAAATCTAATCAGGGGAAGACTTGGTGATGCATGTGAAAAAGGTAAAGTTTTAAATCTAATAAGGGAAACACTTGATGATGCATGTGATAAAGGTAATCTTAATCTAATCAGGGGAACACTTGGAAATGCATGTGATAAAGGTAATCTAAATCTAGTAAGGTAACATTTGGTAATGCATGTGATAAAGGTAATCTAAATCTAGTAAGGTAACATTTGGTAATGCATGTGATAAAGGTAAACTTAATCTAATCAGGGGAACACTTGGTAATGCATGTGATAAAGGTAATCTAAATCTAGTAAGGTAACATTTGGTAATGCATGTGATAAAGGTAATCTTAATCTAATCAGGGGAACACTTGGTGATGTATGTGATAAAGGTAATCTAAATCTAGTCAGGGGAACACTTGGTGATGTATGTGATAAAGGTAATCTTAATCTAATCAGGGGACACTTAGTGATGCCTGTGATAAAGGTAAAGTTCTAAATCTAATCAGGGAACACTAAGTGATGCATGTGATGAAGGTAATCTTAATCTAATCAGGGAAACACTTGGTAATGCATGTGATAAAGGTAATCTTAATCTAATCAGGGAAACACTTGGTAATGCATGTGATATAGGTAATCTTAATCTTATCAGGGAAATACTTGGTGATGCATGTGATAAAGGTAATCTTAATCTAATCAGGGAAACACTTGGTAATGCATGTGATAAAGGTAATCTTAATCTAATCAGGGGACACTTAGTGATGCATGTGATAAAGGTAAAGTTCTAAATCTAATCAGGGAACACTAAGTGATGCATGTGATGAAGGTAATCTTAATCTAATCAGTGGAACACTTGGTAATGCATTTTATAAAGGTAATTTAATTCTAATCAGGGAACACTTAGTGATGCATGTGATAAAAGTATTTAAATCTAATCAGGGGAACACTTGGAGATGCATGTGATAATGGTAATAATGGTAATTGAATCTAATCAGAGGAACACTTGGTTATGAATGCATAAATGTGATAAAGGTAATCTAAATCTAATCAGGAAACACTTAGTGATGCATGTGATAATGGTAAATAAATCTTATCAGGGGAACACTTGGTGATGATTGTGATAAAGATAATTAAAAATAATCAGGGGAACACTTGGTGATGCATGTGATAATGGTAATTATATCTTATCAGGGAACACTTGGTGATGCATGTGATAATGGTAATTAAATCTAATCAGGGGAACACTTGGTGATGCATGTGATAAGGTAATCTAGTTCTAATCAGGGGAACACTTGGTGATGCATGTGATAACGGTAATATAAATCTAATCAGGGGAACAATTGGTGATGCATGTGATACAGGGAATTAAATATAATCAGAGGAACACTTGGTGATGCATGTGATAGAGGTAATCTAAATCTAATCAAGGAAAAACTTTGGTGAAGCATGTGATAAAGGTAATCTAAATCTATTTAGGGGAACGCTTGGTGATGCATGTGATAAAGGTAATTAAATCTAATCAGGGGAACACTTGATGATGCATGTGATTACGGTAATCTAAACCTAATCAGGGGAACACTTGGTAATACATGTGATAAAGGTAAAGTTATAAATCTAATCAGGGGAACACTTGGTGGTGCATGTGGTAAAGATAAAGTTCTAAATATAATCAGGGGAACACTTGATGATGTATTTGATAAAGGTAACGTTCTAAATCTAATTAGGGGAACACTTGGTAATGCATGTGGTAAAGGAAAAGTTCTAAATCTAATCAGGGGAACACTTGGTAATGCATGTGATAAAGGTAAAGTTCTAAATGAGTTTAACTGTCCCTTTGGTATCTTTCGTCCCTCTTCCAAATCTAATCAGGGGAACACTTGGTAATGCATGTGTTCAAGGTAATCTAAATCTATTCAGGGGAACACATGGTAATGCATGTGTTCAAGGTTATCTAAATCTAATCAAGGGAACACTTGGTGATGAATGTGATAAAGGTAATGGCCCTATGTAACATATTGCAATACATATAAACAAAGATATGACATCTGTATTTGGAAAAGGAGATGTGATTGTTGTTTGCCTATCACCTAGCGAAAATAATGTACTAGTAATCGGTATTCAGCCATACCAATCGCAATCCAACATAACAATGAAATCTGGAGAAATTTTAATTTTACGACAACCATGTTAAAATGCGGTTCATTTGAAATCAATGATTACTCAGTCTGCTGACCTTTTTAGGTGGAGAGTACATGTATACTCTGTAGTCAAAAACCCACCTGCGCCTTATGACGATGTAAGCTTCTTCCATCCATCTCCGACGGAATTGCTTAGAATTTATGAACAATCAAATTGTTTTCCTTCTATATTATCGTAAAAACATTAAGAATTGACAAGTCTTGCTCAGGTTGCATATTGCTATAAAAATAATTTACTTTAAAACATTTAGAATAACGTCAATATTTGTTCCGGTCTTTAAAAAGGAAATTTCTGATATATACTGTCAATGTATACATCATGGTATCAGTTTGAAGCAATTTTGTGTAATGCAGTAAGAACAGCTCAGAGGTAATCTTTTCTATATCTAGATATAACGCAGCATAAATTTATACTTTTTAAAGGCAAATTTCATTTCATTAGTCTTATATTCTTCACTTGACTAACTAAATGACAATAAAATGTATTGTTATAAATTATCATGGTATCTTTGCAATTGCCTTTTTTTAGTTAATTAACCTAAAGATATACCTTCTCCGTTACCTAGGATTACATGTACATGTATCAGTCTTATGATTGTGATTGTTATGTTGTGTGTTTGGCTGTTCGGGCCGTATGAGTGGTAAGGCATATAAAACGTGTGACTAGATGGAGGGAGCCATTTTTAATCATGCTAAAACGGAAGTGATGAACACAAAATACAGATTTGTATAAAAGAAACGAATATAATAAAGTATAATCGTTACATCCTTCTTTCTTTAAGAAAAGCTAATTAATCAAATCAAAATGATATTTGCAAAATTAATGTCTATCAAAAGAATTTGTATTGACTAGTTAATTGTTAATCTCAAAATCAAAGACTTGACTAAAAAATTCACTTTAACAGTTCAACATTTTCATAAACTTTTAAACATTTATCCAGTATCAAAGTCATTGTACTTTTGTGGAAACTTCACTTGTCTTCCGGATCTGGTATTGGTAGATTGTGGATTTCTAATCGGCTGGACGGACGGATTACAATCAACATTGGGTTGACTGACACTAGGTTCCATAGACGGACTACGAGGCGGTGTCGCGGTTTGAGTATTGTCAATGTTTTGATTTGGTCTGTTATCTGTGCTAGGCGCGTTTTCTGGTATTCTATACAGATTAAAGTCAATATCATTTGGCCTCACGTAGGTGTCAGATTGTTTGTTTGTACCACTACTTATACGTATGTCTCTCCTGTTTCGACGCAATTTCTGTCCTTGATCGGTGTTCACTTCATAAGATCTAATGTCCACTTTTCTCTTAATAATACCTTTTGTCCAAGTTTTAGTACGATCATTCGGTTTCGGAGAAATCCATACACGTTGTCCATTTTCTAACTCTTGTAAGTCTCTCGCGTTTCGGTCATAATATTTACGCTGTTGATCTTTATTTCGTTCGATTTCCTTTGATGCGAATAAAGGAATAAGTGGTTTCAGGAGAGACGATGAAATTGGCAATTGCGTTTTCGTTCTTCTACACATAAGTCGTTGGGATGGACTGCTAGACATTCCTTCGGTTGGCGTGTTACGGAAGTCTAGAATACTCAAGTAAATATCTTTATTGTCTTTTCGAGCACGTTTCATGAGTCTCTTTGCGGATTTCACTGCTTGCTCTGCTTTACCGTTACTTTGCGGGTAGGTCGGAGAAGACGTTTTATGGTCAAATTCCCATTCGGTCGCAAATTTCGCAAACTCATTGCAACTAAATTGTGGTCCATTATCAGATATCACGGTGTCGGGTATGCCATACCTTGCGAATAAGGCTCGTAGTTTGCGAATGACGGTTTTCGGTTTTGTGCTCTCTAGAAAGTCAATTTCCCAAAAATTAGAAAAATAATCCACAGTCACAAGATAGTCCTTTCCTTCGAAACTACACAAATCGGTTCCAACTTTTGCCCATGGTCGGTCTGGGACTTCGTGCGGAATTAAAGTCTCTTTCTGCTGTTTATTCTCAAACATTTGACATGTTTCACACGATTGAATATACTGTGTAATGTCAGAATGCATACCGGGCCAATACAAGCATTCTTTTGCACGGCGTAAACTACCACCAATTCCAATATGAGACGAATGAATACGTTGCATCATGTCCATACGGAGAGTTCTCGGAATAATTGCTCTTTCGCCACGGAAAAGAATACCATCTTGTACAGTTATTTCATCTCTAAAATCGAAGTACGGTTTCGCAAGTGAGGGTGTGTCCTCGCGCTTAATCGGCCATCCATGTAATACGGTAGTTTGCAGTACTTGCAAAGACTCGTCATCCTGTGAATGTAACTTAATGTCTTTCACTCTTGATTCGGTCATCGGCAAATATTTCACCATATTTATAACTTCTAAATCCTTTTCAAAGCTTGTTGTATCAGTCTCTTTGAGATACGCACGGCTCAATGTATCGGCAATATACATTGTACTTCCAGGTTTATATCGGATATTGTAATTGTATTGCTGTATTCGGAGCAACATACGCTGTTAACGTCTCGGAGCGGCTAAAAGTGATTTCTTCACTATCGACTCAAGAGGTTTATGATCGCTGTCCACATTTACAATTCGTCCGTAGGTATACTGGTGAAATCGCTCAAGGCCAAATACTACGGCTAACATCTCTTTTTAAATTTGAGCATAACGGGTCTCAACATCGGTAAGTGCTCTGCTTGCGAACGTTATCGGTTGTCCATTTTGCAATAAACTTGCTCCTAATCCTGTTAACGAAGCGTCACATTGAAGCGTTAATTCCTCTTTTGGATCATAGTATCTAAGAACTGGACTTGCGCATACTAGCTTCTTAATCTCGGATATCGCTCTATCATGTGCATCTAACCAGCACCATTCTGCATTTTGTACCGTCAGTTTTCGCAACGGCTCACATATATCGCTCAACTTCGGCAAGAACTTGCTCAAATAGGTCACGAAACCTACAAATCTCTTTACGGCGGACACATCGGTTGGAATAGGCATTTTCATTACGGCTTTCACTTTGTCGGGATCGGCTCGGACTCCTGCATTTGTCAAAAGATGTCCTACGAATCTTACCTCAGTTTGCTTAAACTTTAATTTGTCACTATTCAGTTTGAGGTTCTTATCTCTGCATCGTTCCATCAGAGCTCTAAAATTGCGGTCATGGTCGCGAGAAGCTGCATCATCGGTTTCGCCTTCACCGAAAATCAATATATCATCATGAACGCAACGCACACCGTTTAATCCTTCCATATTCTGATTTTGCCTACGTTGGAATTCTTCCGGCGCGGAATTAAGTCCAAAAGGCATTCTAAGCCATCGAAATCGTCCATGCGGTGTGTTAAATGTAGTTAACATCGAGCTATCATTGTCTAATTTCATATGCCAAAATCCATTACGCGCATCGGCAACAGAGAATATCCTAGCTTTATTCAAATCTGGCAATAACTCCTCTATAGTCGGCATCGGGTAGTGACTGCGCTTAATAGCCTTATTCAAATCACGCGGGTCTAGGCAAATTCTCAACTTGTTCGGTTTTTCGACAATCACTAGATTGTTCACCCACGGAGTTGGCTCAGTAACCGGCGTAATAATTTCTTTGTCGGTTAAACGTTCTAATTCAGTTTTCAGCTTATCGCGCAACGCGACAGGTATCTTGCGTGGTGGGTGCACCACTGGACTAACGGTTTCATCTATTTCGAGACGATATGTTCCTGGTAAACATCCGGTTCCGTCAAACACGTCCTTGTATTGCCTAAATACTGACTTTTCGGATAAACTTATCTCATTGATATCTAATGCCTGTATATTGTCATAATTTATTGTTACTAAGTTCATGTGTTGAATAGTCTGATTACCCAAAATGGGTGTTGTGTTTTCCTTTACAACAATAAATGTCTCGTCGTAACTTTTGCCATTCTTAGCATTTATCAATTTCAATGTGGTCTTTCCAAGCGGTCTTATTTTAGAGGGTTCGTAAGTTGTTAAGACAGTACTAGATTTTACAATTTTACATTCTAGTCCTTTCAGTTTGTTCATCGGAATAACATTACAACTTGCACCACTGTCAATTTGGAACTTTATTGGTCGATCGTTCACATTCATCGTAGCATATACATGTTTTGTAGTAGTGCCTGTTACAGTTTTAATAGTCTCATAATACTCATCAGACTCTTCATCATCGCACATCAAGTTTACTCGTTGGTTCCTTTGATTTCCACGACTTTTGTGCTGATGCGGTTTGTTACGTCCACACACGGCTGCGAAATGATCTTTCTTGTTGCATTTACGACACGATTGATCATAAGCAGGGCATTTCTGCTTACTTGGCTCATGCTTGCGTCCACAATAACGGCAATCTATCTTAGACTTCGGTGTTTCATAGCTATTCTTATTTCTTGCACTTGCACCCTGACTTGGCGACTTTACTGCATGCACCACTGCTGGAGAATTTTCTATCTCTTTAATACGCTCCTTTGAAAGTTCTGTAGCTCTACAGGTGTCTAAACAACCCTTCAGTGTCAATTTACTATCGCGTAATAATCGTTCACGTACCTGGGTGTCTTTTATTCCACACACTATCTGATCTCTTATAAGTGACTCCTCAAGCGCTCCATAGCCACAATGTGCTGCTATTAATTTCAGTTCAGTATAATATTTAGATACGGACTCACCACTCTGTTGTGTCCTAGAATTAAATTTATATCGCTCAACTGTCTCGTTTTTCAACGGATTACAATAAGTGTCAAATTTCTGAAGCACAATATCGACTGTTCTATCGTTTTCAGTTTCAGCAAAAGTCAAAGTATCGTACACTTCTCGTCCTCTACTTCCAATCAAGTATTTAAACATTTTAACTTTAAATTTATCATCTTTACCGTCTAATGCTAGCTCGGCATACAGTGAGAATTCTTCTTTCCACTTTTTCCATGTGTGTGCAAGATCGGTAACTTCAAAGTTCAGTTTGTCCGGCGTTTTCAGCTGATTTTCCATAATTATAACTTCAACTCACTTCAAATATTCTCTAAAAGTTATTCAATCGAAAGCCTGAGTTCGTTTACATTTGCGCTGCCACCATGTTATGTTGTGTGTTTGGCTGTTCGGGCCGTATGAGTGGTAAGGCATATAAAACGTGTGACTAGATGGAGGGAGCCATTTTTAATCATGCTAAAACGGAAGTGATGAACACAAAATACAGATTTGTATAAACGAAACGAATATAATAAAGTATAATCGTTACAGTGATCACAAGAGTGAAACAATTCCTGGTGAACTGGTCCCTGGAAATATTTTGTTAAAGCAGATACAATACGTTAAATTTTTAATCGTATGTGTTAATACCTTATCTCCAAAAAGCGATGTTACTCTATTTCTATCCCAAAAAGCATAACATTTCACTCGATGACGTTTCGTTCAATTAAATCGTGTTGAGCATATTTAATTTCCGTACAACCTTTTTAATTCGTTAAAACATGAAAAACAAATTAGTTTAATTTTATGAAAAGGAATTTTAATCACTGCGTACTAACAAAGTTATAAAAAAAATAAGGAGATGTGATATCATTGCCGATGAGACAACTATCCACCAAAGTTCAAATGAAGTGTACATAAGTAATTATAGCAACCGTAAGGTCTTCAACAATGAAAGACCCGTATTGTTGGCTATAAAGGGCATCGATATGATAATATGAAACAATTCAAATGAGAAAACCAAAGGCCTTTATTTATAACAAAACAATTTACGAAAAACAAATACGACAG
The DNA here is from genome assembly GCF_036588685.1 of Mytilus trossulus. Taxonomy (NCBI): domain Eukaryota; kingdom Metazoa; phylum Mollusca; class Bivalvia; order Mytilida; family Mytilidae; genus Mytilus; species Mytilus trossulus. The sequence goes on from NC_086384.1 coordinate 20,941,462, forward strand.
TATTGAACCAACAACTACCGCTGAACTACAGGCTCCTGACTTGGGACAGGTGCATAGTTAATATGGCGGTAAAAAATATTTCGGGCGCTCAACCCTCCATCCTAGGACAATACAACATAAGAACAAACAACTAAAATCAGTTGAAAAAGGCTTAACTCATCAGATCGATACAAAGCAGAAAAACATCAAACAAAGACACAGTCCGGACGTAGCAGGGTAAATATCCATCCTTCAACCCTAACCTTAAAAAAAACCCACTAAGTACCGAACTGATAGTACTCGCAGATACTGATAACTAATTCAAAGCAAAAAACAACTAATAAAAAAATCATGTATCCAAGACTGAATTATGATCAGTACACAAGCCTTTAATAGCTAATTTCTCAGTATGGGTTTTGCTCATTGTTGAAGGCCATAATACGGTACCTACATTAGTTAACTGCTATATCATTTAGTCTCTTGTGGAGAGTTTTCTCATTGGCAATCAAACCACATCTTTTAATTTTTGTACATCCAGCATACAATGGGTTTAAAGTAAAGACGTCATTAACAGTCAGAGAAATGACCTTATGCAATTTTCATTTACGAAAAGATTACCTTTTGTGACCAATTTTTAAATAAATGCAGTGATTTTGCTAGCGCTCGTCACTTTCGTATTTTACGAAAATGTTTTCGAAATGACGAAAATATTTCATATCAATTTCGTCACTTAAATTTGGAAAGTGTAAAAATATTTTCACATCAAATTTCTTGAATTCTACCTGTCTTTATGTTTCTGACAAGTTTATGACCCTCAGGTAATTAACGTTTACAAAAAGGTGTTAAAAGTTGTGATGACAAGTAATCCGCCAATCAGATGGGTCACTAATCCCTTAATTATTATTATAAAACCTCATAAATGACAATCATAATAATCTATTTAAGTTAAATCAGTCAGTCAGCACTTCATTTTAATCATTTCTCACAATATTCTGTCCTATTTTCGTCATTTGAACAAAATTGATAATCTTCCCGGACATTTCAACTTTAATTTCGATATTTCCCTTACGATCATAATTTGCAGTTTGCTTGTCGTAGTTTCGTCATTTTAACGTATTTTCGTCATACTTTATATAAATATTCATCAAAAACTTTCGACAACTTCGATTTAAAAGAATCAGAGACAATATTATATGTCTCTGAAAGAATAAACTTTATTCAAAACGTAAATATTTTCACTTGCAAACAGGTGCTTCCTGTTATATGTATTGCGCATGCGTAAAAATTCGTAGATGAATCCGGTTTTATTCTGAAATTATTATTCAATTGTCACTTCCCGTTTTCATTTCATTTCGTTTAAAAATCGAAAGTAAACATGGTAAACGTGATCTACAGTCTACAGTCATTAGAATCGTCACATTAAGTATAAATGCAGATCCTTTTATCCAATATTAAAGAAATCGATTCAAAAAGATATTTAAACATATTTTCAAGGATATAAATGATTGTGAACAATCGTTACATAAGTTCATTTGTGCAGTGGTTTAAAAAATAGAGGCACCCAACTTTTGTTGATCAGGGGTGTGCCCTGAAAATAACTGAAGTGAAGTTGTGAACTATATTACCAGATCCCTATTCTTATCTTCATATCTTAGCACCACATCAGTCAATTCATTCAATATTGCCAATAACTGCCTACATTAGCAATCCTAAAGTCTTCAAAGATCCTAGACTAATACTTGAAGGACTTGGACATATACATGTATGTATAGCTAGTTTGAAAAACATCCTAGACCCCTTGCTAATTTTTATCACGCGCAAAAGTGACTTAAGCCCTCAAAATCCTAGCTGAAACCCTGAATAAATGGATTACATATTACAATTATTCGTATTGAGCTTCCTTTTTGTTGTCATAATTACAAACGCATTGACCTAAGTCCTTAACTACGAACCCACTATATGCCAAAATTGATTAACTAAAATACGCATTTAAATTTTCAGGCAAATATGAAGAAATCAAAAGAAGCAGTTGTATGTCAACGGAAAGTTTAATCATTCAAGGGAGTGATGCAAGATGTTCCAATACCTGTACTCCAAGACAAATAAAAGTGCGTTTTCAAGCAGACATGGAAGATTTAAGAAACGAGAATGACTCGTTATATTTAAATTATTTATAAAGAGGAACATAATTTTCCAAATTAATCGTGTTTTTTTTTTGTATTCACTATAAGAAAACACATTTAATATTTTTGTCTTTTTAAAAACATTTATAACGTTCTTGATATCAAATATTGTTTCAGTTTGGTCCTGATGTGATACAGGCTCTTGGTAGTTTCTATTAATTTAAGTACCAAAATAAAATAAGTGCACTGCGCTGTATCATTATCAGGACAAAGTAGAATGATTTGATTCATAAATAAACCTAAATGGAATTGGTATTTATTTTCAGACAAAACATCACAATATACATGTACCATGGTTTTTACAACCTGATTACACTGAATAAGTTTTCTTATTTTACAGGACTTCTAAAAACAATTGACTCCCGAAATTTTAGCTTGTTCGGGACCTGAATATTTATATTTTTTCAATATTGGTTTGAAATTTTTTAGCCAATACAACTACTTGGGTCATGTACATTTAAAATGTATCAAACTCAAAAGTAGTTGATCTTATTTTCTTTTTTATTTTATTTCAGTTTTGAAGATCCTAAGCAGTATTTTGTAAGCCCACAAATAAGGAAGGTGTTCTGCCAATGGGTTTTAATAACAGGAATTTGATTTAAAAAATAATTATTATAATTCAATAAAGTTGTTGTTTTGCTTTCTCTTTTGGGTGTAATGAATCTATTATAGGCAATGGCTACATCTAAAGAATAATTTTGGCATTTGTTTTTTGTATTTTAATCACCAATTATATTTTGAAAACATTCAAAGCCTTGTCTATTAGATTTTAATGTATATTTGTAGAAAATGTTGTTCGTTGCACTCATGCTTAGATGTGCTATAAACATTGTTGTTGATGCAATCTACGACCCATGGCCAAATGTGTCTATGAAATTTGTTTGTAAGTACTGTGACCATGATGTTCACTCCTCTTGTCTTTGAAATTTTGCCAGATATTTGGAATCCTCTGGTTTTATCCATAAAATTTCCCGCCAACCCCTTCTTTTCTCTCCATAATCTTATTACATATAGTTTGAAAAGCCATATTTGAAAAACTTATAAATCTTATTTGAATTAAGGTGTTACATAAATATGTCAGAATACTATTTTAACAAATAGTATGTATATATTTAAATCAGCTGTCCTTGGCCTTATAATAATGTTTCTTTGATATCTCTCAATGAGTTATATCGTCAAACAAATAGACTTGCCAGATTGACACCTGAGTTCACCTTCAAGTTCTGTTTTTGATTGTAGTGTGTTTTTGTGTGTGTGTGTGTGTTGAGTTCGTATTTCTCATGCCTTGTGTAATGTTTGTGAATTGATGTTTGCAATGTGTTTTTGTCATTTTTTCGATGTAGCCATATTGTTTTTTCTGTTTACCTTCGATTGGTTTTTTTATCCCCCCTATACATCTTCTTCTTTTATCTAGATTTTATAGTCTATCTATGTTAGAACATACATGCGACATTTATATATACATTATACGATCAAATAGACACAAAACTATGCATGGTTTTAAAGTCAGAGGGTTAATGTATGACAAATCGTAGTTGTCTTTCTTCTAATACGAGGTACAATAATATTGCTTGAACTGGAGTTGGATATTTCATGAATTCCCTTATACTTTTAATTCTAATTATTTAGATTAATATGATTTAATAATTTATAGTTGCAGTGTTTTAAGAATTCTTTAATTGATCAAAGTTGTCATAATTCCTTTATTTTCACATTTAAAATTACAAGTATACATGCACCTGTGTTGATTTTTTTTTTTTTTTTTTCAATTTCGAACGTTTAAAAAACGTATTACAAAAGAATAAGATTTGAATAAGTAACAGGGTACATGTATAAGTCGAGCGCTTAAAAGTGTACATGGGCGCTAATATGGTTCTTTCATCTCTAAGAACCCATAGCTGACACCAGAGACAAGAAACAAATGTCAAATGTGCAATATTAAAACAACGTATTTAAAAGTAACAGGGTATCAGTCAAGCACATAAACGGTACACACACGCTAATAGTGTAATTTCACCACTTCGAACCGAGAACCAACAGGGACACATAATTAAAGCATTCCAACGGTGCAGCGTACAAAAAATCGAAAAAGGAACGAATAAGTAACAATAATTTAGTCTAGCGCAAACACGGATACCTGAGCGCTAAAAGGGTAAGTTTACCTCGATAAATCAAGAACTATTACCACAGATAAGAAAATAAACCAATAAAAGGGGGAAATAAATTAAAATCGAATAAGTAACGAATAAAAAATAAGGAATAAGTAACAAATATGTAACGAATAAGGAATAAGGGACAAGTAAGGAATAGGTAACGAGTGGGAATATGGAATAAGTAACGAATAATGAATATGGAATTAGTAACGAATAATGATTAAGTTATGAATAGGTAACAAATAAGAAATAAGAAGGAATAAGTAACGAATATAGGTTTAGAATAAGGAATAAGAAGGAATAAGAAACGAATATAGGTTTAGAATAAGGAATTAGAAGGAATAAGAAACGAATAAGGAATAAGTAACTAACTTGACGACCTTTATATTGTACGGGTTACAAATATGATTTGTTTTCACTCAAACAGCTGATGAAAGATCTTTGGATCTTAAGGTGGTACCTAACACTACAGGGAGATAACTCTGTAATATCAGCTTAACGTTTTAATTACGTTGCGTTGTGAAGGCAATATAAAGCTTCTCAATGATCAAAATAAGTGTTTGTCAAACTGCTATATAACCAGTCTAATTTTTCTGACAAAACGCTTGGTTAAAAATTTTTGATTTTTTTATATTTTTGTAAAAGGGTCAAAGTAAATACTTTGTCAAAATTTAATGAAAATTAAACGAGCCAAATTAATTTTAGTGAAAGTGTTGGGTACCACCTTAACCATGCAACTATCCCATGTGTAAATTCAGAACGTGATGTTTATGTCAATTTTTTTTTCAATTTCGTAACAGACAAGTTTTATAATGTTCAATTGTTGAATTTATATTGCATACAATTTTGTCATTTGATTTTTTATTTATGTCTTTGCTGTATTTTTGTTGTCAAGTTGCATTATATATTTTTTATATTCATTGAAATTATCGTGATCTTAGAGAAAATATTACTTTTTATATTAGTGTAAATGTATTGAGTGAAGAATCACATCGGTGAAGATCTTATTTTGAAAATTGCCATTGAGACAAATGAGACGGTATGATAAGCTAACATTTGGTCCGTTAATTTCGAGTTTGTTTTTTTCCTTCTTCAAAATTAGCCTCTTGTTATACATAGTATTATTAAATGTGAATCAAGGACCGACCCAAACAAAGATATGTTAATACCGTACAAAAAGATGACAGTCACTCCTATCCTCTTGTGCATAAAATTTTGAGTTAAGTTGTCGTTTTATGTCAATTTCCCACGTGTTTTATGACATCACAGGTAACATTGCTGCACAAGCACTAAAGTGTCAAGGTTAGATAATCCAATTCATTTCATAATAACTTTAATTTTGACTGACGTGATTTTTCAATACTATTTTTGCAACTGCAAAGTCCAAATAATTATATATCTTTTATCATACATCCTGCTACATGATTTTGTTATCTTTGAAATATGTTGTGTTGATAATTAATGTGTGTATTTTAAGCTTTGCAAATAAAAATTGTTGAATGATCATTTTTCTTTTTTATTATATTTGTTGACAACTGTTGTACTAGCAAAATAAACATGACGAAAGACACATGTGGAGCAGGATCTGATCACTACTTCGGAGCACCTGAGACCACCCCGAATTTGGTACTGTTGTTTGTCTTTTAGTCGCATTTCGTTTTATGGAAAGTTTGCTATCGCAACAGTTTTCTAAGCCATCGGCCTCAAACCGGAAATGGACAGACTATCGCAAATGTCCTACTCAAAGATAATGTAGTACTAGTGTTTGAATACTGATTCTAAGAAGATGCTTTTGAAATTTTGAGTCATTTTGAAAAGATTACAGCTTAAATAAAAAAAGGAATGAATGTTCATCGACATTTTAGATGAATTTAACTTCATTTTGAAAATGAGTATCACAAACTCGCGGATTTGCCATGCACTGAAGATAAAATCAAAAGAAATCTACGCAAGACATCATTTAATTAATGAATATTTCATGAATGAACATTTTCCCGCGCAATTTTTACTACGTACGATATTTACATATGTTTATTATTAAATATTAAGTAAAAGCCGAGTGTATCGAAAGAATCCGGTATGGCTGAAATTGCTGAAATGCATGTTTATATTTTGACCAAGCCGTCGGATAATTGACAAGTGATAATGGTTTGATTGAACAATCAAACAAAGGTGACAGAAATACTTGATAATCATATGGCTTATGTCACGCGACAAGGATGATTAAAGATAAATACCGGCTATGATAGAAAAGTGCATATTTTTGTCAAAATATCGATCGGAAAGTTTTGATGGCAAAACATTTGAAATTTTTTAAATACCGCTATTTTAATACTAACTTTATCACATTCTAATGCGGATTTAAGGACCTTCACTCGTCCATCATGCTCACAGTCACGTGGATCAAACTGACAGCAGAAAAAAACATTGACCCAACGACAGTTCATATCACAGCCTCCTCAGTGTTACAATTAACAATTATATTTGTACAAACTTCTACTTAGAATGCCTCAAATTTAAATTCACAGCATTAACTCAAAAATGTTACAGAGTTATAAGCACCTTAATGAATCTAGTGTATATAAACTTTTTATTTCTGTCGTCATACTTCTATTGCTATGCCCCCACCGTATTAGTTTTACCTTTTTTCCTCTGTAAGTATGTACATCCAAAGATTGGTTTCTGTTCTCTAACTTTTGTTTGCCTAAACCAAATTGTATGAAACTTATACGAATGCTTATTACCACAAAAACTAAAAATGGTACTGCGCAAAATTGATAAAAAAAACACCACAAAATAAGCTACCGTGTATAACATAAAATTCCATGACATATGAGGTGTAAAGTGTTTATTGAGTTGTATGCAAACTTCTGTTTATGCTAAACCATTCACGTCTAAAGATCACCCTTTGCATTGGTGTCATGTCATAGATTGAACACACACAATATATTTATACAAAGGCACCTGTATGCACGATGATTTTTTTGCCAATTTTATGGTCATTTTTAAAAAATTTCTGTTTACAAAATTTTGAATTTTTCGAAAAACTAAGGATTTTCTTACCCCCGGAGTAGATTACCTTAGCCGTATTTGGCACAACTTTTTGGAATTTTGGGTCCTCAATGCTCCTCAACTTTGTATTTGTTTTGGCTTTTTAACTATTTTGATCTGAGCGTCACCGATGAGTCTTATGTAGATGAAACGCGCGTCTGGCGTATAAAATTATAATCCTGGTACTTTTGATAACTATTAAGAAAGAAATTTCTTGCAGAAAATAATACAAATTTCAAATATTAAAATACAAGTCTAAAATGAGGGGGCCACCAGAAAGAATTATTTCGTTTACTGATTCTTAACACTCGTACATTCGTTTACTGATTCGTGCATACAGGTATCAGATGTAGAGGAACCATTTGTGGGACGAATCAGTAAACGAAATAATTCTTTCTGGTGGCCCCCTCATTTTAGACTTGTATCTTAATATTTTTGTATTATTTTCTGCAAGAAATTTCTTTTTTAGAATTGGCAAAAAAATCATCGTGCATACATGTTCCTATTTCCTTTAAAAATACTAAGTGTATAGTGTATACTGTTTAGGTGTAATACCACCAAATCATAGCACGTCACATCCGGTTGTATACGAAGAAGGATCGAGAAAAATATTTCCTTGAATTTGACAGTAGTGGGGAATTAATCATACATTTCATTGCAGTAAAACAAACTGTGTGATAAACATATATCTAGGGGGTTTATAAGCCCCATATATTATTAAATATTATGTTTCTATAGAATATATTGGAAACTTTAAATTACATGGTTAAAAAAAGCGATGAAAATGTAAGTGGTGAACTTCCAGTGATGGTTATTTTTGTTTGTATGCAATGAAATCTTAAATGAAATTTTGTCTATATAAAAAAAGAAGATGTGGTATGATTGCCAATAAGACAACTCTCCACAAAAGAACAAAATGACACAGAAATTAACAACTATAGGTCACCGTTCGGCCTTCAACAATGAGCAAAGCCAATACCGCAGAGTCATCTATAAAAGGCTCCGAAATGACAATGTAAAAAATATCAAACGAGAAAACTAATGGTTTTATTTGTGTACAAAAAATGAACGAAAAAGAAATATGTAACACATAAACAAACGACAACCACTGAAATACAGGCTCCTGACTTGGGACAGGCACATACATACAGAATGTGGCTGGGTTAAACATGTATATTACTGGACAGGATACAAATTTACTCATGCCAAGTATTTCTTCGTTTGAAACAAAGATAAATTCTGCACATTTTTTTGAAAAGTGCACATTTAAGAAAGACATATATGGGAAAAATCAAAAGTATAATCATCCACATTACACTTTTATACATCAGATCAAAGAAATAAACTACACAGTGCATTTATCAATCGAATGACCGCTTATTGATTATTATTTCAAAGTACATTGCATATACACTTTTAACTGGATTGGACAGTGATGTAAATTATCATATCTCAATATAAAAAAAAATCCACAATCATGTTTTGGACATGATTTGTGTCCTGTGGTTAAGCCTTTGTAGAAGACTTATTTTGACGATGTGCTGCCGGTTATTCGATTTTTATATAAAAAAAAATGCAACATCGACCTTCTTTGTTTCTTAGGTTGTTTTGATATTATGACCTTTTTAAAGTGATAAATTATATTCTATCATTGTTTACGTCATTCGAAAGAAAAAATCAAATTCACATATTTGAAAACTTCGATTAAAGTCCCGTAGGCATATGATTGATAAGACGTAGAAATAGACATAGTTCTCACCGTCACAGCTTCTTTCAACTTAATTTTAGACACTTTTGTTTTAAATTTGCATAGCTTTTTTAGACAGTTGCTATTATCACCTTTTTATGCTTTTACAATTATTTTAAATTCTTAACAATTTTCGCATGATTACCATTAAAGTTATTGTATTTATCTGATAATTTGTACAAAAAAATATAACAATTTGTTCACACCATATATATATATATATATATAAAGAAAAGCCAAAAAATAGATATTTATAAGAAGGTAAAAAATGGCTTAACAAATTGAAGAATGTCGCATTGTATATTGAAACTCTCATTTATTGATTGTTGGTTGCTTAACGTCCAGTGGCAAATATTTCATGCATATTCAGGACGAAAAAAAAACTCTCATCTAAGAACCAGATCTAAATAGCGTAGCATTCGATACTTGTTTATGTCCAAATATCATCAATAAGCATGATACATTGTATGGGTATCAATTATAATCACCCCCCCCCCCACCCCCCCCCCAAAAAAAAAACCCCAACAACAACAAAACACAACCAACCTAACAAACAAAAAACACTCCACCCCCCTAAAAAAAAACAACCCCAAAAACATCTTGATATCATAATTTCCACCTGCAATGGATAATTCTATGTAAAAAGAATATGAAGTGAGAACACGACGTAAACAGATAATTTCGGCCACCCACTTAATAAAGCACTATCAGTATAAGTCCTGATAACATAATTAAACCTTTTACGTTCGTTATCACTACCAAATATTGACACACTAACGTCAGATTCGGGTAGATATAGAAGTACATTGACTTTCGTGCATTAGTAACCCATTTATAATTTAGTTTTCTCTCTAAGATAAACACATATTGATAAAAAGCAAAGAAATCAAAATGATAAGTTATGTTTTCAATATATGAAAAAGCAAGTCCGTCAAAACATTTTTTAAAAAGAAAATCAGGTGATTTATAAGTCCAAACAAAACACTTGCACTGTGAACCAAACTCTTAATCTTTGTTCAACACAAAGTCCCTCTTATATTCAGGTCACGAAATAAACACACGGGAGTAGTTTGTACGACAAGATATCTAGGTATGTAGTGTAGTTTTGCAACTTTTCTTGTATCATTGTAAATCATTAAAATCCAAATCAGATCAATTCATACTGTTAGTAAGATGCCTTTTCCGTCTACAACACACCGTAAAAGGTGGTTTAGTTGTTATCTCGCCACACTTTTTCGGTTATCTATCGTAATTGTTTTTCAACGAATTCGTTCAAGTATCAATGGGTTGATTTGGATATTTAAGAATGGTTCGGTTTTGTCATATTGGTGACATAATCGATTTCCTTTCGCAATCACTTTGATGTTATAAAATAGGTCGTATTATTCCTTCCATGCAAACGCACTGCAGGTAACCTTCAAACAATTGTTAATAATTTTCCCTATAAATACTATCAAGGAATACTATTACAAGTAGATAAGTATTGTTTATACATGTATATATATATAGGTACGAGTAAAGTATTTTTTTTTTCATTATGAATGACTATTTGTATTGATAACTGGGAAATGTATTTTATTTTTTGTATCATTATATTTGTTTAGTATTTTGACAAAGTTCATGGAAATACATGTACAAATGTATACAAAATATTTTCATTGTCGGAATATTAGTAAATGAAATGTTTTTCTGCGAGCTTTAGAAACAGGACAAAAGACCACGGCTCGCTGACCTTTCTCCTGTTTCGTTGCTAGTACAATTACGTTTTATATTTCACACAATGTACATATATTGCTTTTATTCTGCAATTTATACCGGGTACTTGGGCGTTAGTTGTATCATTGCATCTGATTCTTCTAAGAAATCGACATTAGTTGAAACGCGGACCGCGAAGAGGACCCCACCATGGACAGAAACACATATCCATACTACCGCTTACTAAACATGGAAGCGGGTAATAGGATACATGTAGTCTCTTGTACATGTTTAAATACCTGGTATTCGTACAATAGTCGGCTGATTGCAGGATAATATAAAGTAACCGCAATAAAAAACAACACAGGACGGGAATATTCAATATGCACATATAAAGTTTTGGGTTATTAATTTTGTTTATAATTTTTTTTTACACTAGTAAGTTTCAGAGTTTATTGCAAACAGAAGTCATTGATGACGCAATGTTGTTAGCCGTCCCGGGCACCCAATAATGTTACCCGATAACTTGTTGTTTCTCTTGACATCGCTTACTGAGAAAGTGAACATAGTAACTAGTGTTGGAAAAAAAACCAGTGAACATATAGTAACTTATGTTGAAAAAACAAGTACATACTATTTAACTACCTTGTTGCGTTTGTTAATGTCTCAGTATTGGAAGTCTGTATTTATTTCATGTTAAAAAAAGAGGTTACGATTCGTTTCTGTTTGAAATAATATAGTTTTTCTAGATATCACTTTTTGAACCGTTTAGGTATATTTAAGTGCGTTGTATATGTGATACGTTTTAGTTTTATCATTGATAGAAAAAAAGTAGGTCACGAATTGTTGAAATAAATTTTCATCGTATTAAGGTGAAGTTAAACAGAACTATCGTTTTCTTTTTCAAACTATTGGATAAACCACACAAAATAAAAGAAATCCGTATAACCAATAAATCTGTGTATGCTTAAGAACTCAGAGTCAAGCTGACAAGTTTAATGTCGGATATACAACATCAGATTTGTTATACCCTTAATCACTTAATGCCTCGGTGGTGTAGCTGTTTACGAAAATGTAAGACAATAAAAATAAAAACCAAGGAGTAAATAAAGACTCACAAAACCAAGGGACATTTACATCAGCAGTTTGAATAATAAATAAGAAACAACACTGCCGCCACTAAAAACCGGGAGTGAAATCAGGTGCTCCGGAAGAGTAAGCATTTCCTGCACCGTATATGGCACCCGTCGTGTTATATCTTTGTTCAGTTCGGTAATGATGGAAGTTTATTATGACTGAGGAAGAATATCAGATATGATTTCTGACACACTTTTGTCATAATGGCTAATGTTAGACATATATAGTTACATTTTATGACTGAGAATGTATTCTATGGCAAGTCTCTTTCTGAGATACACGACTTAGATTTGCATTCAATTACTGAGACCAAAAATATTTGAATAAGTTATATGTTACCAAACATGTTTGGGCAAGACAAATCTTAAAGATAATTTCTCAAGGTTTTCTGTCATTTGGGTGATTATTGTTGTTGTCTGCTATTTATTGACAATGTGGTTGGATTCAGGGACTCAGAACTAGTCGCACGGTGTTAATGCATGTTAATTGTGGACTTAATAATATGATGACCTGAAGATGTTTGTTTAAGGCGACATATCTTGTATAATGCTCATCTGCATCCCCTTAAACTTATTTTTTTCATCGATCTTTAATTATAACTTTTTATGAAACGGAGAATTATCGATTGTTAAATATTAGGAGAGAAAAAGGAAAAATAGTAAAAGTTGCTTAGTAAAGATTTGAAGGGTAAGTTTTTTGTTTGTTTCAACAGCAAAAGATAGTGGGTTTTATGCAAATTAACAAAATTCAACCAAAAGTGCACATCTCAAATGACAAAAAGTAATTAATGTTACATTTCTTACACTTTCTATCATATAAAGACTATTTTTTTCAATTTTCATATTTCTTTTGGTGAACCTTGTAACAACGTCTCTTGAAACCATTACTTAATGTTTGCGCTTCTAACATACATGTATATGTCTGTTTATTTCATTATCTCGATCTTAAATTAAAAAAATAAGCAACCATAAATAGATAATTCATAGTCTTTATTCTCACTTCAGTCTATCGTTGTCAATTTCTTGAAAGATTCCTAGTGTTATGCTTCAATCAACACATAATAATAAAAGAGAAAAAAACGAAAAAGGAATCGTTTATGAATTGATACATAATCAAATTACGATATGAAGCGAGGACGTCTTTTAAGATTTAGATTAAGTATGTAAATCCACTGCACCCAAACCACGACTTTTATGAATGATATATGAGTCGTTGTAACAAGTTTTAGCGATAAATCCAGATATCTTACTATGAAATCATAGTAAGATAACTTACAAGTACTTCCGGTAAAAACCTTGATAATTAACCATGTCTCAATGTGGGATTTCTACAGATTGTAAAATATGTTAGTCTACAAACAATCCTAACATTGTATTCAATGGTCATTTTGCTTTGATAAAAAAGTATCGAAAGCCTAACGTTTTTAGATCAGTATCCTCGTAAACAAGTTAGGAGGTGTGGTATGATTATAAATTGATCAGCATTCCAACAAAGATAAAGAGATTAAGGGGATTAACATTAAACGGTCACTTTTCCGCCTTCAACATTGAGATAAATACAGGCCGTCATCTTAGGGAATTGCATTTAATGAAAAAAATTAATCAAGGACACCGCGGGACTGTATGGCCATGTCTTGTTGTAAGCACATACAGAATTAAGTGGGATTGTTATAATGTACATGGTTTATCCCGGTATCTGAAAGTTAACTGAAAAAACAAATACAATCTTAATGTTTAACATGTTAAATGAATGGGCATGTTAAATTCTTTAGAATAGTGTTTATCTAAATAAAATTGTATCTGTTCCAAAAAAGCGCCTTTGACCGTGCTAAGAAATAAATACAAAGTTACTCGACCGAACCTCGTAGCCGGATTCATCTTAATTCAACTGTTCTTATTCAAAAGTTTTTCTTTCGACATATACTTACATTGTTAACTTGCACTTTTAAATTAACTGGCGCGACGATTTGTAGTACAAAAACACGATAAAAAAAACATAAACAAATAGGTATATTATATTTGCCACTGGACGCTAGACACAAATTAATCAAACCATTATTTATCTTTTAATTTTTTATTGATTGTTATCATTTTGAATCGCCACATGTTAAAGGCTTTGCAAATGATGGTGTTTGTATCTGGCTTCAGGTCACAGTAAAGTCTTTTTTTTTGGGGATTCGAGCGTCACTGATGAGTCTTTTGTAGACGAAACGATCGTCCGGCGTATATACTAAGTTTAGTCCTTGTATCTATGATGAGTTTATTCATAAGAAAAAAATCAACAAAAAAAATATAAAGAGATGGTAATCCCGGAATACTAAGATTTGTTAATATTCTATCTGTATTTATAATAAAAATATCGGAGAACTGAATTGATCGATGAATTACAGTTTGAAACGTTCATTGGCTAATATTACATTCATGATAAGGGCACAGTCTTGATACAATGGGAAAAATGCTAGTTGTTGAATAAGTTGAAGAGTCGATTGATGCTGGCAAGTTTAAAAACTTATCTGGGTTAACAGAACACCATGATAATGGTGCGAAAGATGATCAAAATTTATCAGAAAATTATTCAAGAGAAAAGTAGGAAAATCCATAAAAGCTGTTTGTGAATTTTCGTTGATGACAATACTAACTTACAAGTCCTTGAAAAAATGACGAATAAAACATTGAGAATAGAAACAGGGAATGTGTCAAAGAGACAACAACCCGACCAAAGAGCAGACAACAGAAAAAAAGACTGCTACTATTAATATAAACATTTACTTTGCGTTTATTTTTTATCAATATATATATTTGTAAATCTCAAGCTGATATATGATTATTTTCTATCTAGTTTATACTTGAATGTTGTATTTCTATTTCATAAAGGACCCCACTTCATAGAAGTCTATTTTTTTTTATAGTCAAGGTCTACTTCAAAGGGGTCTATTTGATAATTCAAGGTCGATACAAATGCATATCCTTACCTTGAACCTATTGATAAAGCTATTTATCAAAATAAATTATCTTAAGTAACTTATACAGACCACCATAAGATGTAGTTGTGCGTTCAGTGCATAGCCTTGAAAATATTCTTCGAAACTGTAAGAATGTTGTCAACGTGCACACATTACAGATCGGTTAATCGGATCGTTAACATTTATTTTAAGATGTGTTGAGAAATAATTCTTTAATTAACTAATTTCTAAAGGTTTCTAATCAGTTACATATTTATTTATTTATATATCTATTTATTCATTTGTTTATATACTTATTTATTCGTTTATATTTAGTTTTGATTTCCCTTTTTTATTGATTTAATTTGTTCTATATCCATCGCATCGCTGGAATTTTACAATGGCTAGCGCTTTCAAACTTATCGAATATTCGAATGTCTGAAATAGCTTTGGACAACGAGCAAAATGGCTAAGTAAAATAATTCAAATGATTGATGTTATTTATATATTTATAAGAATTTTTATTTTTCAGGCGACTGTTGAAGAATTGGATATTTGACAATGAAGTCTATTTTGCCGATAGTTACAATTCTATGTATGTTAAGTGTCAACCCCTGCAAGAGTCAGTTAAGTCTAGCTGGTGTCGACATTGCTGGTATACTAAGTAACTTGACCATAGAGCAAAAGGCTGGTTTTTTAATAAGTTTTATAGAAAATCCACCATTATTCGATAAACTTGAAAATGTTTTTATTGCCGGTTATGAACTATTTCATGAGGAACCAACGTTTGAACCAGATATATTAACCAATCTTATAGAATGGACTTTAGATGAACTACCATTTTTATTGCAGAATCAAACATTTAAGGACAGTTTGCATATTATTGTTGGAGAAATGAACAAGGCGAATCTAACTATTTTGAATATGACAAACGAATTTACAATAATGAATGGAATATTTGCACAAATGGACTGGTTTTCTATAATAGGTAAAATAGGAGTAAAAATTGTCCAACCTTGGCTGATAAAATATGGAGTCGATAAGAACATTGTAAAGGCTGTCATACCAGCAATTCTTCAAGAGGGAGAGGTTATGATTAAGACTTATCTGCCTTCATTACTACCGGGCTTAATAAGGGAATTAAATAAGTTTGATGCAGGTTCAACGGCAGTTACGCCGACTCAGGTTGCGTCCAATACTACTTTAACCCTTGAACTGCCTTTGATAGCATTCCTTCACAACAATACAACAACTCGCAACGCTAAACAGTTACTATTATTTCATTATATAACAAATCATTCAGCGATGTTTCCGAAATTGGAACGGCTCCTTCTATCAGCAGTCCCTTTCCTAAGTGAACCCCCGACAATTCGAGATGAAATTTTACCTGTCTTACTTGCATGGGGTCTTGGTACTATTCCAAAATTCTTACAGAGTGAAATGTTCAAGAACAGTTTCCATTATTTCGTGACGAAAATTAATCAAGCCAATGTAACTGGGTTAAACATTTCGAACGAATACGAGTTCATAAATGGCGTTTTTAGCCAGATTGACTGGTGGGATATAATTAGTAAGATTGCGTCTGAATTTGCTGTTCCTTTGTCTGCCAGCGTTGGTATGCAACCATCCGTGTCGGCAAGTATCATCCCGCAGTTAATCAATGAACTAACAGATTTACTTAAACAGAACGGAGGGAAACTAGCACAAGAAATAATAGAGGAAATGAATAAAGCTGATATAGCGAAATTAGAAAGAGTTAATTATACCAGTAGCTTTATTCTTAATTTTCTACAAAACCTTGTTCTACAGGATGTTCTTCCCGATATGCTTTCCAAACCAACATGGAAAGCGCTGGTGTCTGCAACAGTTAAAATTCTTCCAGTACAACAAAAGCTGTCTGTAGTCACGTGGTTTTTGTCTCATAATGTGCAGTTGTTTGGTCAACTTGAAGATATTCTTTTATCAGCTCTGCCTATTCTTGTTCCGATTTCGCATCTAAAGCCTGAAATTAGGCAGCATCTTGTACCTTGGGCATTAGAGCACATTCCTGATTTTCTCGATAGCAAATTATTTCAGAATGCTGTCGATATAATGGTGTCTGAAGTTAACAGTGTGAATACGTCAAGTTTTAACCAAACACATGATGACATGTACATGAGCGAGTTGCTATCTGGGTTAGACACAGTTCGTCTGATACGAAGAATAGCAACGGAAGTAGCCTTACCACTGTCGATGCAGTCTGGCCTGAGACCGGAAGTTGCAACATATATGATTCCTGTAGTCATGCAAATACTAGAACAGGTAACAAAGACTGATCTAGCAAACGGATTGAAAATACTTATAACTGAAATGAACAATGTAAATTTGACTGGCTTGGATGTACGGGATCCGAAAAGTTTCGTTCAAGGATATGTTGAAAAATTAAATATGAGAAATATATTAACTGGAATACTTGTGCAGCCGCATATTAAAGCATTTTTGGTTTCTTCATTGTTAAAATCACCACAAATAGTTCTAGACATTGGAAAGATTTTACTTTCATCATTCAGTCTAAGCGACATTCTTTCCCTGCCAGCAGATGCCACACTTACGTCAACGCAACAATGTTATAATGGTTTCATTGACTTTATTGAAAATATACTGAATGGACATAAATCAGCCATAAAAAGTAAGTAAAATTGTAATTTGTAATTTGTACAACATTACAACTTGTACACAACATATATACTTCTCACGACAAAATATATTCATATCATTTATTTAACATGTTCTCAAAACATATTTGACCTTCTGCTGTTGTCTGCTCTATGGTCGAGCTGTGGTTTCTTTGACACATTCTCCATTTCCATTCTCAATTTTATTTCATGAATGCTTATTGATGAAATTGTTAAATAGCAAGCAATAAGGAATGGTATTGTGCGTTCGGTTATCAGTCAAAAACTAAAGTTACGTTGGTGAAAATATTTGTGACAACAAGACACCGGCATGTACTTACGGTCATCCGATGTAACAAAAGGATTAATATAATCATAATAATGGAACATTTTTTTTAAAGAAATGCATATAAGACTTATGTCCTTATCATTTTGTTTTAGTGTTTGATGCTTTTGGAAAGCCACCAACAGGTACATTAGACGGCAACCTGCATTTCATTGGTTCATACGACGAATGTTTAGGAGTAAGTCAGATGCCATCAGCACCTGCCACAAGATACTGCAGAGCAACATTCAAACTGCCGGAAACACTTATCAACCAGACCATGGGACATATTGTGAGTTCTATAATGAATTTAGATCATTATTCTGACATACCAATGATCATAAAACTTTACATTCAGAATTATTTTTAATCTCAATTAAGCATAAATAGAAGAAAGAAGTCTTGCGAAAGAGCATAACACTAATTCGTTACATAATTAACGTAACAAAAACAAAAGAATAATCCAACAAGAACAACAAAATGTTTGACGAAAATAAAATTTGAAAATTAATCATAAAACATAAATAGAAAACCAAATAAATACAAGTAAAACTATTTTAATGACTTTTCTATTGACAAGCACGAACATCAAGCTCAAATTCATTTTTTTAACGTAACAATATCTTTATTGCATTAATGTCCTGTATCAATTTACTAAGTTTACTAAGTCATATCCTGCATATACGATTTCAATCAGCCCTATTCTCAACTATATTACAAATGGCAAATGGATTCTAATTTTCTCTCTGTATTGAAGATCCATTGATGGCCTTGGCCTGTTTCTGCTCTTTGGTCGGGTTGCTGTCTTTTGTTTTATACATTACCCGTTTCCATTCTCTATTCTAATGTATATTTGTTTCCTGAGATATTTGTTCCGACAATACGTTCGTAATTAGCAATAATAATTTTACCAATGTGCAGAAAATAGTACATTTATATAAAGTATGAAAGTCTAAAAGGCTCGTTGGAGATCCGAAATTGAAAATTCTCGATTCAGTTTCTAATTTTGAATTTCAAAATAATCGAATTTCAACTTTAAAATATCGAATTGTAAAACTTCAGATATTGAATCACCAACTTCGAATACATGATTCTTTCTTGCTTTCGTAATACATATTGTCAATTATTGTTCTGTACTATTATAGGAAACATTTGGTGTACCTATAGCTTTAACTTGGGGTATGTGTCTCGATTCCAAATGTCATTCTGAAGATATACCTGTTTTATTTAGACTAGGTATGTTTACATATAAAAGAGCACATTTGTGGAAAATATATTTGTATTTAAAGAAACAAGCTTGCTTTATAATTATATTTACCATGAAACTAATTGAAATGGACCAGAAAGAATGGATATCATATATGTAATCAGTTAGTTTTCATAATGAAAATTAAATTATAAACATTAACTATTTCATGGGAAAACAGCATAAAACGCAGCCTACACGTACATGTACATTTTAAACGAAAGTTTTTCTTACTACTTTTTGTACGCGTCAAAATCAGTCTGAATTTTCTTTATACTTTTAAGTTTATTACGATATCAGAATGCGAAGTTGAAAGTAAAATAAATTCGGTACAATCTTACTTTCAAGTTTTATTCATATGATAAATGTAAATATGTTATAGGCATGCTTCAGATGTTTAATTTGACTCCTGACAGTGTTGTTTGTAGTGGTGAAAAGCCTGACTTCTCTACGGACACTCCAGCAATCTCAATATTGTAAGAATTTATAATATAACAATAACTATAGAAAACAAGGGAAATGACACAAAATCAGTACATACACAGAAAAAAGCTTACAATGCGAAGGAGCATAGCATATTATAGATTCCTTTCACTGCACGAAACAATTGCTTACTAATGCCGTTTTTTTTATCTTAATGATTTTTGTCATTTCTTGCCAAAACACAGCAATTTGTTGCTCATGCGGCGTAAAGCAAATACCAATCAACCAATCAACCAATCAACCAACCAACCAATCAACCAATTAATTGTTCTGTATGTATATGAGTGTGATGTATGTTAACACAGTTTTGGTTGTTCATGTTGTTGGAATGCAATTATTGTTAATTTATCAATTTATGTCTGTTCGGGTTGCTTAACCAATTTTGTCTTTATAACGGAGTTATACTCAACTGTTATACAATTCGAGGTTTAGTTAGCTATAAAACCAGATTAAACCCATGATCTTTTGAAAATGTATGTACCACAACATGTATATGGCAGTTGGGTTTCATTCGTTCCACCGATTGGAGACTCTAGATTTTGTCAGTATTAATTGACCTGTTTTAATTTGCTGTGTAGTACGGTATTTTCGTTATTTCTTTTGGATCTTGGAACAAGTGGAGTATGGGAGAAGAACCTCGTTTCTCTATATTCATCCCTTTTACTTATAATGTTCGACATTTGTAAGTGTTCGTGTTTTTATGTCCAAAGATTGAGGTGAAATTGTGTCTGACAAAAACAACTTAAATCCTGACCGTTTGTCAACTGCTAGATTACTTTCGACGTTTAGTTTGGTTGCTGACTCATTGATTTATGCCCTCTATCCTTTTATTTTGTATTATATAAAGCTTTGTTCATTTATTGTTTTTATCAACCGCAATCCTTCAAATTATTCATACAGTGAGACATTCAGCTAGCTATAAAACCAGGTTTAATCCACAATTTTCTACATACAGATACAAAAATGTCTGTAACGAGTCATGGATATGACAGTTGTCTTCCGTTCATTTATTGTGTTTGAGCATTTTATTCTGCTATTTGTTAAGGGCTGTTTCCTTTTGAATTGCCTTTGGGTTCGGTATTTTTATTATTTTACGTTTCGAATTAGATAATTGCATTTTATGAGCACCGTTTTATAAACTTTCTATTATTTTTATTATTGTAATGCATTACTTTTTAAAATAATTTCTTTCAATTCCAAAAAAAATCAATTTGTAAATACAAATCAGATTCGTGCATACACAAAATAAAATTAACAGTGATTTTTCCCCTCTTTATCTGAAAATTTTATAAATCTTTTGACACTTTAGAGCTATCATGGTTGTTGTCGTTGGAATCGTGGTGTTAGCAACAGTGTTTAATGAATGTTATGGAAATTTGTCTGGAAAATCGGAAGAGAAACGGAACAGTAAAAATATTTATACAAACCCCTCATTCCTTGGTGAAAATGGTACAGCTTTAAATTTGATGCCAGGTGAACTGAAAAATGGTTCTTTTAAAAAGTCTTTGGAAGAAAACGAACAAAAAAACGATGTATCTGATCTTGAAGATGATGAATTAGGTGAGGTATTTAAAATGAACAGTTTAAATACTGAGTAAAAATAACGCTCATAAAACACCATCATCAAAAGAACAAGAATGTTTACCCTTTGAAATGAATTTGAAAAAATACATCGGGGCACCTTAACTTGATCCCCCCAGCTGCTTCTGAATTTCAAACAAGGTCAAAATGGTCATCGCTTCGTCTGTTGTTGCCAAACTAGCTTTGCAAGTTTACTAGCAACTTCTAAAATAATGTTCATGAAAGAATAATGTTACTTGCTGAAACGTTCATTTCTTCTTTGAGAGGAATTTTGGGGTTTCAGTAGTAAAAGTGTGGTGAGGTTGTTTGTTTTAAACGAATAATATAGGAGTTAAAACAACAAATTCGTGTTTCTAAAAATAAGTAATAGAATTGCGAAACCCCTGAAAATTGTAAGCTTTAGTCGTATGCAACGCAGGAATTGCGATTTTAATTGATCTATTCAAGTAATTTTTCAGAAAGACCTACCAAAGTCACTGTCGGAATTGAGAAATTGATAGTTGCATCTTACATACAAATAATGTTATCTCAAAATTCAGCATACTCAAAAATAAAAAAGCAGTAAGGAAACAGTAAAAAGATGAATTATAATCAAATATTTTTTAAATGTTAATTTGATGTACTTTCAGGTGTTTTACGTCGGATATTAGGATCATTTTCAATAACTTCTAATGTGCGGACATTGGCATCGTTTGATAGAGATCCGGAGGAAATTTCATGTCTTTACGGTATTCGATTCCTAACAGCTTTATGGATATGTATTGGAAATGCCTACCTTTATAATGCCATATGGCCTCGAGTTGCCGGATCAGATGGTTCTGTTATTTGTGAGTATGAAGGATAGCTTTTACGCTCACAAATTTTGAAACTCACATAAGCAGTTATTCATTGTTTCTTACTTTGTGTTAAATGCTACAGTTATGTTCGTCACTAAAGCTGAACTTTGATATTTGAGTTACTTTTTGTGAATTGGTTGTTATATTTTGCATTTAAACATTGTAGCAAACCAAATGCCAGCTGTAAGCTTATTGAAAAGATTTACCTTCCAGTTTGTTTTCTCAGGAGTATTTGCTACAGACACGTTTCTTGTTATCAGGTGAGAAAACGTAGATATTTTTATATAAGAATTGTAGCAAACAAAATTAAAAAGTAAAAAAAAAGAACTACGCCACTCATTAAAGTTATTGTAATTTGATTTTGTCATTTGATTAGGGACTTTCTGTTTTGAGGTTTCCTCGGAGTTCAGTATTTATGTGATTTTACTTTTTTCATAATTGTTATGTAGATGGATTACGCGCCTGGTGTACAACATTTTAAGATTGGTATCTCTGATTTTTCTTGTTTCCAAACGCCAATAAAAGAGTATGTAAAAGAACCAAATCATTTTATTGCTGTATTGTTGATGAGTTAAGGTATTTCATTTTGTATGTATCACCGCCAAGTAGTCGAAACTTTAGTGAGTACAGTATGCAAATACCTTTAAATTGAAAACATTAAGTTAAACTAAATTTACTGTCAATTGACTTGTTATATAAGCAGATCATGTAGATGGTGTGGTATATTCTGTTACTATACATATGCTATGTGTGTGTTTGTTATGTCCTTGTTTGTTTGTGGGCAGATGTCTCTCTGCATAATTTTTCTTTGACGTAGCCAAGAAAAGTAATTGCACAAATTAAAAAAAATGCTGACATCCCAGTCGTCATTACAGTGCTTATAAAGGTAAGCTCAGGCTATTTTTAAACAAGTGTATTACTAATAACATTTGTTTGCGCTTTATTTGATTTTTAAAAAGATTTTCACCCTTATGATATGGAATTCTGGTAATAATGTCTGTGTCAATGATAAAAATTCGTATTCGTAATTCTATCTTAAAATTTCTTGTACCTCTTTTTGTGATATATCAAAATATCTTTATTGCACTTAAATTCAGCGTATAACATATCTGTGTATTTGCAGTGGATTTATTGTAACTAGCAAACTCTTATCAACAATGGTCAGAGATGAAAAAATGAAGGTTACCGGCATCCTTGGTTTCTACGCCCGAAGATATATCAGGTATTTCCTTTAAATGTTTAACTCTTATATTAACTGATGACCTATTAAATAGCACACTGGATATCATGTAGGGACAACATATATTATAAATATCACTTTTCAACAATCGGAGATTGCGAGATTTTCATGCTGAAAATATATTGATGCAAGTAGAATTCTTGCAAAAGACAGAAACAAACGTAATGTATCTACACCTGGAAGAAACGTTTAAAATAGAAAAACTCAACTTCAATGTGGAAACGGAATTGTTTTTTTCTCAAAGGTTTTTGTTTTTGTTTTCATGAATGGTTTGTACAATTATACAAAAATTGATATATGTGAGGTCGATAAGCAGGCATGCACAAGTTTTCTATTGAAAACGGATTATTTTTATCCCAAAAGAAATATATATATATGTCGAAAGGAAGAAAACCGTCTACAAATCCGAATTTTGAGCAATTATATAACATTTCGCTCATGAAGGTACAGTATATTTTTTCTATTTTTGTTTATAACATATTTGATTTAATCAGGCAAAAAACGCCTTTATGCAAATTTTAATATGGATTCAAAACTGTTTCGTTTGTCCTCCATGTAAAATCAACACGGCTTTGTTTTCAGATTAACACCTGTCTATATGATAATTCTGATGAGTTATGCGTTTCTATATGCATACATCGGTGATGGTCCAACATGGCCTAAACAAATAGGCCTAGCTGACAGTTGCAGACAACGTTGGTGGTATCATTTATTGTATGTTAATAATCTAGTTGATGTTGATGGACACACGATTTTTCAACAGGTATGTTTGTGCATCGATACAGACTGAGTGTCAACCATAAAATATCAAGAGAAAAGAACTGGAATTTAGTTTAAAACTACATTTCCAACTACGTTTTATATCTGCTCTATGATCTGGTTGTTGTCACTTTGTCACATTCCTCATTTCCATTCTCAATTTTATTAATCATGACAGTTAAAAAACAAGAAGAAAAAAAAACATCACCAAAGATAAATATTATTACATGCATATATATTACTGTCCCTTTGCAGTGAAGAAAGATACATCAATGATATTCAAACTAAAAAGACGAAAACAAATAGACAATGTCATGGGGAAATAAACAATACAGAGACAAGGTAGAAACACACAACATTAAATAAAACACAACTTGTAAAACTAAAGACAGAGTAACACGAAGCAAAGTAAATACAGGTTCTCCGGACTGGTAATCTTATTTTGTACAGATAAGCGTTGCACAGTGACGAAACAAGCAATGAAACATATTTGTAAGAGTGGTTGACAATGTTCAATTTATGTGCGATCATAAAGATTCCCCTTTGAAAATAAATCTTACCAACCTGTGTACGGCCATTTCTTTTGAATAATTGTCGTAATTTTCATTTAACTTATGATAGTCAAAAAGGGTACATGTATAATAACATGTCATTGATGATATTAAACGTTTCGTTTTATGTTATTACAGTGTATGCCGTGGTCTTGGTTTAATGCTGTAGTTATGCAACTAAATATTATAACACCTATACTCATCATATTATTCCTCATGTAAGTTTTAGCTAATATTTTAGAGAGAATTATTTTATACAGACACATAGTGATTTGAACTGTATTAGTGTATTATTACAACTGGTGTTGTTTACATAACACTTGATACAAACGTTTGAAATTATCCCCATAGTGCGCATGTTATGCTACAGTAGAAACAAAATATTCAATTTAAATATCAGCATCTTTTTATGCATATTTTTTAATTCTTTAGGGTTTTTTTCTCTTAAAGTTTGAACAATTTCGGATTCAATTGGTGATAACGCAAAATAAATCACGTAAAGCCTCATTGATATCGTTGCTTGATGACGAATTCAACGGTTATCGATCTTTCTCAACTTCTTTTTTTATTTTATGGTAATTTTGTTTAAAAGATAATCTTCATTATCATAAAGTTTGTCTTAAATTAAGAAAAATCTATCAATTCCCCAATTTGTCATACTGTTTTAAATAATCATCTTTTTTACAATTTTACAACAGCTCCCATCGGCTAGGTTTTGTCGTAGCGATCCTACTTATGACAGGAGGGATAACTGCGACTGGTGTGAAGGAACATAGATACGGTGGAGACCTGCTTAGGTATATACATTATAGGCTTTATATTTTTAAATCTTTTGATATATTTTTTTAAAATTTTTTCTTATACATAGTTATCTTTTAAAAGTATAACAACAGAACCGAATTAAATAAGCAAGTATGAAAGACATGAATAAACAAAATACATATCACAATAACACAATAGCGGGATCTATAAGTGCAGAAATATTCTTGGATTTAGACAGTTTATACACAAAAGGACTAAGAGATTGATATATAAAACATAATCATTTTTTTGTGATGCGTATTTAAAAAAAATCAAATAAGTTTACGTAAAGGATAAACACAGGTGTTTTGGTTCATGCAAAAGGAAAGCTTTGAATAAATTACGAGAGATTTTTTCATGACTTTAGTCTACTAATTATTAAATGCAGGATACACAACTTCAAAACAGTACTTGAGCCAAGTTCATTGAAATTAACCATGTTCAATCATCAATTATTATACAACTTTACTGGGAGATGGATTTATTCATTTTTCCCGCTCTTTTTTCGAATACTATTTGACTCCTATATAAAATTGCACTATTATAATGTTTATCAATAAGCAAATTATGTTTTAACTAACTTTGTAGTGCTGTAACAGATCACGGGAACTACTGGAATTATATATTTACCGCTCCATGGTGCCGTGTAGGGACATATTGTGTTGGTGTTATGTTGGCGTATGTTATGTTCATCAAACGACGAGCGAAACTTGATGTGGTTTGTATTTCTTTTAAACATATTCAAATTCACATGCCACTATTTTTTATTCGAATCTATTTGTAAGATATGTAGACGAACAATAGACATAGACGAGTAAGTTGAAGGCATAATGAATATTACAAGATTAAAAATGTAAATAAATTGGATAACTAAATAAATTAATTGGTCGATGCCATACAAGGAATGCATTGATTTTAACCGGTATGATATATATTTATAACATCAAATCAGATTTCAATATCAAACTTAAATTAGACAAAAAGTGGAATCCATTTACAGAATATCATGACAAACTTTTTCCAATTTTTTTATTGCAAAACATTTTATTCAGACAGTTTTATAAAATGCCTTTTGGAACAGCACCTGAGTCTTTTCATGTAGGTATATATATTTGAATGGTTTCAGATTTTGTCATGTTGAGCACTATCGGATCATACGGTTTTGATTTTGATAGTCGCTGAAGGAAGTAACGGGACCTGTATAACCTTAATTTCCATTTATTTGAATTATACGGACTTGTTGTCTTAATACCATTTATCCTTAGTTATTTTACATTTTTAAGTAGTGCCAGGTGTAAAATTGAATATAGTCTTTTAAATTTTTTTGACAGTTGGTAGCTGTGATTGGTTGGATTGTTTCCATATTGTTAGGAGTGTTTATCTTATTTGTATCCTATCTAAAATATATGGAGAATGCACCAACATGGACGTTCCCCGAACAAGCAGCTTATGAATCACTTAGTCATCTGGCATGGGCCTGCTGTATTGCATGGGTTATTTATTCATGTCATCATTACAGAGGAGGTTAGTTATAACATTGTAATTGGCCGTTTAAGAATCTAGAGCATCATGGGTGATTTTATTGTTCGTACCCCAAAGTGAAAATAACGTTACGCCATTGGTTGAATTGTTTATAACGTTTTAAACCAATCAAAATGCTATGGTGAACGCTTTCAAAAATATTACCCAGGAGGCGTTTGATTCTGAAACGGCCAATTGCAGGGGATATTCTAAATATGAGGCTCAACAAATACAAAATGCTTAGTTCCTTCAACAGAAAACTGCTTGTTCAGGAAATGCATTGTGATCCACTATAAAAACTATTAAATCGAATAAATTGCCAGACAAATCTTCGTTCAAGTTATATTGCCTGTTTTTCATTGCCCTACATTTTGAAAGCTCTATTTGATTTGTATTAATATGGTAATACAATTGTAGTATATACCGCAAACTTTTAGATATTATGTAATATTTTATTATACCTCTCATCATAGCGCTGCTCTTCAATGTTAGTGATAATCTTTGTTAGACATAAAATAAATTACTCATTGAAAATATACAGATTTAGACATAAGGTACTCAGTAATGGTATGATTTTCATTTTCTGTAAAACATACCCCCTTTCAAACAACAAAGGCTAGACAAATTTAATCACACTGGCTAGAAAACAGAAAACAGAAAACAGAGAGTGATGCAGCATTTACGCGCATATACCCTTGACATTAATGACACCAATGAAAGTAAAAAAACAGTTTTTGGGTAAATTTGTTAGCACGGGATCGATCGGCGAAATCTTACCGACTAATAAGTCTTATAAGATGTAAAAACTTTTACCGAAAATTGCGCTAATTCTATAAACTTACGGTATTTTGACAATTGATTTACATTGTCATTTCGGGCCTTTATAAAGCTGAGTACTGTGAAAGTACTTTTATTCGTGGGGTACCAATTTTCGTGGTTATCGTGGATGACTTTATCCACGAATTTAAGTGTCCAACGAAATCAAACAATCTGAGAATACTTTAATGGCAGTCACAGATCTACAACCGCATGCACGATTATAACCATTTAATCTTTAATAACCGAAACTGCACAACTTTTGATCTTTTCATTCTCATAAAAAAATATTTTGGTCGATAAAAGTAAGATTTCGGTATTGTTATGCAAGTATGATAAAGTGGTCATTTTATATCCTCATTGTTTTCGTACATATGGGAAATAATAATTTCATGCTGGGCTTGATTTTGATAAAAATTAATTGACACTTCAATTTACGTTTATGGCATTTGTTTATGTTACAGTTCTCTTAAGTGACATTTTTATGACCTCATTAACACATTTGATGGTCTTTAATCCGTTGATCACTTTATCATGGGTTAATTAGTGTTATCACAACGATTTACACGGTCAATGTTTACTTTACAATTTCAATCCAGACTATTTGTAACCTTTTTTTCTATAATTCTTTTTTTAAAGAAAACTTAAATCCACGAATTTAAAAACCCACGAACATGTAAATATTGCTAAAACCACGAAAATTGATACCCACGAATTAAAGTACTTTCACAGTATGCGATATGGTCTTTCTTATTGTTGAATCCGTACGGTGACATATAGTTGTTAATTTCTGTGTCATTTTGGTCTCTTGTAGACAGTTGTCTCATTGGCAATCATACCGCCTGTTCTTTTTTTATATAGTATTGATATGTATACTTTCGTATCTAGGAACTTTTCAAAACTATTTATAATGTAGTATTCTTTAGTTTCTAGGAATGTCTTGCATTATAACCATGTAATATCTGTATCATTTCTCGATGCTATCTAAAATTATAAAGAAAACGTTTTGTATATTTTTCAGGATTGATCAATACAATGTTATCATGGAGAGGATTCATTCCACTATCAAAATTATCATATACGATATACTTATTGAACCCAGTTGTTATAGCCATATACATTATGTCAAGAAAGAGCTTATTATATGTAGATGATCTTGATATGGTAAGAACATATTGCATTTTTCACTTATCATGACAAATGAAGATCAGGTTATGATATGAAAAAAAGTCTTAGTCCGACATATTGTTCACAAGATAATTCAACTTATGTAGTTTGTAAGTAGGTACATACTATGACATTGTGTGTCTTCATTCATAACACCTCTTAAGTTAATTCTCTGCCGGATTATGAAATGTTCATTCTGAAACGTGTTCGAGTTACGTGGTCATTGTTTGTTGATTTATTTTGATAGATATTGTTATTACATATTTTATAAATATTTAGATTAAGTGTCACGAATGCCTTCTAGCAAAATTACCAAGTTAGATTCGTTGCCTATTCAGAAACTGTATTACGTAATTGAGAAATTGACAACTGTATAATATTATATAAGTACAGCATACAAGCTTCTTATTTTGTTACATTTTATATGGTTAACAAAGTTATTGATTTTTTTTGTTTTACAGGCTTTCCTAATAGTTGGATATTTTGTGGTCACCATCATTGGAGCCTCTGTGATATCTGTATTCTTTGAAAGACCATTCATTGCTTTAGAGAAGGCATTCAGCCGAAGCTCAAATGCCAAAATTGAACTAGGCAAAGATGTGTAACTCTTACTATCCTAGTAATTTTCATTCCATAAAACTTTGATGAACAAATACTGATAACTGACTTGAACTTGTATAACATGTATAAGTAGAAAGCAAGCGATGTGCCAAACAGCTCATAATTGTAAATGTGCCATATAGTATTCTTTGTTTAATATTGAATTCCTTGATAAAGAACATATCAGTATTGCATGCTAGTTAAACACTAATTGATATTTTGTATAAGTTGAAAACAAAACCGAACACGGAGCAGTTAGATGTCAACATGCATTTAATGTTTGTAATAAGTCTAAATTGAATGCCATTCTAGTCATAAAATACAATGTAATGATTATAAGTTATTGATAAATGGTGTACATGTTATTGATTTAAAACATATATCATTCCGATTTATACGGTAATGATGTTTAACAAAATATGGTTATTTTATGAGATATTAGCATTATTATCACCTAACGTTTATAAACGAATATTTAAGTAAGACTTCATTTTTTACGAAAGACAGTCTGCTTATATCTAAGGCTACAATAAAGCAGCATTACATCTCATATTGTTGAATCCATTAACCTTTTGTTTAAGGGGGTACCTAACACTATAGGGAGATAACTCAGCTGAACGTTTTAATGACGTTGTGTTCATAAGGGAAATTAAGCTTCTCAATGATCAAAATTGGTGTTTGTCAAATTGCTATATAACCAGTGTATTCTCTCTGACAAAACGGTTGGTTCAAAATTTTTAAATTTTTATATTTTTGTTAAAGAGTCAAAGTAAATACATTGTCAAAATTTAATGAAAATTAGACGAGCCAAATTAATTTTAGTGAAAGTGTTGGGTACCACCTTAAACGTCAGGTATTGCATTTCGTCAAAACAAACATCTTTGGTATACTATTATGAGTTTCATTATTGTGAATACAATTAATGGAATGTCATAGTTTTACAAGTATTGTTTGCATGTGATTTTTGTAGATAAATAATTTTATTATCATTTTCATTTTTACAGTTCAACTGTTTGCTTGATTCTAAATATGTAGGTCTTTGTAACTTTGTAATAAAATTATTTTTGGCTCTGACGTATTTTTTAATTGCATATTACATTAGAAAATGGGGTATGAGTGCAAATGAGACTCTCCCTCCAAGTTATATTGTGTAAAAAGTAAATTTTGGCTCAAAACAATGAGCAAGCTATAAAGGGTCCCAAAATGACTAGTGTAAAAAGTAAATCCACCAAAATTTTGAACTCCGAGAAAAATTCAAAACGGAAAGTTCCTTATCAAATGGCAAATTCAAATTATAAAATACATCAAACGAATGGACATTACCGGTCATATTCCTGACTTGTAAAACATTTCAAACAGGAAAACCACTGGTCCTATCTATATAATAAACGAGACAAACTTATGAACCAACAAACGACAAACTCTGTACAACATGTTTGTTTGTTAATAAAGCGTAACCGATAATTTCTTTAACTCATATATTTAAGGTTTCTTACAACTTTGTCATTCGTCTTTTGATCTATTTAAACCTGAAATCTTTAATGATGCTAGATACATTAAGTTAGCATTGAATGACAGATAAAGAAATGTATTAACCTTTATAAAGATCGTTGTATCCACCAAGTGTATATGTTCCGGACCATATGAGTATTTAGACCATACGCGTATGGTCATGACCATATGGGTATATACTCATATGGTCGGGGTAATTAACACTCTGTTACAGTTTACTTTTAATACTTCTAAACCCTTCATATGGTATGACCGTTCATTCAAAATACGCTATCATATAGGTAATTTTATCATTATATTATAATAAAAAGATAAGCTAAATAAAAATAAGAAGTTTCACATAGTTAATTTTACTTATTTGTCAAATTTAAAGTAAACACATTTTATACCGATGGTCATTACCGATTAGTTATTACGAGTAATTGGCAATATGTCGACTAAAAAATTAAATTCCAAAAAATTCTTAATGAACTGTTACATAAGAAGTCACTGGAAAGTAGCATACTATTAGTTTATTTAAGTTGTGTTGTGAAGATGGTGTATTGCAGTCATTTTACGATATTTGAGATCTAGAGCTTCTCAAAAACACCGTAGACATCAGAATTGCCAAAGACCTCGGTATCACTGTACGCCGCTGCAAAAAGACTAGTTTTTCACTCGCAAACAAAATGTGTAAATGAAAAAGATCGTGCAAATGCAAAAAAGCTATGATACTGTGTGGAAGTGAATGTCATTCAAACCTATATGCACGAATGTAACTAGCGATGAAAACTAACTATGGCATCAATACTTTTTTTACGTAGTTTTTTGGATTATAAAATTTAAAAAAAAATGTCATGTTTTAAACCATCACTGTTTTTTTAGATAAAGTTTTTGTATTATTGAAACGTTTATAATGTAATTTGAAAAAAATACCTATACCTATATGGTCCAAATACTCATATGGTCCGGCCCGTTAATAACCAAACGAGTATTATACTCATCTGGTCCGACCATACGCGTACGGTCGGACCATACGCGTACGGTCGGACCATACGCGTATGGTCGGACCATATGAGTATACGCATACGGTCATGACCATACGCGTATGGTCCAAATACTCATATGGTCCGGAACATATACAAAGCACATCGAAATTGCTAGGGTAAGCAAATCATAAAATAAAAGTTCACAACAATGATGTGCTGTCGTTTTGTTATAGTTATATATGTTGATATATATGATGATAAAATAAAGAATTTAAAGTCGAAATTATAAAAAACAAGTACAAACAGACAATCATGGATAGCTATATATAGGACTATGACGTGTTTCATGGCACTACAACGACTACTAAATACAATTGAAGACGTACACATACCAATTGCGATTATTCACAGTTACAGAAAGCTATTTCCAAGTCAAATGGTTCCCATGGTTATCAACCGTCATGCTTATACCGTGAAGGCCGTACCTTGACCTATAATGGTTTACTTTTATAAATTGTTTTTTTTGGATTGAGAGTTGTCTCATTGGCACTCATACTACATCTTTCTGTATATATTATGTTGAAAATATAGACGTTGCAGATATTACAGAATCTTTTCCTGTATGTCTGCTAAAGCTTTCCAAACAATTGTTTTCGTATAAAATATATGTCAAAAACGTGTGTATGAACTAAATAAATTGTAGGCATATTCAACCAAACTAACTTTTTTTATTTTATAAGATTGTAGAGAGACAAAAAACTTAAACTAACTGTGCATTATGAACAATTTCGAATCATTCCCATAAAGCAAATTGACAATCAATCCCATCAGATAATTGAAAAGTAATCGCAGATATTGAAATAAGCAGGTGAAATATAAAAATAATTAATTTTTATTACTAGTATTTACAGTTCTGTTCTATGTATCTTCGCATAGATTTACAATTATATGAAAACTTTCAAGTAATGTCTTGCTGTCAAACTCGCTGATGATTCTATTTAATTTCAATATTGGAAGTTCATAATGTATTTCATCAGTTGTTAATATCCTTGTCCTTTGATCTCTGGTGTCATATTGACAATACAAACACCTTTACTTGTTTGTATTCAACTGAAAGACTGAGAGAAGTTTAGTATTAGATGTATGATGTTTTTTTATTGTTGTTAATGGTTTTGAACTATGTTCGTAACTACTAGTGGTCTCAGATCTGTACTTGGTGTCTGTTTTGTAAGGAATATAAGTATACCCTTCTACATTTGTATCATTGCTTGTGGTAATACAAACACGTTCGAACATTCATCACAAAATAAACACCGATTGTTCATGGCCATGCACATTTTTGTCAGAATAAACTGCTACACAGCTGCTTTAGTACAAATAATCTTGATGTACTGTTTTAAAGATGCATATTAAATGTACATCTGTAAAGCTGCAAGGCTGTATATAAATTGTACGTCTGTTAAGTTTTATCTTAAAGCTGCAAAGCTGTATATAAACTGTACGTCTGTTAAGTTTTATCTGAACTGTACAATATGGGACAATATCCCTAATGCGCCTTGAAATCGGGAACTCAAAAGTCACGTTTAAACAAAAAATGTCTGTGTAGTGATATTTGACACTTTTCTATGATAAACAAGTGAATGAGCTTAACCATTTGAGTTAGTTTAGAAAGTAGGGGAAAACAAATGTGTAAAATCTATGGAGCTATTAAATGTGTTCAAAGTATTAAATTTTCAAAGAACTTATTGTGTTAAAAATGGGATTATTAACCATGAGGAGCCTTATCACAAAAGCATACTCCGGGTTTGCTAATTAAAGGGAAAAGTAATCTCACTTCGTACCCCGAAAATTTAACCACATATGTCAAAATGTCTCAGCTTCGAAACGAGCCATCACACATATCGAAGTTAACGATATGGACTTAGCAATAGAAGAAAACGTTACCATTACGGCCTATGTAGAAACTAATGCGCATCTATCCCCAGTAGCTGTCGTTTGTTAATGTAATTTTAACGTGTTTCTCGTTTCTCGTTTTGTTTATATAGATTAGACCGTTGTTTTCCCCGTTTGAATGATTTTACACTAGTAATGTTAGGGTCCTTTAAAGCTTGTTGTTCGCTGTGAACCAATGCTTCGTATTGAAGACCTTATATTGATTTATAATGGTTTACTTTTATAAATTGTTATTTGGAAGGAGACTTGTCTCATTGGAACTCATACCACATCTTCGTATATCTATGTACATCTGTAAAACTGTATATAAACTGAAAATGTTTAAAGCTGTATATAATCTGCAACTCTGTACAAATGTTTATTAACTACACATTTTTAAATCTGTGTAAAAGCTGAACACATAGATTCAATCCCTGCATCTTGTGTGATACGATATCTATCCACATTTATATATACAGCTTCACAGATGTAGTTTATATACAGTTATACAGATGTACAGTTTATATACAGCTTTACAGCTGTACAGTTTATATTCAGCTTTACAGCTGTACAGTTTATATTCAGCTTTACAGATGTACATTTGATATACATCTTTAGAACTGTACATCAAAATTACTTGTACTAAAGTAACTATGTATACTTGACTTTAATGTACACATTTGCTTTTGTCCCGAAACATTATATTATAACAACAACTTGGAAACTGGCTGAAAATTAAAATTAAAAAAAATATGTTGTACAAAAAATGTTCCTGAAATATACAACTCAAGTCTGATTGAAGTTACGCAGATGATCATGTGATTAAACTAACAATTGTATATTCCTATACCGTACTTAACCGTGGTAACAAATATCAAATACTAGCTCATTTCTGTTATATGTTACGCATTTACTTCCTACAAAATATTTGTTCTGAAAACAATTGTTCGAAATGATTTAGATAAGGAACACAACATTGTAATATATTTTATAAAGAGAACACATAATTGACATATATTCTATAAAGATCCGTATTTGGTACATCTTTTGGGAATGTTGGGTCCTTAACGCTCTTCAACTTTGTACTTGTTTTGGATTTCTAATAATTTTGATCAGAGTTACTGATAAGTCTAATGTAGACGAAACGCGCGTCTGGCGTATTTTAAAAATTATAAGCCTGGTACCTTTTATAACTATTTACATTTACTGGCGTACAAAACTTGTCTTTAGACATCAATCATTATTGACACAATGCATTGATTTCACATCTATCTAACACCGACAATTGTTTGACTTTTAACATAGTCTTCTGTAACGATTAATTTATTTTCTATTTATTGCCATCTTATTTGTTTTCTTTGGACACTTGCTGCGTGTTTTGAATAAGATTTGTCATAATATCAAACGGAAATTGCGTCTCAGAAATCCGGAAGTCGTCAATTGTTTCAATAACATGCATCGGTTAATAACGTTTGCTTAAGGTAAAAAAATCCATTAAAAAGTATGAATGTATGTACTTCTTTCATCTAAATATATGAGAGTAATAGGAAATTCAATCAAAATAAAGGCTAAATTACTCTATTGAGATTCCATAGTTTATCACGGACCAAAATAAATCTGAAGGGAAAAAAAAGGAAAACAAACACCATAGCAATATTCAATCTTACATTGTATCAGATCAATGAGATGGGATGAGGTAAATTGAATCAAATGTCATGTGAATAAAAAAAAAGGGGGATTAATTATGATTGACAAGATACGAATTCTGATAGTATATTAAAATATAAGAGAACTTTTGCTTACTCTTACCGATCTATTGGTATTAGATCCCTATACAGTTATACAGATGTATAGTTTATATACAGCTTTACAGCTGTACAGTTTATATTCAGCTTTACAGCTGTACAGTTTATATTCAGCTTTACAGATGTACATTTGATATACATCTTTAGAACTGTACATCAAAATTACTTGTACTAAAGTAACTATGTATACTTGACTTTAATGTACACATTTGCTTTTGTCCCGAAACATTGTATCAGATCAATGAGATGGGATGAGGTAAATTGAATCAAATGTCATGTGAATAAAAAAAAAAGGGGATTAATTATGATTGACAAGATACGAATTCTGATAGTATATTAAAATATAAGAGAACTTTTGCTTACTCTTACCGATCTATTGGTATTAGATCCCTATGTTTAAACGGACATAATAAATTATCAATGCAATGGTTAATAATTCTAATTCTATAATATATTATGATCCAATATCATAAATGCTTTATTTTCATATACAGAAGAAAGAAGAGAATTTGTAAAAACAATGTAAAGCCAAGGTAAGCATAAAAAACTGTTTTGGGTTTCTGTTTGGTGTTTATCCCACATATATTTCATTTCAATTCATTTTGTTGTCCGATAAAATGAGAAATATGAAGAAAATCTAAAAAATTAAAAAAGAAAAAACAAACAACTCCGGGGAAAATTCTAAACCAGAATTCCTTTAGCAAATGGCAACATAAAAAATTCAAACATATACAACTAATGGATACCAACTGTCATGTTCCTTACATGGAACAGACATTTTCTTATTTTAATAAAAAATGGTTGAATAATTCTAAATTAAATGTCTTATAGCTAGCCAAACTACTCACTTGTATGACAGTCGCATAAAATTCCATAAAATAGCGACATAATCGGTAAAAATGTCAAAAATAGGTGTTCAGTCGTAAACATTGTAATATAATCTTTATCCCTATATAACAAGCAGATTTGTCAACAAGGATAAACACATATCGACAAGGCAGATGTGCAAAAACAAAAGGTAAAGTATACAAATCTACCGTAGCACAATTACACAATGTCAGGATGGACGAGCACAGAGCCACATCAACTCGATATCGCCAAAATAAAGACTAAACAGTTAACGTCATAATTTACAAAGAAAAAAAAAAAGAATTAAATCAAAAAGATAACCAACGTCAGTTCCTTATAGTATAACTAATCGCCGTATTTAAATATAAAAAAATAATACAACGCGTGACCAAACGACGCATTGATTAAACGAGTGCGCTGCACGAGTTTAATCCATAGTGGCGTTCGGTCACAAGTTGTCTTATTTTTTATATTCAAATACGGCGATTAGTTATACTTTTTATAACATTGTCAAATTGCTTTTTTTTATGAAATCAATGTACAAAATGTAAGGAACTATATGTTTTTCCTACGCATGTTTTGTTTTGACGTTATTGACGTCTTGACGACGCCTATTGTTGTATGACATCAGAGACTGAAATAACCACATTTATTTCACATGTGAAATTATCGGTTTTTATCTAACTGGGAAATCAATGTAATTCATTGCAACCAATGTAATAATAGAATTTATACGTCAGACCATCGAGTATTATATTTGAATATGTTTAAAAGACAAGACGTTCTTTGACATACACTTTGATTATGAACTAACTGCTCAGACTCTGTTCAGACACTTGTGACGTTTTACAAAGTCTGTTTTTCGAAATTATATGTTTGAATCAAGACAATAAATACTAAGCTTCAACAAAAAGCAAAAATATGATATTTGGGCAAATTTTGGAATGAATGTTAAAACCCTAACAAGTACTATATGAAACGAAATATACGGACTGCAGCTTGTATATGAATAGAATAGACATGCTTTATTTCAGAGAAGGTATTAATGAATTACATTCAGTAGCTGTAACATATATTTCGCATGAAATTAACCTTACATCTCAGTGTATCTGTACTGAATTCAACTGGTATTTTTTTTTTTTTTTTTGGAACAAGTCTTCCTTATCTCTAAAACTAACTAAGGCCGTGTTCACATTGACCTAAACTCGGTGTTGTGTTAGTGTAACTCACACATAAACTAAACATCATTACGTTCTCATTGATAAAACTCAATGTTTACATGTACATTTAGTGTAAATCATGTTTTGTCTACATGCAGTCGATAGTCGATGTAGGCCTTGTGTAGGTGTAAGCCAAAAAAGTGTCCCATGAAATTGTGTCATCTAGAACATTATTTCACAGTTCAACTGTGAAATTTTGTTCATGGGACAAAATATCACATTTGTAAACCATAAAATAGTGTCTCATCTAGTGAAAAATTGTCCCTAGTACTTGCACATAATTTCATGGATGATTTATAAAATTATGTCCCAAAGGACAATATTTCATAGTGTAGCTATTTTTTCTGTCCCTATGTCCCTATACAAGGGAAATAATTAAGAAATCATTTAAATGTTTTAATCAATTAGTTAAATCGTAATTGAAAATTAAATAAAGACAACACAGATGTGAACAAAAATGGAAAGTGATGAATATAAACAGCTGTATAATTATGTGTCTGATGGTCAATACCCTCCAGCTAATATATGATAGGAGATCATTTAGAAGGAAGGCAAAGCTCTTTCAAATTAAAAACAATGAAATGTATTATATAAATCCCCATTAAACACATCATCATTTGTTGTGTACACAAAACTAGGCATTCAGAACTTTAATTTTTCCATGTATATTTGAAATAGAAGCGATTTTTATATAAAATTGATACTTATAACACTTATTAATAAAGTTCTTTGCAGAAATATTTGTCAAAACTTGATATATTTATTTGTTATAAAAAAAATTACGTAGCCTTATTAACCCCTTATCAAGACAAACAAGACTCATTCATCATCATTGTCGAACACATAATTCGTTTGAAAAGGTCTTCCCGAATCGACTGGACGTACACACTGACAGAAATATTTGCCACTGGTCTTTACTCAAACAACGATTCACTCATAAATGCATTACTGAAAAGGGTGGGGCTAATTGTTTGTTTGTGCAGTATCTCAAGTCCGTTAAAATACAGTAAGAAAAAGACATAACCCCCTCCTTTTGCTAAATACTCCTTGGAGAAAAAATACCATTTGAAACAAACAGAAAACTAAGATAGAAATGTAGTGATCCTTAAGCTCGCAATTCTATTTCTTCGTCTGGTCTGTAAGCAAGCTGATGCAGCCTACGTTTATAATGCGCAATCGAGACATCTGTAAACTACTGCAAATCATCCAAAATTACTTTCTTAAAGGAGCAACCACTTTATTTCAAAAAAGGGGGAGGGGGGTCAGAGTCAGATTTTTTTCTCTGGCGAAAGTTTATATTTATTTCTTTTTTCTATGGTACCAATTCAATATTTGACACTATAATGTATGGGCAAACTTTGGATTCAGAATATTTGTTCATTTCAATCATCTGTGTGAACCTATTTTTTTTAAAATCAAATTGCGGTAAAATCACCCCCCTTTTTTTAAAGTCAAATGGTCGTTCCCTAACTGTTAGAAAAGTTGTTCGAAAATTTAAATCGTGTTCTACGTAATTAACATTTAAATGGCATATAGTTTACAAGTGTGAACAAAACTTATGCACAGGTAGCTAAACAAGGTGTATAGATGTGAACAATTTTAATGTGAAACTAGTGTACATTACATTAACCCAAATGTAAACATGTTTACTGTACACAGCGTTTGGTGTAAACACGGCCTAACAAACATACAAAAACTTTATGTTCAACGTTTCATTAATTGGAAGTACGTGCAATTTTGTTTTCATTAATCTGTATTTGTTAAAATGTTTCTGGTATTTGAAATGATAAGGGGATGTGTAAACATTGCATGTTAGGTTCTTGTAATAGTATTATAAAAATGGAACCAAAGATACCAGATGAACATTTAAACTCATAAGTCGAAAATAAACTGACAACACCATGGCAGAACAGGAAGTCAGACAGACAGACAAAAAAAACAAACAAATAGTATATTAAAGACAACAAGACTAGTATTTCATTAACAGTCCTGATCAAGTCAAAACTAAATTATTATATAATATGACATTTAACAAATTCAAATGTAAATGCCCAAAACACTTGATATTGAATATCAAATTTATATGATCTAATATCTTTTTATTTCGGAGCTTGCTAATGAACTCCTTTGGTGATAACTTGATTGAAAGGATATCATGCAATTTCCGTTTTAAATTTAAATAGAAAAATATGCATTGATATGCATTTATTAAATTTGATGTTAACTTTCTGACTTGGTAAAAAGGAAAGATTTTATCTCGAACTTGTGGAAACCTCAAAATTTGATACACATTTGGTCTCGCCTCTCATAAGTTCACATGATTCCAGTTGTAAAGTCTAAATAGTTAAAAGAGATTTGAAAATGCATCTTCTAATAATCTTTCATATTGTAAATCTATTAAGTGGGATTTTTTAAAATCATTTAACTACTGACATAGAAATCCACCAAACGCAACAAATTTGTTGTTGATCAAAACGCTAATCAATTTTATTATAATATCTTCGGTGTATCTGTTTTCATAATAAGTGTGTTGCTTTAACAGGTAAGATGTTGCTTGTACGAAAAAGAAAGTTGTATCAAAGTTTCCCCTTTTTGTAAAATATGTTCTGGTTGACGGACACACATATGTCTTAATATAACAGGAGACATGTGTAGATTACGATTGTAGATTTTGGAGTAGATCATTAGATTATTTAAGAATCTACATTTGATTGTATGCATTGATGAATGAATTTTAGTCAGAAAGAGTAATTTTTATCTTAACAGGATTTAAGTCTGAAACAAAGAATATTGAGCGATGTTGAATTTTTCAGTCAATATCCAGACTGCAGTAAATTCAGTTTTGTTTAGAGAGTTTGCCTGGAGTCAATTCAATACTGTTCAGTAGCATTTTAGACAATGCAATATGTTGTTGATAAGAACAGGTAGATAACAGCTACTAAATAGCATAGACTGAACTGATTTTAATTCACTGGAGCGAAATGTCTACACAGTATAGAATTTACGGCAGAGATAAGTCTTACAATCGGCTATATAACTGGAAACAAAAGTAATATTGTATAATTGTTCACTCGTTAAGGTGCAGTTCAGATCAAAATGACTATTTCAGATTTTTAACTATTTGACACCACTGGGTAAATATCCCTACTCAATATTTCTGAAGGCAATTTTATTGTAGAAAAAGATATAGGTTAATGTGATACGAAACTTAGACAAGAGTTAAGTACAAACTGCCATGTACTTTTTATATGCGTTTGAGTATTAAATAGTAGTTGAAAGGGGGATTAAATAACACTCGTAAACCATTTTGATTTTAGGTAGATTTATATTGGACACTGTACTCTGCTCACCATACAATTACATATCTTGCAGTGTAGGAGGACATGAGTTTATGATACCATTCGAAGTATTTACTTACTGCATCGACGCCTTCAAATTATAGTATTTTTTGTTGTTTTACAGATATCACTGTACTTTTGTACAACAACTTTACGACAAAAGAGATGATTTCAGCTTTCCAATTGTGAACTTTCCATTTCTAAGTAGCAACATTCCAGCAGCACCTGCATACGGGGTATATATCTCCCAATTGAAACGATATTCCCGTGCTTGCGTTTTCCTATCATGATTTTCTTGATAGAGGGTTACTGCTCACAAGGAAGCTATTAAACTAAGAGTTCTAAATGGTGAAGTTGAAATCATCCCTTCGTAAATTTTACGGACGCCATCACGAGTTGGTTGACCGTTATGGAATAACCCTTTCACGAATGATATCGGATATGTTCCTTACGTCGTAACTACAATCCCCTTCCCTTTCATGAATTTGACCACCCGAATTAGACTATTTACCGGATTTGTAATCACATAAGCAACACGACGGGTGCCGCATGTGGAGCAGGATCTACTTACCCTTCCGGAGCACCTGAGATCACCCCTAGTTTTTGGTGGGGTTCGTGTTGTTTATTCTTTAGTTTTCTATGTTGTGTCATGTGTACTAATGTTTTCCTGTTTGTCTTTTTCACTTTTAGCCATGGCATTGTCAGTTTGTTTTAGATTTACGAGTTTGACTGTCCCTTTGGTATCTTTCGTCCCTCTTTTGTCTATTATATCGTTTCATTGAAAAGTTGAGTGGCTTTTCTGAATTCGTTTTAATGTATTTTTTGTAATAATTATTAAGCGATGTTGAATTTTTCAGTCAATATCCAGACTGCAGTAAAATCAGTTTTGTTTAGAGAGTTTGCCTGGAGTCAATTCAATACTGTTCAGTTGCATTTTAGACAATGCAATATGTTGTTGATAAGAACAGGTAAATAACTTCTACTAAATAGCCTGAACATAGACTGAACTGATTTTAATTTACTGGAGCGAAATGTCTACACAGTATAGAATTTACGGCAGAGATAAGTCTTACAATCGGCTATATAACTGGAAACAAAAGTAATATTGTATAATTGTTCAATCGTTAAGGTGCAGTTCAGATCAAAATGACTATTTCAGATTTTTAACTATTTGACACCACTGGGTAAATATCCCTACTCAATATTTCTGAAGGCAATTTTATTGTAGAAAAAGATATAGGTTAATGTGATACGAAACTTAGACAAGAGTTAAGTACAAACTGCCATGTACTTTTTATATGCGTTTGAGTATTAAATAGTAGTTGAAAGGGGGATTAAATAACACTCTTAAACCATTTTGATTTTAGGTAGATTTATATTGGACACTGTACTCTGCTCAACATACAATTACATATCTTGCAGTGCAGGACGACATGAGTTTATGATACCATTCGAAGTATTTACTTACCGCATCGATGCCTTCAAATTGTAGTTTATTTGTTGTTTTACAGATATCACTGTACTTTTGTCTATTTTATCGTTTCGTTGAAAAGTTGAGTGGCCTTTTTTGAAGTCGTTTTAATGTATTAAAAAAAAGAAATGCAGGGAAATTTAACAATTGGATAACCTCTTTATCGTCGTATTCATATCAAATATCACCACTTCTTTTAAGTAACATATAAATGTTTTGTTTCTTATAATGGGAGATTTTTAAGAGATCTTTTAAAATGAATTAACAATATTCTAAACTCTGAATGACAAAAACATTTGATATACTGTAAAGGCATATGTCTGCAATCAAAACGGCGGACTGCAGCGTAATACCTAAGTGTCTTAATTTGTGAATCATTTTGTCTTTCTGGTTATGTTTTCTTCCCACAGCTATTGTTATTCATTATTATATGTACCTTGTAAAAGATGTATATTTACAGTCAGTAGTTGAGCTCTTTATTTTACTTTGTAAACGATGTGAAAGTAAAATAAGATATTCATTTTAAGAATATCTAAATCATACCATCTCTATAAAAAGAAAAGAAGATGTGGTACGATTGATTATGAGACAACTATTAATCAGGGGTTCAAATGACGTGGATAGAAGCAATTATAGGTCTTCCTTCAACGTATGTCGAAAGCCACGCAATATAGTCAGCTTCTAAAAGTCAGCTTTCCTATCATGATTTTCTTGAACAAGGAAGCTATTAAACCAAGAGCTTCAAATCGTGAAGTTGAAATCATCCCTTCGTAAATTTTACGGACGCCAACACGAGTTGGTTGACTGTTATGGAATAACCGTTTCACAAATGATATCGGATATGTTCCTTATGTCGTAACTACATCCCCTTCCCTTTCATGAATGTGACCTACCGAATTAGACTATTTACCGGATTTGATATCACATAAGCAACACGATAGGTGCCACATGAGGAGCAGGATCTGCTTACCCTTCCGGAGCACCGGAGATCACCCCTAGTTTTTTGTGGGGTTCGTGTTGTTTATTCTTTGGTTTTCTATGTTGTGTCAGGTGTACTTTTGTTTGTCTGTTTGTCTTTTTAATTTTTAGCCATGGCGTTGTCAGTTTGTTTTAGATTTATGAGTTTGACTCTCCCTTTGGTATCTTTCGTCCCTCTTTTAAGAAAAAAACA
The DNA here is from genome assembly GCF_036588685.1 of Mytilus trossulus. Taxonomy (NCBI): domain Eukaryota; kingdom Metazoa; phylum Mollusca; class Bivalvia; order Mytilida; family Mytilidae; genus Mytilus; species Mytilus trossulus. The sequence continues at coordinate 20,985,194 of NC_086384.1, forward strand.
TGACTGAACAGACCAAACGGTATTCGCTGAGTTACAAATTTACTTTTCTTTTTAAAAACACACACATATTGTAGAGTTTTAAATGTAGGTATAAAGAAGTGATGTATTAAACCTTGCAGTATGGTTAGGTTTACCAGGTGAACTAAAAAACATTGATTATTTACATTTTTTAAAACTCATTTTGTAAATTTTGAAACTGGGTCAAATTCTGGATACATTTTTCTTAACTTTTTTCGGTATTTAAGAGCTTGCAGCTGCTACTTTGATTGTGTATAAGTCATCAGTGTCAGAGTAGAATGTTGTGAACAAGTAACACTTCGTCCTTTATCTAAAACAAGTTCCTTAGATGGTACCAAGACCGTGTGGATAGATACTCCGTATCAAATTCACAAATAATACTCATTGGTCTTGAAGTATTGAGTTGATGTAATGTCTTCCTTTATCATTTTAATAACGTGTTATAGTATTCATTTATTTGTCTTTATGAATATTACTTCAACTGTTAAATCTGTGTATGTTGATATTCCTTTAACGTTGCTCTGTTTTTATAGATCATGTCATTGTGTCATTGTGTTATTGTGTTTTGTTTTCTTGTCTTTCATTTTTTCTATTGTACTTTGTTTATATACCTTTTTTGTGTGTCTTTGTTACATATGACGTGGCTATTTACTTTTACATCCCGTCTTTGTGATATTGTGCTTTGGTAATTTTTAATGATACGTAAATTCAATTATTTGTATTATCTATATATAATTCGGCTTGTGACGTCGGATATTTCCATTTTTTTCTTCTTTTGAATTTTAGTTGGGACGTACATGTATATATAATTTATATTTTAATTGAATGAAAATAGAACAATGGAAACTAATGAATAGTTATGAATTGACAAAAAAATAAGCATTTAATCCTGATCGATTATCTACCTTCCAAATATCACCGCCGTAAAGTATCATTATGAAACTACGGTAATCTGACTTTGGTTTTTAGGTCTGTATTATTTTTTTTTATTATGATACTCTATTCTTTTTATGCTAGCCTATACATGTTTTTATTTTCCTTATATGCCTTATCTATATTCTATATTGCTTGTTCATCTTCTATAGAATACGCCCATTATTCTCTATTCTGAAAAACAAATAGAGACTATCACCCAGATAGTTAAATAATCAATTTAAAAGTCCGAGCCTTTATTTTTCTAAGCATTCTACATTCTACAAGGTTGTCAATTGCATTAAGACCTGTTAGAATAAGTGAGCTGCTAAGGGTTGTGACCCTTAAATTGAACCACTCATCTTCTGATATCACCAACAACCACACGTTGATTACATTTTTAGTACAATGGGTTAAGAAAGGGTTAATTTTTCCTAGAAGTAGAGAAAAAAGGATAAAATCCGATTTACCTTTAAAAAAGTTTTTTTTTTCGAAAACTCACTTCTAATTAACAGCATCATGAAAAATTCACAAGTCAGAAATAGATTATTTTCTAACATTTATTTGAAAAGCGATTAAGACGATTAAAACTGTTTGTCTTTTTTTTTGATTTTTAGTCTGTTTTTGACTTACAAAAATGTATGTGTTTGAACGTTCCTTTAGTATGTTTCGCCTCTTTTTTCTGTCATATGGCTCTTCAAATTTTTCTGCTGCTGAAGATACATATGCATCAGCGGTTCGGACGCATGGTTAAGTTTAATAGAGCAAAATTTGTTTTTCTCATCACTTGGCGCGACTATCGGCGTCATCTGTCGTCGTCGGTTAACTTTTACAGCATTCATCTTTTGTTGAATTATTCAGCCAAATTAAACTAATTTAGCTGCAGTCATCAGTAGAGTAGAAAGTGTAAAAAGTGAAATCACAAAACTGAACTTAAAGGAAAATCAACTCGGAAAGTCCATAATCACATGGCAAAATCAAATTACAAAACGCACCAAAACCGAATGGAAAAGAACTGTCATATTCCTGACTTGGTACAGGCATTTTTAAATGTAGAAAATGGTGGATTAAACCTGGTTCTATAGCGCTAACCCTCTCCCTTAAATGACAGTCTCATCAAATTCCGTTATATTTACATTGATGCGTAAAATAGACAGACACAATAAATAAAATAGTAAAAATATTGGTACATCAGTCATCATCGTATAACAATTTTAAAAGGAACAATTTAACAGAACCCAAAAACATCTACTTTCTACGAACCGAAAACATTCATTGATTTGAATAAAATATCGGGTCAATTACCCAACACTTAAACCAAGATGGCCCCAATGGCTATCAAAATAATTAAGGTGAAGGTTGAAAACAATTATAAATAGTCAACAATGTCACTTGTATATATTTTCTATTTACGTCAAAATTATCAGACGGCTTCTTATATGAGTGATTTCCTTTAAATGCTGAATTCGAAAATTGCTGTTTTTTCCCTTTTATCTTGAAATGTACAATAGATAGAGAGAGAAACGTTGAACAGCAAACATTATAACAATATCTTCACAAACAAGTCACATAGCCGACATATTCAGAAGAATACTTTAATGACGATTTTAACAGTCAAATGTTTTACATTTTGCTGAATATCTTCAAAAATATATACTAGTCGATAGAAACTTTATAAGCAAATATTGTCAGGAAGACTAGATCAACAAATAAGTTAACTATATTTGTTTAGGGGCCAGCTGAAGGACGCCTCCCGGTGCGGGAATTTCTCGCTACATTGAAGACCTGTTGGTGACCTTCTGCTGTTGTTTTGTTTTTTGGTCGGGTTATTTTCTCTTTGACACATTCCCCATTTCCATTCTCAATTTTAACATTACTTATTTCTCCAGAGGACTTATTATTGAAGTTATTGCTCTCTAAGATTTTTAATGTGTTCTTGTCAATTGAAAAGAAACATATAATCATGATAATAAATAGATATCAATTAAATATCAAAACCAATCAGAAAGACGAGATTGTTAGTTGACCTGTTGTTGTCGTTTGTCTCTTTATTGTGATTTTTACCAATATTTGTTTGGATCTTTCGTTGTTTTTTATTTTAAAAACTATAACAGATAAATAAAATATAACACATGTAACACACATATATATTATCACCAATACAGGATCTACTCACAATTCTAATTATACCAGGATCAGGACTGATTGACTTTAAATGACGATTTTGTATACCTCTTTTGTGCTTTAAGCAAAAACTTAAGATTATATACATAAACTGTAAACTGAAAAACTTGATCAGCAAACCAGATCAACAAGAAAGGAATTGCATTCTACTTCTCAATGAGAAAAAGGATAGTGTATATTGTTGAAAATAACCAGACACCTAGGCGAGCGGCAAAACATCATTGAGCTGTCTGTTAATTTGTCGTTGCATTTATGTAAAATAAAGAGTTTTTTTTCATATAGTTTGAGGGCTAATATGTGAAAAAACAAGAAGGTGTACATAGTACACAGATGCCTCTACTCGCACTATCATTTTCTGTGTTTAGTTGACCTAGAAATTGGGGTAAAAACTCTACATTGGCATTCAAATTAGAACATGACTGTAAACTAAGTTTCAAGTTGATTGGACTTCAACTTAATCAAAAACTACCTTGACCAAAAACTTTAACCTGAAATTTGCACTATCATTTTCTATGTTCAGTGAACCGTGCAATTGGGGCCAAAACACACATTTGGCAATAAAATGAGACGGATCATATCATAGGGCACATGTGTACTGAGTTGTAAGTTGATTGGACTTCAACTTCATCACAAACTACCTTGACCAAAAACTTTAACCTGAAGCGAGACGAACGGACGGAAGGAAAGACAGACGGAGGGACGAACGAATGAACGTACAGACCAAACCATAATGTCCCTCTACTATCGTAGGTGTGGCATAATTAAACGCACAATTTTAAATAGACGTTAAGGTCTCTTGACCAAAATAACGTTTGATAAAAGATGCTAGAACTGTATTTATTGGAATGGTGATCAGTTTCAGCTAAAACTTTTAGAACTATTTTCTTTTGTCGGTTATGAGTTCGAGATTATATGTAAGAACACGCAATGACATGTTCTTTTAACGGAAACAAGTTTGCGATTATGTGTCAAAACTATGTGTGTGTCCGTAATAAACTGTATATTTGGTGAACGAACTGTGTTCCTTTGTCGGAAAGAAGTTTGAGATAAAATGCATCATATTGACAAATAAACAAAAGATTCACTGTTACACACAGAAAGAAATAGAAAGAGTCAAAAACATGTTGATGTACCCGAAATTAATTTAATATTCCACAATTTTACAATATCATAACAAAAAAGCAATCATGATGGTATGTACAGTGTTTTCAATAAATATAATCATTCAAATAGTTAAACGATTGTCTTCTATGAATGGTTGATTTCAGATACACCAAAAAATCAAAGAATGTCCTCTGCTTTATAAGGCTTTATTCTTATCGTCGCTTTTTATAACAAGCAACAACATTAACAAGGCATTGCACATGGCTTCGTTTCTTGGTTCGAACAGCCTCTCTTTGGTCGTGAAGAATGTCCAATTGTTGCTGAATAAAGGCTTCCTGCTCTTGAAGCTGCTCTAATTGACTTTTATAGAATACTTCTAGTATTGATTTCATGAATCGATAGTCTTCGACAGCCTGCTGAAAATAGAGAAGACTGAATGTTAACCACAATCTTAACAGCAAATTCATAAACAGATTTAGAAGCACTTTCCAGGTTTATCTAATTCAACGTCTGCTCTTGAATTACCTTATCTTTATTCTCCGAAGAGCTTCATCAGTTGAATTGTACAATATGTTTGTACTAAGTTGCATACATTTTCATCTTATATGGCGAAATGAAACCTTCTAACTAACACGTACCAATACCAAGCCAGAAACCTCATCATATTTCTTTGATCAAATATTTATTGTTTTTCTTTCTGATAAAGTTTTGTCTGTTGGTGAAAGGTCTTTAAACGAAAAATGAAGATGCAAATGGAAAATTCAAAACTCATCAAGAAAAAACAATCTTGAGAAATTCAAAACGGAACGTCCATTATCAAAACATCTCAAGATCAAACGAACTGAAATCAGCTGTCATATTCCTGACTTAATACAGACATTTCCGCATCTAGAAAATGGTGGAATAAACCTTATATTATAGATAGAAAAGATTAAGAACTCCTAAAATGTCCCACTCTATTGAACCATGATAAGCAGACGATCGCTGGAGTATCATTTCAGCTTGTTTTCGACTTACGAGTTCGACGTTTCGTTTGGTTATTTTACCTATCTATCAAAAGCTCAAATGACATTTGTATTTGAACATAATATACTTTAAAAATTGGTAGATCTTCCGTTTTTACAATTATCTTGGATATACATTTTCTGTATTTCTAACTTTTACGTAGTAATTGAGTTGACGATTAGCATATTTTCCCCCTTAAGTCTGGTTTCAGTTTTGAACACAGTATATGAAGGTAAAAGTATGAGGGTTTAAGTTTTTGTTGTGTTTTTTTCATAGAATGAAAGCATATCATAGATTTAATCTTTTTAATTATTTTTGTTATTCTTATGCATGCAAAATTTGTATTCATTTGTCTTGATCGTCATCTTTAGATAAACCTGTAATTGAAACTATTTGCTTTTATCTTTAAGCTTTTAAGATTGGTATTTCACGATCGTCTTAAAAACTTAAATCATGTCAATATTAAACAGAAGATAATATTATAGTATTGTCTCGTCAATCGGGTAATATTTACATAAATCTGATTTATAAATTTTGATAATGCTACTAAGTGTTTACAATTTTGGACAAAATGTGGGATGTATTCAAAGTTGGTGACATGAATTGTATTGTCATAGACTATTATACGTGTATTTTATTACAGAATTCATTCAAATTTCTTTAGTGCAAATTTTGAGTTTGTAAATATTTGTACGCCGACACAAAACATGAAGTGGAAAAAAGATATCGAACTGAGGAAATAAACCGTCAGCAATCTTTTTTTAAATGACATTATGCCATATTTTGATAATGGACTTTGTTTTAAGAAATAAAACGTGATGCTTAATGGCTTTCCATGTAAATGCACAGAACAGTTTTTTTTGTCTGATCAAACCAGACAGATTTTAAGTGTTTGGTAGATTCTTTTAAAATCATTTTTTTTAAATTTTCCTGCTTTTAAAAAACTAAGTTAGGAATTTGAATTATAAAAGAAAGCAAAATAGTATCTTATCATTTTTACCACCTTCTAAGAAAAAGACCCTGACATTTACGATGTAAAACTAAAAATATCCAGTATGATTTACCGTCAGAAGTATTGTATTATCCATACTTATTACTCAAGGTTACATCTTGTTCATAAACCATTCTCATCAAATGTATTCTCTTTTATGCTTAACATCATTATACAAGATCAACCAATTTCCTTGAAACTTTCGTCCTTTCGTATGATTTTGTTTTAGTTTTGAAATCTTGCTGAGGATACATCTACCGTTGCTGGTACATTTCTGATATATCTTAAGGTGGTACCCAACACTTTCGCTAAAATTAATTTGGCTCGTTTAATTTTCGTAAAATTTTGTCAAGACCCTTTAACAAAAATGTAAAAATTTCAAAAATTTGGAACCAACAGTTTTGTCAGAAAAATTACATTGGTTATATTGCAGTTTGATAAACACCAAATTTGATCATTAAGAAGCTTTTTATTCCTTTTACAACAAAACGTAATCAAAACGTTTAACTGACTTTACAGAGTTATCTCCCTGTAGTGTTAGGTACCACTTTAAATCGTGTTACTCTTTAGTTTTTCTTTTGTTGCGTTTTGTGTTCTGTTTGTCATTTCGTAGTGTTGTTATTTTTGCCATGACATTGTCAATTTGTTTTCGACACATGCGTTTGAATATCCTTTCAGTTTCTTTCGCTCCTTTTTGTAAATATATTGTATATACGGCACATATCGCCTGAGCTAGCTTCTTCTATTGACTTAGCATTAGCAAATTATGAAATATTTATGATTTTCATTTTTCAGTGGTTTTGAATAAAAACTCTTTTCATGGAATCTACTGACCATAGTTTCACCTTTATCAGACATAACCATCAATGATAGTATTTAAGTACGACCTGAATGTTTTTGTCGCTTAGAATTGATATTGACTTTGTATCATTTAAGTGATTGCATCCCATTTTTTCATTTACTCGTGAAGTTACATTCAGAGAAAACATAACCGTTACTTCCTTAATAATAACGCTTGGTGATGTAGCATTATTGTTATAGATATTTCTATGTGGACAAAACGGCCCTACATTTTGCAATTAGTTTATGTTTAATGATGGGAAAATGCATTTTCATCAACAAACGTATTAGCGTAGCTTTTACTGGGATTGTTTAAGTGTGTTTTAAATATTTTATTTGTAAATTCAATATTAAAAGAACTTAAAAGTATATTGTTTTGGCAAATTAAATACATAAGTATTTGGAAATATGTTGTATATGTATAAAAACGGTTGACAGTGATAACATTATGTGGAGGGAAGTTATTACAAACTAATATTGACTGATAATCTGTGTTCTGTATGTTCATGCAGCATTGCTCTAAATAGTTGCATTGTGCCTTTGCCTAACTTTCTGACTATCCAAAAAAATACGAAATCTTGTATCTGACAATGAATAATAAATTATTATAAATATATGCTTAATTTAGTCCTGGTATCTATGATGAGTTTATTTAAAGCATATTGGTAAAGGTTAGTTACATTGAGTGCAAAACATTTTGTTTATTAATTGAGTATGAAAAAAAAATATTTAAATTCTTCATCTTCAGCAGATTTCGAACACAAATGAATGCAATTCAGATAAACAGTTTGCATGGTAGTAGTGTTAAACATATTTATTGCGTATTGTATTCAAAGTTCGTTTTCTTCAGTTTAGTAAAGTCTTATAACAAAGTTTGTGATACGAATTACAATTTAGTGTTTGAAAACCAAGGAAATCAGTTGCAGTTAAGCGTTTATAGCTGTTATACCTTGACCGGCTTTAGCAATACATTTGTTCCTTATTTTTGTTATGTCTGCTGTTAAACTTTTGTATTGGAAATTGGATTTTCAGTAGTCTCGAGTATCACTAAAGAGAAATTAATTGTCAAAATGCGCATTTGATGCACTAGACATGGTAATTCTATCAAATTGACATGCAACAGATACATGGTTGTGAGATTAATAACGGAAATATTATTCCATTTCCTGAACTAGTGACATTTAAGTGATATCAATATGATTAAAACATATTTTCTATTCATTTTTGATCCCAAGATATACATATTGATGTGTTGTCTCATTAACTTGAACTAAACAGTACATAACACTACATCTTCATCCCAATATGTCGACCTTACTGCGATGATTTCCATTCATTTCGATTGCATCTAACTAAGAACAATATTTTATTATAATTTATCATATAGTATATATCAATTCACAAAAACTGGACCGGATAGCCTGTTATTTTGCTTAAATGGTGAAATTAAGACAAACGAACTAAATAACAGATAAAACAAGCCCTAGTCTGAGGCATGCAAATGACTAACACCGATACACAAACGCATTGGTTGATCTATTCAATGTCAAAAGGGTAGAAAACATTGCGATAAATTTCTTTAATGTTACTTAATACAGGAAAAATAAAGGTAAAATACAGAATGTTTGCCTTAAAATTGGTTTATAATTCAATTTAAGTTGACTAATAGCTAATATTTTTTATTGTGTAAATTGTAAGTTGATTGATCAAAAATGCAATTGTTCAAAATTAAAATTATTCTGACGCTCTCCTGAAAGATTTCAGCTTTACTATTTAAACTGTTAATGTATTGATGCAATTGGGTCATATGACAAGGTATATGTTAAAATAAATTGCATGCGCACTGGCAGCAATATCAAATGTTTATATCAATAAGAACGAAGAAACTGAAAAAAGTAAAATAACAAAAATATCGAACTCCGAAGTAAATTCAAAACGAAAAGTCCTAAATCAATGGGAAAATCAAACAATAAAACATATTAAACGGATAGACAACAACTATCATATTCCTGACTTGATACAGGCATTTTCAAATATAGAAAATGGTGAATTAAACCTGTTTTTTATTTAGCGCTTGACAAATGTTTATAGATATAAGAGCGTAGAAACTGGAAAAAGTAAATTACTAGTAAACCGAACTCTGAGGAAATTAAAAAAGAAAGTTCCTTGTCAAATGGCAAAGTTAAAAACTCAAACACATCAAACGAATGGATAACAACTGTCATATTTCTGATTTGGTACAGTGAGTTTTCTTTCAAATAGTAGAAAAACTGTGCGTACGCATTTCTACATAGTAAATTTCTGTCAAATTGAGAGACTATCTTTTCAACGATTGTAAAATATTTCACACAGGGGAATGAAAATCGTTTATTGAAAAGATATTAAATTGATAAAATCATCTCCATTAGGTTAGAGAAAGGTCAGAATTCAGATCGACTGGTATTGGCATTTTTCGTCAAATCCCTTGGTGTGAAAGATAAATATATTATCGATGTCTGATTACGACAATAAAAGACGTCAGAAGGCCCTACATAGTGCAAAACAGTAACTACTAAAACGTTTCTCCCTCAACGGACTCAACGTTAATGTAAATATATCAACGACACATGACTGATGTGCAACACGGATACGTTAGAGATAGGTAATAACACCAGGGGGTGCTCAAATTGATTTCAAAGCCACAAATATTCATGTTTTAACGACAGATTTGATAGGTAATCGATGATAATTGGTCAAAGTAGACATAAGTAACATAAAACCCGCAAATAGATAACGTAATCTGTTAAACTTTTATTACAAGGTTCACGAGACCAATGATGTTCTAACGATTTGAAGTTGTTTTGGTAATAATTTTTATTGCCGGTCAACTGAAGACAGAACATGTAGGAGGACGTCGACAAAAGTTTATGTAATGCCTTGATCAGCCCAGCGTCGTAGAGAGACATTTAATTTGATACTTAAGACTTATGGCTAATGATTTGATATGTCTTGTCATATTCCACTAAATTTATCGTTTTGGTTTTATTTTTACAGAACAACACTTTTAATATCAATTACAAGTTATGAACTCAAATGCGCAAATGATTAGCATTGCTTTTTTTTCTTTTTTACTCAAGAAATAAAAAAAAACTTTTAATTGAATACAATGTCTTTCATTCAACTTTACTTAATTAAAATCGAAATCGATGTAAATAATCATATCAAAATGTTAGTGATTTCACAAAACGGGCAGGAATCGGATATTCAGTGGTTAAGTTTGTTATAGTTCGTAAGTGTTTTTCGATTCTCATTTTTTTTAATTTAAATTAGACCGCTGGTTTTCTCGTTTGATTGATTTTAACTAGTAATTTTTGGGGCCTTTTATAGCTTGCTACTCGGTGTGAGCTTATGCTCCATGTTGAAGACCGTAATGGTGGAGAGTTGTCTCATTTGGACTTAAACCACATCTTCCTTAATCTAGCACATAACATACTGATCATAAATCTTATAATCTGTTTCCTTAATTTTGAAACTATTCTATTTATGTGTGGTAATTTTGCTTTTATATACCTCCAAACATCGCACAATGACACAAACATGTGAATTAACAACTGGTTACCATATAACAATAAGTTTACAAGACTTATTTATAAGATTTCGAATAATTATCCATTAATTAATAAGAACTGGACAACGGGAAAATACAGAAAAGAACATGTATCATGAACCTAATGCTGATTTTAATATGAACTGATTCACCCTCATTTCTCAAATGCTATTTGATGATTTTACGATTAAATACAAATTTGCAATAACATTATAGGAAAAAATAGTGCATAGAAAATAAATATACTAATCTTTAAATCAATCTATTCATTTCCAAAGATATATCACAGAGAAAATGTAAAATTAAATGACAAGGGAGTTTTATTAACAAATCAATGCGTATTAAGAGAAAATTAAACATCAAACTAATAACTCTTTATTAGCAATCTTTATCCAAATCATAACAACTATTTAATCCTCTTCCCCTGGTTACCATTTTACAAGTTTATTACAGATTTATACATGCCACTCCACAATTATCATTTTCAGCTGTGATAGAATATACAAAATACATCAAATTTGTACAAGTAGAAAAAAAAATGAGAGATGAAAAAAAATACGGCAGCATTTAAATCTGTATAATAATGTTCAGGATATGATGATTCCCCTGATCATTATCAACTGCAAAAACTATAGTCTCTCAAATATCAGCTTCTACATATTTTTATACTGTGTTATATTTATATCTCAAGGGGTTCGAATGTCTAGTATTGCATCTCCAACTGCAAAGCATGACGACCGAAATAATCTCTTTTTGATATCTTGTTGTCAGTATGTATATATGAGACAAGTCTTAATGCAAACAGATATTTCAGTACACGTGTTTAATACAAATATATCGATGAGGGTAATCTTTTATTGCCGACTATATGGTACTTGTTTTCTCAGTATTGAAGACCGTATGGGTGCTAATAAACAGTGTTGACCGATCAAACAAAGCTAACTTGTCAGATAGATAAAGAACAACGTTCTTAAATGAACACCCATAAAATTAATATAATCGTTCGAATATTTGAATAAAACCTCTTCGATGATGCTAAAATACCAGATACGTTCAATCACACGAACAATATAAAAAAGAAGATGTGGTATGATTGCCAATGACACAACTATCAAAAAAGACCAAAATGACACAGACATTAACAACTATAGGTCACCATTCATATATGGTCCTATCGTGACAAATGTTCAAACGAAATAAGTATATTTCCCGTCAAATATATGCTTTTGATACTCTTTTTTTTTAATCTCGATCATTATGGAGATCATGCGATTCTTTCTTTAAGTTTTTTTTCTCGATTTGAAGCCTTGGGAAAAAGAGTCAAATAGTGTTAGTTTTATCTTTCTTATGTGTGTTGACAATCATAAACATGTTTAACCCCGCCGCAATTTTTCGCCTGTCCAAAGTCAGGAGCCTCTGGCCTTTGTTAGTCTTGTATGATTTTTAATTTTAGATTCTTGTGTATAATTCGGAGTTTAGTATGACGTCCATTATCACTTTACTGGTATGCATATTTTTAGGGGCCATCTGAAGGACACCTACGGGTGTGGGAAATCTCGCTACATTGAAGATCCATTGGTGGCCTTCGGCTGTTGTCTACTATATGGTCGGGTGGTTGTCGCTTTGACATATTCACCATTTCCTTCCTTAATTTTGTTAATAATAAAAAGTAAAATAACAAAAATACTGAACTTAGAGGAAAATCAATTCGGAAAGTCCATAATCACATGGCAAAATCAAATGACAAAACGCATCAAAAACGAATGATCAAGAACGGTCATATTCCTGACTTGGTACAGGCATTTTCAAATGTAGAAAATATAGTAAAACACCCTAGAAATATGACCATGAAAGAAACATCAATTGCATTTAAATAATTAGTAACAAGAACAAACATTTCAAATTTCTGAAATATCTGAATGCAAAGCAATCATTAATGCTTCCTGTCTTAATCTAATTTTCCTGGCATTAAAATCATTTTATAGCTTCATTCATGATGCAAGTTGGCTGATTATTAATAGCAAAAATATATTGATCATTTGGTTTGAAAACAAAATAAACCACATTGGAAAATCATGTTAGCTTTTAATTGCTGCACATTTTTTTGCATCAATCTTGTGTAAGGTTTTTAATTCATTGCTGAATAAAATATAAGCACTAGTTTCTTATCTTCATGATCAGTGTTCTTTCATATATGGGGAAGAGAAAAGACCACTAGGAGTATCTTACACTGCAAGACAACTTCAAAAGGTCTGCTGGTTGATTATCAGAACCTGCGAGTGACATCATGTCAGTTGTTAGTGCTTCGGTACTGGTATGATATTCAACACACTTTTCGGGAACGTGATTTGCCAAAAACAAACCAGAAATATGCAAGAAACTAATGTTCGATGGTACTATAATTTTGCAAAATTTAGCTCAGTTTATGTCCCTTTTTAGTTATATAATTTCTCGTGCGTTCCGGTAAAATTTAAATCTTTGTCCTTATGGTGTTCGGTTTTGGGCGTCCCATATTAAGGCTTATACAGGAGAATGAAATTATTAATTGATGAATTTATCTCGTAAGTCGATAACAAAGTAATAAATAAAACAATGGGATAAGTGAATGAAATTTAAAAAAAAAGCAATACTAAGTGAGTCGACAAGGTTATCGTATCTTGCTAGGTTTGCATTGGGATTGCATTCCGCAATGCGTTTTCACACTCAGTCAAAATTTTACAATCAGAAATAGGACATACAAGAAGTTTGATTTAAGATCAAAGCGATTTACTGAAATAATATGATCTAAGATCGCGAAAACACGTCTCTACTAAATTGAGATACCTACACATCGATAACGCAATTGTCAAGTCAAAAAGACAATTTGAAAAGAGGGGCGAAAGATACAAGAGGGAAAGTCAAACGCATAGCTCGAAAAAAAAATTACATACCATGACTAAAAGGTAAACAGACAAACAGACAAACAGACTTGGGTGGTAGCATTAAAAACGCACCATATCAACAAATTGTCTGTCGATATTATTGTAAAATGGTTTAGATGTTTCGACGATCTAATTTAGAACAAAATAGATCTTTTCAAAAATGAAAATGTTAATCTGCATCAGCAATGAAGGGTATCGCTAATATAAGCGCGACTCATTTATAAATAATAAAATTAATGAAAGAGAGGTGTATGGTAGTAATAGCATATTCAACTGAGGTGAACTAAAACGTAGAGACTCTTTCTGTTAGTAATGCTGTTTTAAAAATTATCAATTCATTTTAAAAAAAAATAGGTAGTTTTCCAATCGATAATCATACGACAGGACAGAATAAACGAATGTCTCATGAAATATTAAATTATTAGACATCTAATTTTACAGGCAAATGAATTATCTTTATTTTCTTCGTAAATCACGTGATTGTAACAAAATCAAAATTTGATAATATATTTTTTTTTATTAAAAACCAAAGACACCATTAAATAAAATCTTAGCTAAACAAAATATCGCTGAATTAATTTTCACCATTGGTGATAAGATTTAAAAAAATCATTGATATGTCGATAGTAAAAAAGTAGTAGCATCGGTACTGATTTCATTTCACTATAAATTTAAATTCTTAAGCTGAAAACAAACGACATAATCCATTCAAAAATTCGTTTTAAAATTATCTTTGCAGTGCTGCCGAATGAATTATAGTGAGATTTAAAAATACTCTAACGTAGCCCTTGAAAATCATATGAGACCATTTGTTGTTTGAAACTTAATCTTGTAATAGTTCATCAACTACATTTTAATGACTTTTTAGGAACATAAATTTGTCATGATAAAATTAATTTGAATAGGAAGACAAATGTCCCTTAGTTGTAGGTGGATAAACTAAAGAGTCAAAGATATTTCTCGGTTTTATGTGGGAATAAATTAATACATAGTTCTATCTTATAATTTGTAACTGAATGTCATAGCAGTTTTTCATTAATAAATGATGAAGTAATCTTTTATAATTTAGTTAGATGTATGAAACACACATCGATAGAATGTGTTACCTTTATTCTTCATATCGCGTTTTGTCAAAGGATAGCAAAAATTGCCAGTTAATAATTTTGCGTGGTATGATGCAGGATATTAGTACTTAAATGTCAGACACATTTACATGAAAGGGGGCAGTGTTTGATATGGCTTTGACTTCGCTATTGGAAATTAAGAAACTTTTTTGATATGTTCATATTTAACTGTTTTACAAAGCTTTTAAATTTTTTGAAATACTAAGGCTTTTCTACCTTAGGAATAGATTACCTTAGCTGTATTTGGCAACCCTTTAACGAACTTTGGTTCTCAATGCACTTCAACTGTATAATTTATTTGGCCCTTTTTTCTTTTTTTTTCCTTTTTTTTTTTGGGATTCGAGCGTCACTGATAACTGTCTTTTGTAAACGAAACGCTCGTCTTGCGTAAATACAAAATTTAGTCCTGGTTTCTATGAAGAGTTTTTTTTTGTTTCATCATACAGCAGCTTTATTTCACATACAACTACATGTTTTGTCGACAAAAAGCTTCATTTTAAATTATTGAAATCATATACTATCCGCTGCGGAATATAGAGTGCATTGATTGGTGGAGATTTATTTCCCCCGAGGGTATCACAAGCCCAGTAGTCAGCACTTTATTTGCTGACATGAATTATCATTGATATGGTTATATTTATAAATTAACTGTTAACAAAATGTTGAATTTTTTTGAAATACTAAGGCTTTTCTACCTCAGGCATAGATTACCTTAGCTGTATTTGACAAAACGATTAGGAATTTTAGTCCTCAATGCTCCTCAATTTGACCTTTTTTTCTTTTTTTGGATTCGAGCGTCACTGATGAGTCTTTTGTAGACGAAACGCGCGTCTGGCGTATATACAAAATTTAGTCCTGGTATCTATGATGAGTTTATTGATACCATCATTTTAGATTTTTTTGCAGTTTATGTTTGGTCAGGGTTTGTATTTGATATCACCGTACTGCAGCTTACTGACAGTCATACATATATTTATCAATCTACATTTTACTTTATATACAGCAGTTGCATTATTCGTGTATTTGATGGTGTATCCATATCAACGTATCGTATAACACGTTCATGAGGAAAGAATAAATTTAGTCAAGTTTTCCCGATTGAGACATTTTATACTGTATTTAATTTCAATTTAATTATAATTAGGGTAGGGGCGTTATCATTATTTTCTACAAATTTGCCCGATTAGTATACGTCGATCCGTTCAGTTGTCCAGATACGTGAATATTGTAAAAAACTTTTCAAGTTGATCATCACAAATTGCTATAAGCTTTTTTTCCAGGTCGTAAAGGAATAATATGTTATATTAAATATTAATGATCTGGACACTTGAAGCATTTGTACTAATTAATTCATTGCAAACACAATGTAGGGGAAGCAAATGACATCTCAACCGAAATTGGTTCAGGTCACACCAGAATCTCATTTTTTCTAGAATAGTCATTTTGATCTGACCAAAACTTTGTTAGGTCATTTTTAGTTTTTCAGTCTGTTTTCAGATTTATCCACTGCAGTAAATACATTTTTGTTCAGACACTTGCAAATCATATATTAATACATGTTTGATCAGTGTACTTAAAGAAGGTGTGATCAGCCTGTATTAATCAACAGGATGCAAAGTTCTATGAAAATCTATTGAACAGTACTGAAATGACCGCAGTGCAAAGGTCGTCAAATAAACAGACAAAGCAACATTCCTGAATTTCCGATGAATATAAAAAGATGTGGTATGATTGCCAATGAGACAACTATCCACAAAAGACCAAAATAACACAGACATTAACAACTATTGGTCACCGTACAGCCTTCAACAATGAGCAAAGCCCATACCGCATAGTCAGCCATAAAAGGCCCCGATAAGGCAATGTAAAACAATTCAAACGAAAAAACTAACGGCCTTATATATATAAAAAAAAAGTGAACGAAAAACAAATATGAAACACATAAACAAACGACAACCACTGAATTACAGGCTCCTGACTCGGGACGGGCACATACATAAATAATGTGGAGTTCTGTTCAAAACGACCGTTTAAGTCTAAAAAGATTTACGATGGCTAGTTATAACAGATAAAAATGAAATTCAGCAAAACTATTCCCTAAAACATAAACAAAAACAAAAACAGAAAGGCATATCGACAAAATTATGACCAGGATATTTAAAAAAGTGAATTAAAATTATCTAAAAAGACTGATCACATTTGATAGATACCAAAACGATATCATTTATAACAACTATAAAGGTAACCGTAATCCGTACGGATAATAAAGAAGGTACGATGGAGATCAACAGTTTTCTCGATTGCACGAAAACTTACAGTCAAAACTTAACTATTTTTTTTATCTTACCGCCTCTTTCATTATTTGGCAATTACTGGTAAAGTTTTCAGTATGGTTTTCTGAATAACTTGACAATAAAAATAAGATTTAAACTTGAAATGTGTTTCAAATTTGCCTGATATAGCGTGAACTTTGGTTTGTAAGTGATTTATTAAAGATTAACCATTTACAAATCTAACACATGTTTTCTTACAACAACATCCCTTGGTATGTGGTTGATATTTTTCTAATTACCAATATTTTTCTACTGATTGTAATTTATGAAAATGTTGTAATTGGTTCGCAATGTCACAAACAATTCTCTTTGATATATTTGTTCAATTTAATTGGAGTAGGTACAATGGTATTATCCGAAGATCTAGATTCTGCAACGGCAATTAAAACAAGGATCATTAAAGATCGTTATTGTACAGAGAATATAAGACTATCAATCAAGGTCTTTTATAACAAAATTAAAGTTCCAAATCAAGAAAGAATATATAGTTTTACATTGAAATACTTGTTCTGTTTTTCCCTTTTGGTTAATTAGTTCTATAGCTTGGATTAGCTTATATTTAATTGTCAAATATATAAGATGACAAGACATTAGAACATCATTAAACGGCAATTGGATTATATTGAATAAGCCTTTATAACGAATTAATAGACAGTAACCTTTCAGCAATTATTGATATAATGTGGACAAATTGGTATTAAAGTAAACTATATTTAATCAATGTATATTTATGCTTTTTAAATGCTTGATTTATATCTACATGAGAGTTAAATGTTACAAATAAAATTGCATTGGCATTTTAGCACAGTTATACTTAACTGTCATTTCAACCTTGCGGATAAGTCCTTTTGTTTTCTTTCTTTTATCTTTTATCTTAAGAACATGTGAACGTTAAAATGCTTAAGGAATAATGTGGCTACTCATATTGAGATTCAACATAAGCAAAATATAGTGTTATTGGTTTTAGATTTTGTAGTACATCTATCTTATATGGATTACAAATTTTAGTTACATGTAATTTGTAGATAGTAAATTTGTTTCAACGAGGTGATAAGTTTGAAATCCTTGAAGAAGATTTAATAATGAAAATTATAATTATGGCAAAAATATCTTCATTGAAGTAGACTGTACATATTTCTGTTTATACTTTTCATTTATGGGAGTAAAACACTTTCTTGTCAGATTTGATGTGTTGAAGCAACATGATTTAATAATAATCTTTGTTTTGCACATTTTGGTTACTTTGAAGTGAAGTAATATTCTTCATGTATGTGTCGCAAAGTATTTAAATTGCTGATGTATTTGATACATGGCTAAGAAAATTGAAAAAAAAGTAAATAATTTGACACTTTATATCTGCTAGTTTTTTGCAATGTCCATTAACTTATAAATTTGTCCTTGAGTAAACTATTTGAATTACAAATTATCAATGCTACAATCATTTTACAAGAAGTGTTATTCATCGCACTATTTCTTCCTAGAGACTTTTATAACAATCTTAGAAAAGACAGATGCTGTCGCAAACATGTAAGATATATTTCTTCTTTATTGACCATACTCTCATTGGTTTCTGTGAAAAAGAAAACAAAATTTTCATTTCCAATTCAGTTTTTTAATGTTAGCATTATTTGAATAATGACATAAATTTGTCGTAGTGTTGTCAATGACAATTTGTTGTTTCTTGAGCAAGCTGTACTAAATATAATTGAGGAATGACTGTAATATTTTTTCTGTCTATGAAGAAATAACATGAACAAATTTGATGCACACTGAATAACGCGCGTATCGGGTTATTTAACAGTGTGCACCACATTTTTATGTAACATGTATTTCGAAAAGACAGAATTTTTTTTACAGTCATTTCTTATAATTTAATTCTTTATTCCAATTTAAACCGTAGAAAACCATTAAAAAAACGTTGATGACGTCACGGTCACATGACTAAATTATGTCCATGGGCTCTGAACAAAATAACGTCAGCCAATCAGAAGACACGTTACATCAAAAAATAAATTATTCATAGATAGACTACAAAAGTAACGAGTTGATGACACTGTCACACGTTTTCATTCTTGTATAGAACTTGCGCAAAACCGAAATTGAAAAACCCTTTCTATATAAAGACATGTCTATACCGATATGGAATATGCAATGAGGACCGAACCGATGTGAATTTCTGCATTTCAGTTTACAAAAGAAGCAATAAAATAAACCTGATTTTGTGTTGATAAAATGTTTAAAAATGACCGCATAATGTGTACATTAATAGAAAAGAAAGGATGTATCAATAGAAAAGAAAGGATGTATCAATAGAAAAGAAAGGATATGACGTGTCCGTTCAATCCAAAAAATTAATACATAAAAAGCATAAAAACACAAAACAAAGGAATAGCGCATGGATTTTAATGGAGTGCATTGGACGATTTTTGTCTGTTGCGTCTGACGTATACATAGATATAGGAAGATGTGGTGTGAGTGCCAATGAGACAACTCTCCATCCAAATAACAATTTAAAAATTAAACCATTATAGGTTAAAGTACGGCCTTCAACACGGAGCCTTGGCTCACACCGAACAACAAGCTATAAAGGGCCCCAAAATTACTAGTGTAAAACCATTCAAACGGGAAAACCAACGGTCTAATCTATATAAACAAAACGAGAAACGAGAAACACGTATATATTACATAAACAAACGACAACTACTGTACATCAGATTCCTGACTTAGGACAGGTGCAAACATTTGCAGCGGGATTAAACGTTAGATTAAACGTTAAAATGTATGCAAAACCATGAAAATGTCGGATTGATATAGAATTAATATTAAAGCTCTTTATTCCTTGTTAACCACTTATAAAATGACTTATTTAATAGTATTATCCCATTTTTTTCCTTTTAACTTTATATTAGAATGAACTATAGATAATCTATAAAGTATATGTACAGGA
Source organism: Mytilus trossulus (assembly GCF_036588685.1). Taxonomy (NCBI): domain Eukaryota; kingdom Metazoa; phylum Mollusca; class Bivalvia; order Mytilida; family Mytilidae; genus Mytilus; species Mytilus trossulus. The sequence continues at coordinate 21,005,159 of NC_086384.1, forward strand.
AATAACAAGACATTGTTAACCCGTTAAAGTCAGATAAAGACTGATCTTATAGAGAGGATTAGAGTGCAATGACTTCTATGAAGATTTAATTGCCATAACAAAAGAGTTCAGAAACACACAAATGCATGTCAAACTTTTTATCACGGACAAAAGAAAAACAGCTATTGTCTGATTTTATATTTTTACCAAACAAACAAATCGTTTGTATATATTTACAAAAGTTGAACAAACAAAAAGCAAGAAAACAGAACCGAACATTGCAAAAGTTCAATTATGATACAAAAAAGGTATTGACAACAAATTGAATGTTGGCAAAGACGAAACCGTTATGTGTTTAAAGAATAATATAAACGTATATAGACACACAATTATATCCCCTGGCTCTCATTCAGAAATCATCTCTCTTCACAAATGTAAATTTTATTTAAACATTTCCATTTCATAGTCCATAAAGTACATTGAGATGTTATCTAATAAAAATATCTTGATTAGAAATCATATTATATCATGTAAATTACTTCTCTTTCCTGTTAAACCTCTAGTTTTCCATTATAGAATAATTTTGCTTTTTCATGTTATCATATTTGTATTGCTTTTTCCACGCACATTAATCCAACCTTTTTCATGTAGATCGCTAATAGTAAGTCGCAGTATTTTCATGTTTCAAATCTTAAAGAGATTTGGGATTTCACCGATGTAAGCAGGTAATGAAGGAATCATTAATTAATTAAACATGGTCACTTAGGAATTGCTATTACGTAATTATAATCTAAAATATCTCCAGTTAATCGATTTAAAATTAAGCATTGTTTTCTTTATCAAAATTTATGTTTACATGTAAGCTTACGTAGTATTATTCAGAAGTTGGCATAGCTATTTGTGTCAAGTGCAGTGCTGTATACTGTGGTTGACTAAGGTTAATAACTTGAGTCGGATATAATTGACCCATTAACAGTTGTTGTTAATTACTAAAACGAAATGTAGGATATTCAACAAAATGTAGGATATTCAATAAAATGTAGGATTTTCAGCTAAATGTAGGATATTCAACGAAATGTAGGATATTCAACGAAATGAAGGATATTCGTCTTTGACAAGTTGATGTCGTAATGGTTAAAATAGTTTTCAACTATTTACTGGTGTCTTTACATTATATTATGCCCTCAATCCTCCAGATTCTAAATTAGTTTATGAGCAAGTTCAACAGACACTTTAAAAGAGCTCAACACCGATCAAAGGTTATTACTCAGCACGTTAGGCACACGTTTCAATAAAAGACCTAAACGTGATGCTGTAATTGATGCAGTTAATGACTATTGAAATAAACAAATCCAAGAAAGTCCGCTTTGGGAATTTACCTGAATGGAGGGGACAACCATGTTAATGATTCCAATAATTAAACAATTTGTAAACAATAAGTTGAAACACATTGCTTGTATCATAAGTTTTGCAATTTTGACACAATAGTTGGCTGGCGATACACTTAAGGACGGAACGTCTTTTAGTGACATTGACCCAGTTTGTTCATTAAAGACATATATTCAAAACAGTTTTGGCCAAACAGATAAGTGAGAAAAAATATCTTAGCGTTTCGGATAATGCAACGTTTTATAAACAGTAATTTTGAAAATAGTTATAGTTTTTATTATATTTTATGTCAACAGAGGTGACTTGGAGTCTAGGCTAGTGATGCAAACGTTTCAGATAGTCAACCAGCAGTGGCATAGAGTAGGTGGTTGTAAATTCTAATCAAAGATAATATTTATATCAGTTTGTATCACATATTCACGTTCAGTTTAAACAAGACCCATTGTTGACACTGCTTTCTGAACAGTTAAATGCCAGACAATTATGCGAAGTTAAAGAACATTGAGGATGTTAAAGGAGAAGGTCCGGGTTTTTTTTTTTGGTGTTTTAATGATATCATTCATTCAAAAACAAGTCATGTATAATGCCATTACAGGTCGTACATGTACCAGTTATAAGGTGGCTATTAATAGCTGGGGAGTTTACAGCTTTCAGAGCAGACACACTGGTTCGATTGTCATATATTGATGATATTTTTAAATGTGTATATTTTTTCTATTTTTCCTTCTCTTTAATCCCTGCCATTTATTGCTCTTCTGATCTCTGTCAGTTATAATCCTATTTCTTATCCATGCAACCATTTTTAAGGTGTAATGCCCGTTATTCTGAACTATATTTATGTAAACATATGAATTCGGGCATACACTCAACATGCCAAAATATTAGTTCAGAACTATTTAAAATACATTTAATGAGAATATAACTCCGTTAATAAACGTATATTTTAATAATGAAAGAAATTAAAAGCAGCGTCAATGACACCATAAATTGTGGTATAATTCGAAACAATTATATAGTGTGCGTTCGTCATAACCTTTTTGATATGAAATACATTGTACATTGTATGACAATTTGTTTTTTGCTATACATATATATATTGTACTTTAATTCATGTTCAACACTTCAGAGGAAATTTATATATTTTTTCAAATTCTGTGGAATGAATATTTGAACTGATTAATAATACATTGGAAATTCTACAATTAAAAACTATGGAAAATTAATTATTCGCTCGTGTATTAGATTTTAAAAGTTTGGCTTCTTTCTCTGTGTGATCTGTTATAACCGTTCTACAATTCTAGATGGATTAAAATTAAAACTGATTAAATACAAGAAAACTGTATTCCATATTGGGTTAAGATTGATAACAAAACAGTTGTGTCAGCAGGTTTTAAAGAAATGTGATCTGTTTCATCATATGTTATTCAAGTGTGAAAAGGAATTCGAATAAAAATATTTACATATCAATGTTGCAAATCATCAGAAAACTTATCGTCCAGATACATACAAAAAATTCCTAGTATGACTAAGAAAAGAACCAACAGACTTCCTATAAGGCTATATGATTTAAGACGAGAATTTTCATTTCAAAAGATATTTAGTATTATTGCGTAGCAGCTAAAAATATGAATATTATGTAAACTATCCGAACACTCCGGTGATAAAATGCAAACAGCAGTAAATTGAACGTTGAACATTCAGTTATGACGAAGCAAGTTATTGAACAAATCGCGACCCATAAAGTTAGTTTATACATTTGACAATTTCATTGACTTCACTTTAATGTCTATAACCTTATGATAGAGACAGTTATGTTTCTTCTACCCCAGGCATAAGTGGCATTATACAGATGCTTGTGATACTAAATTATACTTTTTTGTATCTTCAATGACTTCTTACATCAATCAAATTTAACATAAGTGGTTTATATTTCAAATGGTTCGAGCACAATACCCAATCGTGCAATATTTGAATTTTTGAAGTTTGGATATAAATCATCCACAACAAAAAAGTAAAATCACAAGCATCTGTATAATGCCACTTATACCTGGGGTAGAAGAAACATAAGTGCTTCTATGATAAACGTTTAATGAAATGTAAATTGACAGAAAAGACCATACCAAGGATATTTCATGTAAGAAGACTACTGAACGTGTAATACCATAGTACCATATTAGACGTAGCGTCCACTAGAAGTTATATCGACCAGGTGATTTGTATCCGTCCTTATTTGATGATTTGCTGTTTATAAAGGATCCAAATTGTGTAAATATATACGTGTGTCCCAATTGAAATAACTGCCTATGTTCATATAATGTGCGGTGGGGTCCTAGTTTTACACAATGATGGTGTTTTCACAATCAAAGAAAATTCTGAATTTAAAAACTTATTTCAAAAGAAACGATCTCAAAATTGATTGTTCTAAATTTTCCTTAGTTGTAGCGAATTGAAGTTTAGATAATGCAAAATGTGTTCCCATTTTTTTTTGCACGCGTGTATTTGTCATGGCACCTAATTTTTCTCATAAACATCACAGTTATGAATAAAAGAAAATGTGATGTTCATTTTTATCAAATTGAATTAAGAATACCTTTATCTTTAGTGTATATATCATACTACTTTTACATCTTCCAGGGAATTATTATCGCAATTGACCAGAACCCAGATATGTATGCCACATTTATCCTATTCAGGTATAATTATGATACAAATCTGCATTGTAAACATCTAAAACTTAATAGTTATGACATGATCTAAAAATCTAGGATACTAATATCAAATCATAATATTTGGTATTTATGCTATTTATGTTATGGTTAACCTTGTTGCACCGAGAAGTACCACAGTATTTTTTTCAAATTAAGTTTGTTTTATGGTAATGTAATTAATATAATTATTAAAGCGAAAAGGTTAATGACTTGTCGTTTTAATCATTTTTCCTTGTTAATGAAAATATTAAATAATAATATAATTGCATGCAAATTGATTTCTGTATTTTAGAAATTATATTTTTAGTTTGAATTGATTATACACAATTTACTTAATCTCTTGTTCATTCATAAAAGTACTGTGTTCAAATAAACCTTGTGTATTTTATAAGGTCGTGGTGCACACTACTTTTTTTCTATATCAAATCTATTTTTCAAATCAACGGCCTTCATGATTAAATTGATAAAAAAAAATGAATCAATGACATATAAAGAAATGCATATATGAATTCAAATATATGATAAAGCAACCTAACGTTACAAAATGCAAAAGCCATCCAGAATTCAACGGTCTTTATCAATAGACAAGAAAGTGAAATATTAAATTTTTATGGCCAGAATCAGTTTAGTCATTATCGATATCATTTAGTGTATAAGGTCAAATAAAAGAGACAAGAACCATTTTTTTTCAATAATGTTACCGTAGAAGATGATAAAAAGATTTTGTTCCCAGTAAATGTAACAGTTTCAGCTTTTTGTTATGTTCGGATTGGGGTGTTGAGCAAAGTTACGATGACAAATAACATTGTTTCATCATTTTCAAAATAAACCGGGATTGTTGTATATCAAACTATAAACGATATCAATTCTGACTTTGGTTTTGCTAGTAAGCAATATTCACAGCTTTAAGAGATGGGCTGTACGTGTTCACTATTGGTGTATATCTTCTCTTGTTTGTCAATACACCAGTTTTGTTTCAATTGATTGATCTTGATCTTGAATCTCTGTTTTAACATATCTCCCAAGTCACCTTTTTTACCAAGTTGGGGTGTAAGCGTCCGTAATTGACCGTAGTATCTAATAAAAGTCATTGATTAACCAAAAAGACTTACCGCCGTCTAGATATAAGGCATGGGAGTCTCATTCACTGCATGTCAATAATGTGATATTCAATATACAGAGGACAACTATTAGCGTTGTTCACAAAAGTCTTTATAGGATTTATTTCATTATTCCTGAATGCAATCCTTCATACGAATGGCCGGATTGTTCTTATAAACGGAAGTTATAGACATTTTCAGAATAATCATTGCTATTTTTATGTTTTCCTAAGAATTAACTGTCTCTTTGATTTGCAATTTCTTCATCTTCAAACTTTTCTTTCTTTATAGAATATTGCCTCCTTGCACAATAATTGATCATTCTTTATTTAATGTCTCCCAATAATTTTTAAATGATTCCTACCATTAAGAAAAAAATTAAATGATAGGTAACTGCATTGAAAACTGTTCAGCAATTCTAAACCACCGGGACCTTGTTTGATAGAAAATTTTATAGTGCCTACAATTTACTTGTGTTTCAAAGTTTATAATCTTTTAATCAAACTTTCATTTTATTAAAAAAGTATCGAGTTATCAAAAATTCAAATCTGATATGTTTTTTTCATAAACGTAACATAGATGAAGGCAGACATATAAATCAATGAATGATATATATGTTCCGGATCATATGAGTATTTGGACCACAGGCGTATGGTCATGACCATATGGGTATATACTCATATGGTCTGACCATACGCGTATGGTCCGACCGTACGCGTATGGTCGGGGTAATTAACACTCTGATACAGTTTACTTATAATAATTATAACTCTTCATATGGTATGACCGTTCATTAAAAAGACGCTATCATATAGTTAATCTTATTATTATGTTATAATAAAACGATTAGCTAAATAAAAATTTAAAGTTTCACACAGTTAATTTAACTTTCTTGTCAAAACTATAATAAACACATTTTTCTACCGATGGTCATTATCGATGGTCATTACTAATTTGTTATTACAAGTGAATGGCAATACATGTATGACGACTTAAACAAAATCAAAAAATTTCTTAATGAACTGCTACACAAGACGTCACTGGAAAGTAACATAGTTTATTTAAGTTATCTTGTGAGTATGGTGTATTGCAGTCATGCTACGATATTTGAGATCTAAGCTTCTTAAAAACACGGTCACCGTAGACAAATCTAAATGGCCAAAGACCTCGGTATCACTGTACGCAGCAACAAAAAGGCTAGCTTTTTCACTCGCAAACAAAAGGTGTAAATGAAAAGGATCATGCAAAACCAAGACTTCTTGCCAGAATGTAATTAGCGATGAAAGCTAACTATAGCATCAATATTTAATTTTTACATAGTATTTGAATTATAAAAATAACACATTGTCACGTGACCATCATTGCTTTTTAAATAAAGTTTCTGTATTATTGAAATTTTTATAATGTAATTTAAAAAAATTTTCTATATGGTCAAAATACTCATATGGTCCGACCCGTTAGTAACCAAACGAGTACCATACTCATATGGTCCGACCATACGCGTACGTTCGGACCATATGAGTATACGCATATGGTCATGATCATACGCGTATGGTCCAAATACTCATATGGTCCGGAACATATACATAGTGATTCAAGCACAATCCTTGAACCAGTATTTGTCTATGACATGTTATTCTATGCTTTGTTGTTGCATTTTTAATATGGATTTTGTCAAAATCTATATCATGTTACAAAAATTATTGTTTTGATCAACTTTGTTATACTAGGCGAAAAACATATGTATTAAAATCAAAAAGTGTTGTCTCTCAGTCTGTTTTTAATATTGTGTAAATGAAACGGATATATCTAGACACAAGATATCTCTATATCATCAACAACTGAAACTCTTATTAAATTCTATACAGATCAGAATGTCATGTGAGTACATAATTTAATAAACTTTATAATCAAATTGCACGGTATCAATGCTGTTATCATATATTTTTCAACAATTTGATATTTTTAGAGACGTAGAGAAACCATTCAGCTTCTCTCACAGCTTTTGATCGGCTTCTGAAGTTCTATAAGTATGTACGCGTGGTTAAGTTTCAGCAGTTTTAACTAAATCATAAGCTATAAGTGAACCTTCGATTAAACTACGTCTTTATAATAGCACATGAAACATCGAAAACAATTTTTGAAATAGAAACGTGGATTTGCTTCTGTCTGAATATCATCATTAAAATAAAGAGCAATTGGGTCCCAAAGGGTACGTTAATAATTTTTTTAAAAAGTTTCAAAATATTATTACACTTGAACAATACATGCATGTTAAGGTCTTCTTATGGTAGAATTCATAATTCAAAATGCAAGCCAACCAAAAATTAAACTGAAAATATAAAACTTCTAGGAAAGGGCATTAGAAGACGTGTAGGATCTAGTAGGCAGACATTCAAACCGATTATTTAGCTTATTATCTGTTTTCTAAAACAATACGTTTTCAGACATAAAGAGCAATTAAATCCACCAAATATTTTACTTGATAATAAAAGCATTTAAATGATTAAATTCGTGTTATTAAGGAAAGAAAATAACGTCATACAATCATCATTATTGTTAAACATGAAATAAGAGTTTCCCTTCTATTTTTCTGACTAATCTTGTATTTTTAAATTACATTAAAAAGTAAAATAAAACAAATACAAAAGTCCGGGGAAAATTCAAAAAAGGAAAGTCCTCAAATTGATTTTTGTTTTTTTCACTATGAATTTGTTACCATTACAAATGCTGATACGAAACTCAAGCAAGTGTCAAACTATTTGTAGTTCGTCTGCCCGACCCATATGACATCTATAATATCTCCCCAGAAAGTTATATCGATCTAGACGACATCTTCAATTTCACAGTTCATTATAATTGTATAATTTTTAATGATATTCACTAAATAATGAAATATATGTCATAGTATATGAAGATGGTGTACGATTTCCAACAAGACAAGTATCCATTACAATCTTCTAAGCCACAGTATTTTCCCAAAAAGGTTATTTATGATGTATTTGTTTTCATGAGGGTTTGAATTATATAGACAGGTGTTTTATTTGCTTTCTGGAGTTGCATGTACATTTTGACTTTAATTTGAGTTGTTTTATTTTGACCGATTAGTTCTAATCTATGTTCAGAATATAGTTTCCTACTAACGTTTATCTTTTAACAACTCTTTGTATGGGGTACAATATCATAAGTCATTGTATAGATGCAATGTAAAGCTTTCAAAAAGACAGTAATAGACTCCATACCATATCTTTATTGATAGATTTATTAGCAGTTGCTTTGTGTCCTGCGCAAGTGAGAGTTTAACACGAAATGGAAAAATCAAATTGAACGTAATTGTATATCACCACTTAAAAGTAAACTTTCTGGGTTACATATTACAATTTTATTAGCAATTACAATATTATTTCATGTTAATTATATTAAATGTAAACATATTATGAAGTTGTAGTGAATTACATGCTTTTCATCTCTATATGCCGTGTAATGAAGCATGGTTTGTCGCTTTCATACTCGTTACAATTGGAGGAGTATGGCAAATACAATAATGCAGATTTTAAATCCGAGTTGGAAATTGTAATTATGAAAGAGCCGTTATTTAACCATGTGCAATATTGTCTAATTTAATAATTATATTTGTCGTCATGATGAAAATCAAGTAAAATCAGATATTATTTTTCATTTTCTTATTTCAGCGTACTTTAAAGTTTTCCCTAAACTCCATATTTCCTTGAAACATTGATTATTTTGTTGGAGATGCGTACAATAAGGAATTCAAGGATATTGGTTTAATAAGGTAACGGAAATAGAAATATTTCCTTTTTTGCTAAAGAGTTCACATCGGGATGTCCAGTTTGAATTAAAAAGTATTGATTAAATCGAAAGAAAATTGGACAATATAGACATTTTCCAACTGACACGCGAGCTAAATTTAACCTATACTTTAACGAAAAAACTATCACAACAAAAACATATTGAATGTTTAAATATACATTGATTCCATTCAAAGTGCAGAACTTGGTGAAACATAAATTATTATCAACAAAAAAATTATAATCGAGAAAACAGCGTAAAATGAAAGAAAAGAAAACCCCCAAGAAAAAAATTGATCTTATGCTGATTACATAGTTGATAATGGTTCCAAGTTTAATGCAACACATACTCATTTCGATAGTAACCGTTTCTTTTTTGTGTTGCTTGTTGACAAATGTATAAAAATATAAAACATAATACAAACGTGAAATCGTGGTAAATAACCCCAAAACGACTGTATATTCCGCCTGGCCTAGACAGGGATAAAACTACTACTATCAAAAGTCGGATAATTCAAAATTTTTAAAATAAGAAATATTTCATTATTTCTTTTGCGTGTGGTTCATTCATATCGGTCAATTAAATATGTCCGTTAACAGCCACACAAAAATTTTCACTTACATTATTTGAAAACGCTGAGAAATGAGTTAAATACAAATTTTTTCACAACATTCTTTGCAATTATGATTGGGGGAATTACATAACTCACGTCATTTGACGCTTGAGCTGTTTTTTTATACGCAAAACCCACACATTTTATCATCCGGGCACGTCATAGAGTTTGTCTCCTCACCATTTTTCTTCTTTGATGCACTGAAATGTCTTTTACTATTGAAAGTGTTATTTTACTTGTTTATTGTAGCTTAAAAATCTTCTGCATGTACGCTCTGTTTGCTTTAAACGATTTGAACATAAGTACGCAACTGTCGCCTCATTTCATCAGCCATTTATTATTTGAGTTTCCTAATACATGCATGTGTTTATAGGAGATCACGATCCTCATTACTACTTACGTTTTGTCATATCACAATGGGTTTTGTTTGAGATATTTTGTCCAGATACCGTATATTTTGTAACTTTAAAATTTATTACATGAAAACGAATAAAAAGTAAAATAACAAAAATACTGAACTCAGAGGAAAATCAATACGGAAAGTCCATAATCACATGGCAAAATCAAATAACAAAACGCATCAAAAACGAACAGACAAGAACTGTCATATTCCTGACTTGGTACAGGTATTTTCAAATGAGGAAAATGGTGGATTAAACCTGGTTCTATAGCGCTAACCCTCTCTCTTTAATAACAGTCTCATCAAATTCCGTTATATTTACATGATGCGTTAAATAAACAGTCACAATTAATTAATAAATTAATTAATACCGTGTACCTTTTGCCAAAAAAAACGACAAAAGAAAAACAGCTCCATCAAATAATACCAAATAAAACATCAGTTTGAAATCTGCTTGTTTCTTCTTATATGTCGGTAAATTCACAGCTTAACATTTTTAAATTGTTCGCTATATCTGTCTTTTTATTATTTGTATTGGATAGTGGCTGATCCGTTACCTTTTAAGAAATTTCACGAGCGTCACGGATGAGTCTTCTGTAGACGAATCGCGCGTCTGGCGTATATACATAATTTAGTCCTGGTATCTATGATGAGTTTATTTACTACCACTGGGTCGATGCTACTGTTGGTCATGTTGGTAAAGATTTATTTCCCCGAGGGTATCACAAGCCCAGTAGTCAGCACTTTTTGTGCTGACATGAATTATCATTGATATGGTTATATATTTATAAATTATATGTTTACAAAATTTAGAATTTTTAAATACTAAGGCTTTTGTACCTCAGGCATAGATTACCTTAGCTGGATTTGGCAAAACTTTCAGGAATTTTGGTCCTCAATGCTCTTCAACTTCGTACTTCATTAGGCATTTTAACATTTTTGAATTCGAGCGTCACTGATGAGTCTTTTGTAGACGAAACGCGCGTCTAGCGTATATACAAAATTTAGTCCTGGTAACTAAGATGAGTTTATTCATCTCTCTTGTTTGTGTAAAATCCGTAAATAATATTTAGCTAGCAAGTAATTTCATTTATAGTTACTATTGTATTAGTAACGAAATGTTCTTATAAAAGACAATTAACGGTTTTATGGGCCTTTTTAAAAATATTGGTAATAGAACTAATATATAACAAGGCCGGAGCTCAAGTTCAAATGATTCTATAGGAATGCAACTCTTATAACATAGATCATCATATCTTCAACCGAGGGGTTTGGAATCCGATAACACTAGAGTGTCAATTTTTTCAGGAATTCAGGGTACCATGAAGACAATATCAACGAATGATTACAAAACAACTGATACATTTACTCAACATGATATAGTATGATACGATTGGAAAATAATGCAAAGAAGTTTTTTTTCACGATATTTATCAAAACTGGAAACGGAACGGTTGTGAATAGTTATGACACTATTTGGACTCCATGACATACTAGGGAATCAAACGATTCGATTTAATATCATAAAGGGAAAAACTGTGGCCTGTAGTTAAAAATATATATATATTGATGAACAACCACAAGGAGAAGAGACATAAGTCTTACTTATGGTACTGACATGTCTGATATGCTTAACGAAACATTACTGCTAAGCAGTTTAAATATGTATTTTTCAAGGCATCAGGAGCCTGTAATTCAGTGGTTGTCGTTTGTTTATGTGTTACATATTTGTTTTTCGTTCATTATTATACATAAATAAGGCCGTTAGTTTTCTCGTTTGAGTTGTTTGACATTGTCTTGACGGGGCCTTCTATAGCTCTGACTATGCGGTATGGGCTTTGCTCATTGTTGAAAGCCGTACGGTGACCTATAGTTGTTAATGTCTGTGTCATTTTGGTCTTTTGAGGATAGTGGTCTCATTGTCAATCCTATCACAGCTTCTTTTTATATTTGACGTCAAGTTTACACTATATGTTATTATCTCTTTCAATGTCTTTATATATGTAACATTGTGTTTGATTTTAAATCGCTTTCATGTTTTGTAATACAGAAATTGTTCCAAACTTATCTCAATACGTTTGATGTTTAACATTGGTTATTAAACATTTTCAACTATTTGCGTCAACGTTATTCTTCATCGCTTTTTCGTCCGATACTTATACGGTGTTTTGTAATAAAAACATCTACTTTGAATTTTTCATAACATTTGAAAAATACTTTTTTAAAGGTGAGAATGTTTATTTACAGTTACATGCCAACCAATAACCACTATGGCAATTTATCAAACTATCCTATCAGGTAGATCACAGAATATATTTCTTACTTTGAAAGTTCGATTAATATGTTCGTACATTGTATTCATTATTGTCATTCTTATTTTATATACAGTAGAAGATGCTTTGTTATAAACATTTTCATTCGATGTTTTACACCACCATTTCATAACACGTTTCCATGTTTCATTTTTATATAAGCATATCCACATGTATATAACAAACAAATATTCAAATTAATTCAAGCTTTATAAACATATAATATACAACCATTACATCTGCTCTTTGGTTGGGTTGTTGTTTCTTTGACATATTTCCCATTTCCATTCTTAATGTTACCATAAAAAACATATTGATTATATGTGTATCAATTAAACATGCAAGTCGGTCAGACAAAACTATCAACATCTGTATCTAGTTCAATTATCTCAACCGAAAAACTTAAACATAAAAAGACAATTTCTTTTTCAAAAAAACACTTCCGGTGCATTATAATTGGTGGTGTGAGCCATTAAATAGGTCCTTTTGCCAATATATAGAACACATGCTAATATAAAAGTAGGACTCAAATTGTAAAGCTCTTGAATTTAATTATGCTTGAATGACTTCCGTCAATTTAGAAAGCTTAAATAAAACAATCAAGTGCATTTAAACAGATAGAAATAAAGGAAAAAATTAGTAAATGCGTAATGAGTTTTTAAATTCCCATTTCCCTTGTTGATATAAATTTAGAGCTAGTATGTCTCATACGGGCTGTCAGTATCGGCAAAACTATACCAATAATTATTTTCAAAGACCATCTTCCGAGTAAAATCAGTTGAAAGTCATAAATAATACAATATTTGAGGATTAGTTTTCGATTTTGATTGATAAGTTACAAATACGTTTATATTTCTGATATTCACAAATGGCATATCACATAAAACTATCACGTTTCATATTACATAATTGCACTCTTTTATTAAGTTTAACTTCCACGTTGATATTTATAACCGCAAAGTGTTGACGTTAATATGTCTAAAAAAGGGATATATATCTGTATGCTGTTATTTTTCCTTTAAAAGAGCAGCTTTGTTTTACATTAAAATTGACAGACTTACTATTGATAGCCTAATATAAATAAGATCAAAGGACTGTATTAATCATTAACAAAGAACATGATCAGCAATAATAACTCTATATAAGCTAGCATTCATACTAACTATTGAATTTCGTTTTTGAAAATTCAATTTCATCTTCATAGAATGGCAAAAAACACGGTGAAAATAATAAATTTGTTTTTGCCACATCAACTCAGAAATCTTATTTATGGGCGCCCATAACTTCTTATAATAAACCCCATTGCATTTGCGATCTACAATTTCGATTAAATCCTATCAATCAAAATGTTACTTTCGAAAAAAACACGTTATGAGTTCCTTCCACCCATTATTACACAGTTCTTTAAAAGTCAGTTTATCACATATAGATTCATGCAAATATACATCGTGTACAACATTTCAATTCAATATGACGAAAGTTATATTGTATAGTTGATAGGATGGTCTAGAACTATGCAAACAGTTTAGAAGGTTGTCATGATGTCACATAATTCTGTATCCAAATCCCTCTTATGTTATTACCAGAATTGATAGTGAATGTGACTGTCTTAAACTGTTGGGTATCATTGCATATCCAGTATATGTATTCATTGTGTAAGCCCCGTATAATGCATGATATATCAGAATGACAATGTTTTTTAGACGTATATAAAATTTGTGAGAAAGTGAAACATAGTGACGCCACTTCGAGGTCAGTAATTCTTTTAAGACTGACGAAAAATAGAAGTTTATGCCATCAACCATTAAATTAAACGAAACCTACGGCTAAAGACCTAATGGTGTAGAGTATTGCACACAGAGCAGACTGGGTTGTAAAAACATCACAAAAGCATAGTTCAAATCCCGCTCAGGAAAATGACAAAACTAGCAGATGATCAAACTTTGGATGATTTCCTAAGGAATCTATGCTGAATAAATAGAAAACATATTCTGTCATTTATATAATGACAGAAATTACCAGGTACTTATAAATGTAAAATCTAAACCATTGTTTATCTGTATTATCATAAATAAGAACAAATTAAAATATGTTTGATAATATATTTGTTAGCGATAATATTATGTGTGGGACGTTATTTTATTTATAAGGACTGACACCTCATGCTGGGTAAAACGGACATTATAACCTGTGCAAACATTACAGATTACCAAATTTTAAAGAGATGATATTGCACATGAAAAATGTTAACAGGCGTATGATTGGACACTTGATTTCAAAATATCCGGTTAGGAATGTCATATGTTTGCTTTGGGTATCAAACATTGATTGAAATTTATAAGAATTGAAACGTTTCCTTGCATGTTTCTGTGCACTAGTTTAAATGTGTGTGATTTGTGGAAAAATAAATAAATGTACTGCTTCGACGACGAAACTCCTGCTTCTTTGTTGCATTTATCTTTACGAAACCAGAAGGCCATTGAATTATTATTGATTTGTATCCGCATGATACAAGACTGGTTAGTCTTATATTCAAAGAAAGCGAAACCATTGCAATAATAGAAACTTCCAATTTAAGCATAAAAGTATGGTATTGTTTAGGACTAATGAAACTTTACTTAAACTTTTGGTTTTATTTTGATTAACTTGATAACAAATGATAGAATGACCTATCTTAATGGCTTGTTATTACTAGTATGCGTAGTGTTTATCGAATTATTCATATGTATACATGAAACAAAACTTGAAATATATGACCTATGTATGTTAACGTTACCAATAAAACTAATACAAATATTTAAGAAAAACTGCTTAACAATGGACAATACTATATAATACAAATAAACAACTGTTTTCATTATTTTTTGTTTGAAGAGTTTTATTAAAAAGGATTGAAATAAAGTAAAATGCCTTGCAGCTCTAAAAAGAGTGAAATCACAAAATTACTGAACTGCGAGGAAAATTCAAAACGGAAAGTCCCTAATCAAATAGCAAAACAAAAGATAAAACACATCAAACGAGTGAATACAACTGTCATATTCCTAAAAAAAAATATTTTTTACTCCCACTACGTTGCAAAAGCAAACAACCTAGCACATAAACGATAATTTTGCTTATTTTCTATAAAACATCTTATGTGTAAATAACGAGATTACTCGCATACGGACAGATATATTAGAAATGTAAAAATTGCCACTGCTCTCTGTTCCAAAGCTAGTTGTGGTATTATACCATCCGAAGCATTATTCGTACATAACATTATCAATTTAAGATGTCATTCTTTGAGTTGTGTTTCCGTTGATATTTAAACTACATATTTTTGTCATTTTAACTCTTCTTTGTTATCAAATCAACTATGTCTTAATCTTTAATATTGACAATACACTTAGGATTGATCAATCTCGTTCTGTCATCAAAGGCAAAAATGTTATAGTATTCCTTCAAAGTCAAGTATAGTTAAGAAAGTATTTAATAAATATTTACAAGTGTTTAATATTAAAGCTGAAATCAAAATTCCAATTTTTTCAACTGTTCGTTAATTTCATACAAATTTGAAATCGTAAATATTTCAACTATTTTACTGATTAAAAAGGCATTTTTATTTTGAAGAATACTTTGCAATAATCAGTGAAAAAAATGAAAGAGTAACTACAAAATACTTTATGAACTTACTGTTGAAAGAGCCTTTTCGCCAACATCCATTTGTGCATTTGTCGATAATGCCAGTACCAGTAAAACTGTCAAAAACTTTACAATAATTGATAAACTTTTGCTGAAATTCATAATTCTATTCTATTACAACTTCACTTCTTTTGGCTCTGCTATAATTGTATTGTCTTTATCAATTCATTAACTTTTGTTACAAGAGAAAAAAGCAATGTATAGGATAGAGTTATATATGTTCCCGTACCGCCCACAGAGCATACATTAATACTAAACAAATGTAACGTCACAAATCTCTGATTTGGAAAAACGACGCTAATCAATCCTGTAAAAAGATTTTATAATCTCAGTTTTGATTGGACAATAACGATTACATATGCTGCTGTCATAGTAAAGCAGATAATCTTTTTGTACAAAGTAATTAAATCATTACATGTATTACAATTATTTGAAATGTGAACAAGTATCATCTAAATTAATAAGTTGTATCGTTTTACGTCCTATTTATTTCAATACTACTAAGAGAGAGAATGAATTTGATTAAATGAGATAGAATTATGTTTCAAGTATAATCACAATTGTTTCGTATTTCATGGATATGTTTGCTTACTTCAGTAATTGAATGATATTAGTATTTAATTTAACAGAAACTAGCTCATCCTTTCGGATTGTTTTTTTCTATATCCAAATATCATAAATATTACTTTCTGTCATATCAAAGAGTATGTATTACCACACGTGTATCAATTGATATATCGGGTTTAAGTAAATATATAACTTTCATTCCTCTTTTGAAACGTTGAATACAGTACATGTAAATATCTTGTATTGATATATAGATACATTATGGAGAGTTGTTCATTGTTAACTTTTTAATCATAGCATGAGTAAATAGCCTTTCATTGTTTTACATTTCTTATCGGAACCTTTTATAGCTGACTATATGCGGTATGGGCTTTGTTCATTGTTGAAGGCCGTACGGTGACCTATAATTGTTAATGTTTGTGTCATTTTGTTCTTTTGTGGATAGTTGTCGCATTGGCAATCATACCACATCTTCTTTTTTTATATTTCGTTATCTTACCGGTTCATTATCTTAGGAAATAAAAAGCATTGTTTTCTGTCCTTTTTTTTTGTCTTGTAAATGAAAAAAAATGTTTTAAATAATTACCATCAAAGATAGTAGGCTTATAATTTTTACGTCAATAGTTTCAATTACAAAAAAGTAACGTATGACGCTAGAATGAAAACGTCAAATAAAGTATGAAGTTCAAGAACATAGAGGATCCAACTATCAGGTATAATTATAATATACTACGTACGATACTCGTCCCATTTTATATAATAAGAGACGCTTGAATGAATTTGAAAATCAAACAAATAATTAAATAGAGAATGGAAATAAGGAGTTATCAAAAAGACAACCACCCGACCAAAGAGTAAAAACAGCCGAAGGACACCAAGTGGTCCCAACACAGCTAGGAAATTCCGCACCTGTTGACTCTAATGAAAAAGGTGTACTTCTGTAGTTCTATAAAAATTGACGTCATACTAAAGCCCTTATCATAGGCTAGAGGTTTTTGTTTAGCTTTTGAAAATATTATTCAACTAACAAATAATGTCACATTTCAATTTTAAATTATTTATGTTATGTTGTGTTGTATGTTGTGTTTTATCATTTGTCTGTTATTTTTTGTCGTTTTAAGTCATAGTGTTTTAGCAGTCGAATAGGTCTTTCTAAATATACCTCAATCATGATCGCTCAAAGCCGAATAAGATTATATAAGAACCGAGAAATTAAGGAGCTTTTTAACCAATAGGACCTTAAATAAATGACCAAACCAACCATCTAAGTCAACTTTGTCTTAGAGAGTAGAAACCCTTGTTTCTTATTATTTTGTGAATTTATAGACACACAATTACAGAATGTTTTTTTATAAAGGTTTATTTATTGCATAGAAACGTGAGTATTGTTGTCGCTGTCGCATGTGTTACTCATTTTTTTATTTTGTATATTAATAAAAAAAAAAACATTTGTTGCACCAAAATGTTATTTTTTTTAATTGTAATAGAAAAATAGATGTATAACTGAATAGTAAACACTTTTTAGAATGATGCCAAAGCTATCGATTATAATCTTAAATACTCAGTGTCACAACCATTTCTGAACAAAGCTGCAGACGCGTTGTCACATTACCAATAAGGCCACATATCGGTGTTATTTTTTGAACAATTCAGTGTGAATGTAGACACAGTCATAACTATTCTCCAGTGTGAGCAGATAATAGTTTGTATGTTCTTCTAAAGAAAGTTTGTTTATTTCAACCCTGTTTTCCTCATACTACACGAAATCTTGCATGACAAAAAAATATTCTGGATATTAAATAGACAGTGCAATACATTTTATCTTTTTGTTGGGGTTTGTGTTGTACAGTCTTTTGTATTCTATGTTGTGTTTTGTGTACTATTATTTGTTTGTTGGTCTTTTCAATTTTTGACCATGGTGTTGTCTGTTTGTTTTCGACATGTCAGTTTCTTTCGCCTCTCTTTTAAAAAGGGCGCAGACTTTTTTCACATCGAAATCATTGTTTGGTCAGTCTTAGTAGGAAACTAGTGACATACATAAGATTTCTTAAAAAATCAGCTTGGTCATTTTAGTCTTTTTAAGAGACAATTATAGTATAGAGGGTTTCTAATAAATAAAACTATGTTTCAGTAGAAGAGTGGAAACAAAGTTTTATAAAGTACATCTGACAAAAACTTTTTAACAGTAAATTTCAAAGATAAATAAACTCGTCATAGATACCAGTACTAAATTTAGTATTTACGCCAGACGCGCGTCTCGTCTACAAAAGACTCATCAGTGACGCTCGAATCCAAAAAAGTTTAAAAGGCCAAATAAATTACGAAGTTGAAGAGCATAGAGGACCAAAATTCCTAAATGTTTTGCCAAATAACTATGCCTTTCCAGTCTCTCAACTAAACCTCCACACTTGATTCCTAAATCAAACAAATAAATAAATGGAAAAAAAACTAAATTGCAAACGTTTATCTACGAAGGTATTTTCAATAGCACCGATGTTTGGAAAATAGGAACTATAACAAGTATCAACAATGTATTTTAGGTTGGTTATTGTGGTGGTGTTTGGTAAAAATGGGAGGTGACGAAAGATACTGATGACGCATGTTCCAAGACAGAATATATAGAGTAATATTCCAAACTATCTAACCATATCCAAGTCTTGTGATTGTTTGCTTTTAACAAAGTTGGGAATGGAAATGGGGAATGTGTCAAAGAGTAAAATCCCCAAAAAATACTAAACTCCGAGAAAAATTGAAAACGGAAAGTCCTTAAGCAAACGGCAAAATCAAAAGATCAAACAGATAGATAAAGAACAACGTTCTTAAATGAACACCCATAAAATAAATATAATCGTTCGAATATTTGAATAAAACCTCTTCGATGATGCTAAAATACTAGATACGTTCAATCACACGAACAATATAAAAAAGAAGATGTGGTATGATTGCCAATGAGACAACTATCAAAAAAGACCGAAATGACACAGACATTAACAACTATAGGTCACCATCCATATATGGTCCTATCGTGACAAATATATCTTCAAGTTTTTTTCTCGATTTGAAACCTTGTGACAAAGAGTCAAATGTGTGTTGACAATCATAAACATGTTTAACCCCGCCGCAATTTTCGCCTGTCCCAAGTCAGGAGTCTCTGGCCTTTGTTAGTCTTGTATTATTTTTAATTTTAGTTTCTTGTTTATAATTCGGAGTTTAGTATGACGTCCATTATCACTGTACTGGTATGCATATTTTTAGGGACCAGCTGAAGGACACCTACGGGTGCGGGAATTCTCGCTACATTGAAGATCCATTGGTGGCCTTCGGATGTTGTCTGCTCTATGGTCAGGTGGTTGTCGCTTTGACACATTCACAATTTCCTTCATTAATTTTGTTTATAATAAAAAGTAAAATAACAAAAATACTGAACTTAGAGGAAAATCAATTCGGAAAGTCCATAATCACATGGCAAAATCAAATGACAAAACGCATCAAAAACGAATGGGCAAGAACTGTCATATTCCTGACTTGGTACAGGCATTTTTATATGTAGTAGAAAAGACAACAACTCAATCATAGAGCATAAATAACCCAAGGCCACAAAGCTAGATAATTTCGCATCCGGTGGCATGCTGCGGTTTGCCACTAAATAAATGTCTACTAGTTCAGTAAAAATGGACGTCTCATTATACCCCGAAAGATGCAATGCGCTATAATTAAAGAAAACATGCAAAACTAACAAAGGGTAGAGGTAAAAGTCTTGGACAGGCGCGAATAGTGCGACTTGGTTAAACATGTTTTGTCAGAACTTTTTTTTATGTCTTCGTGCTGTATTAAATTTCTTAAAACATACAATTATGTATATACATGTACATGTATAAACAAATGCTTTAGATTAGATTTATCTGCCTTTTCCAATCAACCAAATTCTTAAAGGATGAAAAAATAAAAACTTAAAATTAGATTTGTCTACCTTTCCCAATTAACCAAATTATTTAAGTATATTTTTCTAATTATTGGTGAAACATCTGTCTATAAAGTACCATTGACGTTAAAAGTATCTGCTATTAAGTTTCAAGAAAGTAATACTGATTTGTCCTATTATCCGCCAATTATCTGAGAAATGAACATCTGTATTGTTGATACGTGTCATCGAATCGGAAATGTATCTATGAAAGGCATCGGTGTTCTAATTCAATTATAGACAGGATTCTTTTGATCGATGACGTAGCCATTATTATCAAATTACCGAAAACACCTTCTAAAAATCAACCGCACACATCTCAAAAAATATAAACTTAGTAAAAAAAAATATACTACAGATAGAATTCTGTAAATTAGATAAAAATCAAGTATCTTGAATGGAAGCCTTGAAACTTGTAATCGATCATTTTTATTATTTTTTGCGACTTTGAGACTACCGTAGAAGGTCTCCTACATATTTACCACTGTATGAGAAATTATGTCTAGCTTTATTAAGGAATAACGCTTCATAAATTCACCCACTATTCATTATTCGCACCATATAGACTTGATCGTAGTAGCACTTTTCTACATAGGGCGTTGTAATGTAATGGATTGCTAAATTCTGTGTATATTTTAGTACTATTCAAGACGTTTTCCTATAGGTAAGACTGCGTTGATGGTTACGGGGTTGTCTTAGATTCATTCAGTTAGTGTGTGTGTGGGTGTGTGTAAATATTTGGCGATAGTTTAAAAGTACATGCACCACTAGACCAAGTGTTATACTGTTATCCCACTGTCCCATGTTAGGACCGTTAGTTTTCTCGTTTGCATTGTCATTTCGGGGCCTTCTATAGCTGACTATGCGGTATGGGCTTTGCTCATTGTGGAAGGCCATAGGTTTACCTATAGTTGTTAATTAATAAGTCATTTTGGTATCTTGTGGCGATTTTTCTCATTGGCAAGCATACCACATCTTATTTTTTATAAGTGTAAATACTTAGATTTAGTGCCTA
Organism: Mytilus trossulus; assembly: GCF_036588685.1. Taxonomy (NCBI): domain Eukaryota; kingdom Metazoa; phylum Mollusca; class Bivalvia; order Mytilida; family Mytilidae; genus Mytilus; species Mytilus trossulus. Next base: position 21,026,694 of record NC_086384.1, read on the forward strand.
AATATCATAATTTGAAATGAATATATAAATCTGACTTTGTTGAAACCTGGAATTTAAATGAACATATCATTTGCCGAGAAATCATGACATCCACATTAATGTAGTCTTCATGTTCTGTCATTTTATACTAATTCAATTATAGCTTAGTTCACCGATTCCAATATTATGTATTACTTTACTTGTATCAAATATTGAACAAAAACATCGAATCGAATGGCATTGTATTTATGGCTTCTTTTACCAAAAATAAATTGTTTGTGAAAGAAAAACGAAACATTATACCTGTCAATTCTCTTTATATCAAAGACCTTAACTCTTAAAAGTAATGGTGTTATATATAACACTTCACGATCGGTTACTGAGTGTCAACAAAACAGTAAAAATGTTATAAAATATAAAAAATTAAAAAAAAAAAAAAAAAAAAAAAAAAAAAATGTTGTACAGTTTAAAACCTTATTTGGTATAGCGTTTGAAACTGTACTTGAGAATATATTAAAACGATACATTCCCATAATTCACTTACATTTTACCTTTGTGGTTACGTTGCAATTATCCTACAGACCTTCAGGCATACAACTGTACTGAGTACAAAGAGTACAAAACATGTGCTCGAAACGATAATGTGTTCAAATCATACAAGAAAATCGTATGATTGCAAAGCTTAAAATTTCAATTATAGATCAGAACAAACCAAATGCAGATTATTTTTAAATCTTGTATTGTTAATGTTTTAGCATTTTTTTAAGGAAGTTTTCAAATCTGAGTCCATTATATTTGTACATAAATTATGAATAGGTTGTGTATTTAGACAAAACTACTGTAAATCAAGAAAAAGCTGCACGATTTTTTTTAATTTTATTTTTCGATTACAGATACAATATAACCATCCTGAAACAAACATAACCATGACAAATAAATTAAACAAAGCGTACTTGATATAAAATTCATAAACAAATTTATGTCTTTTATAACGACGTAATTACGCATTACAAGCATTGAAGTTGCAAGATCAACATGACGGATACCACATGTGATGTAGAAACTACTAACTCTTCTAGAACGCCTTATCATTAATATTGTTATATCTATAAATTAACTGTTTATAAAAGTTATTTTTTTTAAATACTAAGGCTTTTCTACCTCATGCATAGATTACCTTAGCTGTATTTGACAAAATTTTTATGAACTTTGGTCCTCAATGCTCTTCAAATTCGTACTTTATTTGGCCTTTTTAACTTTTTTGGATTCGAGCCTCACTGATGAGTCTTTTGTAGACGAAACGCGCGTCTGGCGTAAATATAAAATTTAGTCCTTGTATCTATCTATTTACTTAAGTTTATCACCAGTTTCTGTGGTCTTGGTATCGGACACTTTTTGTTTTTTTTACTTATTTTTTTTGTAGACGCTTTTTTTTTTTTTTTCCCATGGCGTTGTCAGGTTTACTGTTTTTACTTCTGAGTTTTTAATGCATCTTGGTATCTTTCGCCTCTTTACTTGGTCGAAGTTTGGCAGTTGTTCTATAATTGGTAATAAAAAAAACATCATTTTATTATATTAACACACTATGAACAAACTCATCATAGATACCAGGACTAAAATTTGTATATACGCCAGACGCGCGTTTCGTCTACAAAAGACTCATCAGTGACGCTCGAATCCAAAAAAGTTAAAAAGGCCAAAACAAGTCCGAATTTGAAGAGCTTTGATGTCCAAAATTCCTTAAAGTGTTGCCAAATACAGCTAAGGTAATCTATGCCTGAGGTAGAAAAGCCTTACGGTGACCTATTATTGTTAATGTTTGTGTAATTTTGGTCTTTTGTGGATAGTTGTCTCATTGGCAATCATACCACATCTTCTTTTTTATATTAGTATTTTAAAAATGTATTTTGAATACATTTATGTTAATGATATGTAGTATCCATCATGTTGATGTAAGAATTGGAACAAAGCTGGTCCGAGTACACAGTCATTTCGTAGTGCATTTCTTTTAGACAATAAATGTAAATAAAAAAAATCCCACCTGCGCTTTCTCAATAACATTTTTACAGTGTGTTGTACTACTTTTGGGACAAATTATATCAAAATTATAGAAAACTTCATCAGCTCTAACTCAAAATATGGACAATTTTGTGTTAAGGGGGTCTTGAAATCTTTTGACAGCTTCCGAAGTGCTAATTTTTGACCTTTTTCAGCTGGACCTAATCACTACTTTACCTAAATATTTATGACCCAAATTTTTGTACAGTGTCATTTCAACCCCCAACTTGCTATATGAGGCATAAAACATGGAGAATTAAATTTGGAAGGGGTATAACAAAAATTGGCAAGTAACACACTGTCCACATTAAGGACTATACGGACCAGCTATAGTTACATAGAATACCCTTTTCTACTTAGGATATATTTCCGTCGTTGAATTGAGAATTCACGATTCTTTAAATCAAACGTATCGTTTATGTTTACCTACGAAAACAATGACGTATTGTTGGTAAAAGTACCATTCTCATTTCTATTACGCTGATAAGAATACATTCAAAGCAGTATCCTGTTTCATATTGTTTTTACATGATACCGTCTAAGGTAAATGAGCCCATATTAAACTGTTTATATACTAGTAAATATGATACTCAATCCTATATCAATTTTAGTAGTTTAACCAGGCATGGGGAAAACGATCCTGTACTAAAATTAGCATTATAATATGACGTCCTTATTACGCTTATTAGCACAAAATATGTTTGGCACATGCGCACAAACTGACTATATATTTAAGTAGTTTACATAAAATTGTTATATATATTGTTACAAAACATCATAAACCATTAACCTGCTATTTGTTTTTAAACTTATTAAATATAGAAATGTAATGAACACAATTCATGTGGAGGAAACGGGAAAAGCCAAACATTCCTTAGGTATTTTCCTTTGCTTCGACACTACAAAAATACCAAATTTGTCCTATTAAATTCAAATTGATTCATGTATGTTATGCTCTATGCTCATTTTGACATGTGTAGGCTAACGCTCAGTGTAAACTATCGACAACTATAATGCCTACCCATGTAAAAATTAGCTTAGAGCATGACATGAAGGAATTATGATATAATCAAACGTTTCTTTTTTGAAAATCATTGTCCAACATGATTGTATGCTTTATTGTTTGTGCCAACACATTAGAATTTCTATATGTTTCCTAAAAAATGAACAAGCTGATGCCTAACAAGTTATTTTTGCGATATTAATTTATCAAAGAACCGTCTATTAGTGTGTACTCAGTGTTCAAACACATAATTTTATTAAAAAAGGGACAAATGATTTTTGAGTAAATAGGGACATTTCACATATTAACCTTACCTAGATTTGCAAACAAGACGTTTAGGCGAAACTTCCTGTAATACTTTGATATTTATTAAGGAATTTTTTTTTAAAGTAAGAAACAGTTAAAGTTTTTATAATGGATATAGTTTTATGTAAGATGTCTATGATGTAAATTTCAATACCAAACTGACTTTTAAACAACGTCATTAACGATGTTTTATTTTTTTCCGATAGTGCTTTTTTATATATTTTTTTTAATTTTCTAAACCAATAAAAAATAAGATAAATTAAACTTAGCACATTTTAACTCCCCATTGTAATAACCGTATCCCGCCTGAGAATTATTCTTTTACCTCCTCGTTGTAAGCAGAGGTAACATATTATATCTGGTGAACGGAAATTTCATTCGTTTATGATTCTTAAGTATTTTTCGTTCACATGTCCTACAATTTCGGCGCTCTCAAATGTCCTTTAAGGACCTGTCAACTTCACCTATCAAAACACTCTATGGATATATCTTTATTTCTCAACAAACCAAATTGCATTGGTATAGAGATACACACAACAAATATTACATAATGTATATGTACATACATACAAAAGTTAAGTGAAAGCAAGTGTGAGGCAAACATCATACATTTGTATGTTACAATATACATATTAAACTAAATGATATCCAGTACATCTATTATCCAGGAGAGCCTAAATGCGTATTTACTAGTCTTATAAAGGATTAGGTCCGGTAAGGGCCGATTTTGGCCTCAAATTTCAGGCTCATCTAACGAAATATTTTGGACACTTTTTAAACACTTAAATGTCTATTTCAATTGATTCAATTAGTTAATGTGAAAGATTTTAACCGATTAAGTCATTTAAAACGCTCCGATTCAAGCTTAAATATGAAAAATCTACCAAATATGCAAAAAAAACGTCACTTTTGAGATGGTTTTTGTCACAAATGAAAGTGGCCACATCCGTCTTCATCCTTAACCTTTTTATATGTTATGTATTATCATTAAATGCAACTTCGATTTCAATATTATGAATGAACACGAATGCGGCCACTTTTATTTAAGACGGAACCCGTCTCAAATTTAACTAGATTTCAAAAATTTTGAAAATTTCAGTAATTTTGCATGACTTAATGATGTAAGTACCCGATGTATGTGAATTATATTGTCAAAAACAGCCAATATTTATTAAGCAGAAGTATTCTACTTTCCAATAAATAACCAAAAGATTACATTTTCACAATTTTGTAAAAACTGTTATATTTTGGGACCAAAAAGGGGTTTTACTGAACCTACTCCTTTGCACAAGTTGCAAAGATCAGAAAGATATTTACTATTCATCAGTTCATTAAATTTCAATGAATTTGGTTCATTTTTTTCAAAAGCTTTTTTCTCAAAAACATCCTACGACCATAATTGAATATAGAACATATAAAAATAATTTTATAATGAAATTCATCTCCGATGTCGCCAAAGTAATCATTTTCTATTGTATTTGCAACATCTACCAGTCTCATATAGGAAATCTATGATTTCTTGTTCTCAATCTACATAATGTAATAATATTTCTATCATCTAAATTTTAAAAATAATATTCAAAATCACAGTAAGAATTTCGCGTACAATATAGATATAAGAAGATGTGGTACGAGTGCCAATTAGACAACTCTTCATCTAACTCAGAATTTGTACTTGCTGTTCATCTAAATACAAAAACAATAAAAGAATCAGTTCATTTATAGGTGTAAGTTGTTGCATTGTATCATATGTAAAACTCAGGAGAGACAAAAAGAACTTTCATCGTGCCCTAGAGCTTCTTATCCGTCTGCACGTCGTGTTCATACCATAATTATAGTAAGCTTTAGAAAGCTGAAACATGACAAAATGTTAATTGAAACAAGAAAATCTACGGCTTTATTTTTTGGACAATTTCTCACAAACTAAAAGGCCCTCAAAAAAATAGAAAAAAACGAACAACAGCAACTGAATTACAAGCTCTTGACTTCTAATATATGTGGCGGATTTGAACATTTTTGTGAGAGCTTAATCCTCCTCCATTCTGCAATGATACATGTAGTAGTGTATTAGAACAGCGATTAGAAATAATAATGTTTCAAAGTCTGTGCACTTTTACTTGGAAATACGTGTTGTGTTGCATTGGATTTTTCTGATCAGTTTTTAATTCTTAAAAACCTTTTATATCATTTCTTCAGTAGGAAAATCCATAAACCATGAAAACACAAAGTGACAGTTATTCAATTTGGGTTGGCTTGTATAGTTTCAGTTGTTCGATTTTATTAGCATTCTTAAATCAAACTGCATGTTATTTAATATCACGTTTTTTTCTTATAGAGAAAACTGCTCAGCATAATATTCCTGACAGCATGTATGATTTAATGTAGATAATTTGACAACCTTGTAGGCAAAAACAAAGAAAGTATTGCCATATTCACAAAGTATGGTACTATTCTAACACATAGTACTTAATTCGTCTTCACTTTCAATTTATTGAAATTAAAATCACTCATTAGGCTGTTCTGGTCATCTACATTTATATGAATATTAAATATTAATAAAATTGAGAATAGAAATGGGGAATGTGTCAAAGAGACAACAACCCGACCGTAGAAAAAAAAAACAACAGCAGAAGGTCACCAACAGGTCTTCAATTAAGCGAGAAATTCCCGCACCCGGAGGCGTCCTTCAGCTGGCACCTAATTGCATTCTATATTTGTAAAAGTTGAATGTGTCAGATGCGAGAAAGTAATATATCAAAACTTAAAGTCTCGCTGTATATATGTTCTGAACTTCATGAATTATTTATTTCCAAATATTGTCACTTTTTATAATAAACAAAAATTATTAGTCCATGTCTTATAAAAAGTTGGAGGAAAAGTGATGATTTTTAACAATCTAGATCATTTGTAAATATTGCCTCGAGATCACTTATGATTATTTGTATCACCTGGGTTGCTGTTTCATTTGCACATACATATAACGACCCATATGATCCAGTATCTCCTTTGATTCATATTTCAATGGAAGGAACGATGATGCTGAACTGAGATATTTTGTAGTTTTCATATTTTTTTATGCTTATACATTTTGAGCTGAAAATTTCGTAACAATTGTTTGTTAATTTTTCTTTATTTAAAAAAAAATCTTTTTGATTTTTATAAAAAAAAAAAAAAAGGGAAACCGGTATCGTTTACATGTGAAAGAGAAAACAACCCGACCAAAGAGCAAAACCCAGTCCAAGGCCACCGTTAATTTTGATGCCCGATCCAACCTTCGATTTTCAAAAGTATTGTACAGCGTGTGCGATGTTAGATTAACACCGTTTAACGGCTGTGGAAGTTCTCTGTTAAAATATGATAAAACAAAGAATTTGTTATTGATCACGTCACAGAGTTTCATTTAGTAAAATTATTTGTTTTATGCACAAAAAAAGTATGCTTGTTTTTTATTTCCTTGTGATGAGTTGGCAAATATTGTTTGAAAGATATTATATCTCATTTTTATTGTTGTTTTGTATCAACAGACCATGATGAACGGTTATAATAATAAAGTTCCTTTGAAATTAACGATTCTAGGGAGTATGTCTCGCCCATTTAGGAATTGATTTAGTACTCTTCGTGAAATTTATATGACCTCGTGGGATATTATATCTTATTTTAATGGCGTATTCGAAGACATGTATAATAGATGAAATTCAAGGATACTTAAAGTCAGAATTATATAATATCTTACAACAGAGACAAACATCTTTGTACACTTCATCCTTTTTTCATATTTGAATAAAAAAATTATCAAAAATACTAATCTCTAAATCCTCTCTATAAATCCTCTCTGTAGAGGAAGAGCATGTATTTATGTTGAACTTATAAACACTTAAGCAACTATATTCATCCTTATAGTTTGAGTTGAGCTCGTTTTGCTTAGTAATACTCTTTATTTTTCTTTGTGGTGTTCGGTGAACTTTTAACTGTTTTTCCTATTGTTTTTTTTTTTTTTAATTTGGTCATAGGTGTAATACATGTGCGTTGGTATCTCCTACCATGCTTAGGGAACTATACGTGTGAGTCCTATCTGAATTAATATTTAAGGAATTATGACTGCAATATTTTTTCTGTCTATGAAGAATTCTAACATGACGTCCTTCAAACGCTTTGAGTACACACCCGTGGTAAAATATGAATATATTTCATGGGCTGTTCCCATTGTACCCCCACGTCATATGTTTTTTAATGAATGAGCGACTCGACGTCATAGAACAATGACGTCAGAATATAAGCAATTTACGGGAAAATACACGCTTGTGAAACGGAAAATCATCACAACAAGGAAACGTTAACAAATGATGCTAAAATGAGTTATATTAGCAGTTTTTGTATACATATGAGACATATAAGTACAATAATAATTAGATTAATCTAAAATTATCTAAATATGTTATTATAAATAGTTTAAGCATCAACATTTATTCAGTTTGCTCCGTTATTTTACGTCAATTTAATAGTGCGTTTATATATTGGAACGGCAAATAATGCCATCACCTAGAGCGCTTCGATCCTAAATAATTGCCGTATTTGTCCTATTAGAAATCGAAATAATTCATGGGGGCTTGAATATATCTAGATTTTACCACGGGTTGTCCCTTTATGCCGATATTTTACCCCTCGCTATCGCTCAGGGTAAAATATTTGTCATAAAGGGCCAACCCGTGGTAAAATCACGATATATTCAAGCCCCCATGAATTATTTCTTAAATAACATAAAAAATATTGTGCACACTGGATAATGCGCGTAGCGGGTTATTTAACAGTGTGCACCACATTTTTTTTTATGTTATTTCGAATAGACAGAAAAAATATTGCAGTCATTTCTTATAATTTAATTCAAAATTTCATTTTTAACCGTAGAAAACCATGAAAAAACGTTGATGATGTCACGGTCACATGACTAAATTAGGTCTATCATGGGCTGATAACAAAATAACGTCAGCCAATCAGAAGACGCGTTACATTCAAAATTAAATCATAAAAATATGGATATATGATGTGATTCACAAGGTTTATGCTCACATGTCGGTATTGAATATGCATGTTTGCTGCATATATTATTTTTCTTTCACATTTTAACGTTGCAGGTCATTTCTGAAGACAAATAGCGCTGGGCAATACTGAGATATCGATTGTGCTGACCCTTTATCAATTTGATATTTCTATTTAAACGTTGTGCACGATGTTCCTACAACACGACGTTACAACACCACGACGTCAAAGAGAGTTTTCTGAAACTTTTGACGTTCAATTTGCAAGTTTCATTTGCTTTTTTTTATGTAGTTGGTTGATTCCAAATCTTTCTCTATTAATTTTGTGATGTCTATTTACCATGTTATATTGTTGTAAGTAATGAATTTGAAGGAAGGAAAAATGGGACAAAAGTATACGGTTTTCAATAAATAAATTATATCAAAACTTTAATCACAGGCTGCTAAAATTGCATGGTGCATATCATCTGTCATTGTAAATTTTTCATATCTTGATTCAACCCTAATACAAATATATCCGACACTCCGCAAGTAAATAAAACCATATTTACCCTTGATTAATTTGAATTGAATTGTATTAAAAATTTGCTTGACATGTAACTTGTCGAAATACATGTACAACCATTGAATAAAATTGTTATAACCCGATCTTGAAAATTATTTTCCAAGTCATTTGAAGTTGCTTGCTTTCAAAATGTACTAATCTTCTCCTGAATCGTCCGTATAATACGGGGTTGCATGAATTCAATGAATTTATTATGAAACTGTTTTGTCGTTGATTCCGATAAGTCTTCAGTTAGGCTCCGTTTCATGCACAACATGCACCGTAAGGTTTTTTTTCGACAACCAGCTTTTTTTTTAAAATTTCACCACGCGATTCGTTTTAAGTATCAGGAATATAGAGGGAGGGTAGGAGGGGTCCTGATCCCGAAATCCCGGACTTAAAAAACCCGAATTCTCGAGGTCCTATCCCTTCTCAATATACAATTGAACAAATTTTGCACATGTAACGTCGAAAAAAAAACCGTTTGTTTGGATTTTTCGACGTTTTTCGACCGTAGGACAAAATGGCTACCGTTTTGTAATGTTTCGTAGCATTTTATTCCTGTAAGACCCAAACATGCAGTTAATAATAAAATAATCTAGACTTTATGTTCTTTTCGTGCATCTAACTTTTGTTTTGGTAAATTATAAATTACTTATTGAAATATCAGGTAAAAAACTCACATTTATTGCTTGGACAAATGAAATATCAACTTGGACAAAATGGCTACCGCTTGTAAAACGATTGTGTAGTGATGGGTTTATAGAATCTACAATTTTTGAACTCACGAACAAAGAGGCAAATGTTTGTTCTTTCGGTAGATGGTATAATTATCTCACAATTTTTAGAAATTTTTAGCTATGTCTACATCTAAAACTACCTTTCAGCCGTTAAGTCAACGAAAAACGTCATTGGACATTTTTCTTGTTCCAGCTTAATATGCAGCCACCGAGTCAAACAAAATTCAACAAAATAACGGCTTTAATTTAACCAAGATCTGACCCACTCCGTTGCTTCTGCCAAGTTTCGGGAAGATCAGAGAATAAGAAATATGATCACTTTACATAAAAGATAAGACAGTTGTTCAAAAATGTAACGTTGGACATCCGTTTTTTTCACATAGGTTTGTTGTTTTAATCCTCAAATATACTAGATATTACTAAGCATATGACCAAGAGTAATAAAAACATAAAGGATAACATATACTGAATTCGTTTTTATAGTGGTTAGTGTTTGTTAACAGTTTATTTTGTTTTGCGGAGGAAATTTCGAAGATTTAGTTTTAAAATATAGAGGTTGTAGGAACAGCGTGCGTGACGTTTTAACACAAGACGTTGAAATGACAAGTAGAATATCAATTGTATGACAGTAAGTTATCAAAAGTCTTTTTTCTACAATCTGTAAATGGTTAATCGACTATGGTACATGTACCAACTAACATTTGAATAACGTACAAAATATATATCATTGATGTGATAAGAAATAGAAACTATTTCATTTTAGATGTTAGGAAGGATTGCAATAGTTTATGTACTTAAATGATCAACGAAAACTAAAACGTGTTGTTGTTGTAGAGTATTTTTTTTGAGTTTATCGATTATTTACATTCCTCAAAACGTACATTAGAAACTCTTTTGTATGAAAACAAAACAAAATCAATAAGGTGGGCACAGGACGTTTGCGCTGTTTTACCTGTAAAACGATAGGACATTTGCGCTTCAAATACTTTGGACATTTGCGCTTTTAATTTTGATTCACCTGTATTAAATTGACCGGACATTTGCGCTTTTTACCTATAGTCGACTACCTGTAATCATAATGAGAAGTAATAATTACGTAAAGAAATATAACTGAACTTAAAAATTGGAGACCTTTCATGGAGATGTACCGTTAAAAATTGTAATGCAAGAATTCAAACGGACAATGAGACGTCTAATATTTTGAGTCAGAAAAATAATCATTATCATCAACAATGCGAATACAAGGAATGTACAACTGAAGTGGTATTATTATTTAATATTAATATTTCCACCAATATTATGGGCTGAACAGCCATCATACAGTAAGCGTACAACAAATGGTCCAGAATCATTCCATTCTCACTACAATGCACAGTTTTACATGACTCATCCTGTCATTTTTACATTTTTGAAGAGCATTATTGAACAACAGTCAGTAAATTATATTAAGATTCAGTACACTGATGAACAGGCTCCCCAATCAAGAATTGAGAAGGAGAAACGCGATCATTTATATGAGAAGTGGGCTAAGTTCCAATCTGGACAGATAACAAGCAAAATGTGTTCACTCATTGGGCTTCAAATATCAAGCTAAAACTGACCTGTAATTTTGATGACAGTACTTGATTCTATTTCTTAAGAATGTTTACTTTTAGCTGTACATAAACTTTTAAACACATATCAAAAATGTGCTATGAAATGAATGTGCTATAATAGATTTTAAAACTTTTAACCATAAAGAATGAGGAGAGAAGTCATAGATTTTTAAAAAAGCGCAAATGTCCTATGTTTTGAAGCGCAAGTGTCCACAAAAAAAAGCGCAAATGTCCTATGAAAAAGCGCAAACGTCCCGTGCCGAATAAGGTATGCTGAAGGACGCCTGCAGGTACGAGAATTTCTCGCTGCATTGAAGGCCTGTTGGTGACCTTCTGCTGTTGTCTGTTTTATGGTCGGGTTGTTGTCTCTTTGACACATTTCCATTCTCAATTTTATTATAATTAATAATAAGATAGGAAGAAAATGAACTCATGTTTAAACAAGTTCAAAGTATTTCTTGAGGATTCGACGCTATTTTGCTTTTAATGACTTCCTCTATAAGATCTAGGATTTGAGTGGTATATTTTGCCACGTCCATAATTACTGAACTAGTATACATTTTTGTTTAGGATCCAACTGAAGCACGCTTCCGCCTCCACATGTCTCTTGTTGTCTCTTTGACACATTCCCCATTTGATCCATTTTCAATTGTATCCATCAAGCCCTTGAAAAACACATTCGCCACAAGGACTGACTTATTATTTAGACGATATTCATTTTTAACTACTTTTTTCTTTTTTCTTTTGGCATGAAGACGACATGATATAAGGAATCATGTTTACAAATCCTCATGTTTAATACTGCAATCATTATTTTGTATGTCAGGGTTTGAAATAAAATACGTTTTAACTAACGCCGGATTCCATAAATGAAAAGTTTCAGGTCAACACACAAGGGATAAATAAGACATATAACTGTCTTCCTCGTTTTCACTCAATCTTAGGTCATTTGTAAAACAATCCGCATAATCTATGCATTGAACAACTTGAGGCGTAAAAAATTTTAAATCTGAGTAAGACGGGAACAATTTTTTTTTTTGTTTTTCAAATTGCGTTTTGTATTAAATACTCAAAACATTTAAAAAAAAAATTGTTTTATCATTGTATCAAATGATGTGTCCTGTATGCTACCTTTGTGCTGAAATCCATTTTGAACGACATCGAAAATCTTTTTTTTTTTAAACATCACCGATTTGAATATTTGTTTTATCTTCTATTAATAATAAAGCGCCAGTCTCCATTTCTGCGTGTCTGGTAATTCGAGCAATATTTATATACAATTTGGTTAGAATGATAGCAAGATATGCAGTTATATCCCTTTAAATGTCATTGTTTAGTACAGTGAACATAGTTGTAAATGTAACGGGATTTGATGAAAGTGAGAGATTTAGCGCTATAAAACCAGGTCCAATCCATCATTTTCTACATTTGAAAATGTCTGTACCAAGTCAGGAATATGACAGTTTTTTTCAAGTCGTTTGATGTGTGGTGTCATTTGATTTTGCCATGTGATTAGGGACTTTCCGATTGAATTTTCTGCGGAGTTCAGTATTTTTGTGATATTACTGGTTTTTTATTCAACCAAATCATATCTTGAATTAACAAAACAAGGAAATGAAACGAACTTTATATTCATGTACAATTATACATTCTAAACTTAAGTTGAGTGCGTGGGTTTTTGTGTGTCATGTTTTCTTCACTGCCTGATTCTTAGGCAGACTGGCACGTAAACACGACTGATCAGATTGCATGAGAAGGTAAACAGTCGTCAACAGAATCGGCAGTCTTTTAAGTTTTTATACCTTTAACAAATAATAGGAGCGGGTCCGTCGTTATAACCTTTGAGTAAATATAAACATTCTGATGATAACGGCTTGTATCGAATTTTACATTGTTCTCAATTAACTCATTTTCATTTTATTTTACCTAAACTTACTTGATGTGTGCGTTAATGTTCAAAGATGTATTTTAATTTGTACATATTTCTATTTATAATGAATTTGCGTAAATACTTATTTTTGGAATTAATGTTTTAATGTTTTATCTGCGGCGTTAATAATTACATAGCACATAGTTTCTTTGTCGCCTCTTTAAGCATAATCTGGTCAAAGCAAAAAGATGTATTTTAAAACAGACTATTGTTTACCTTCCCTTTATATTGCACATTAAAGACTATTTTTGGATCTAATATATTTTCTAACGTGTTTTAGTGTTTCTGGTAGATTGTTATTATATTGCAATCAACATATTTCCTGTCTATAGTTCAAAAGTCGCCAAATACATTTTTGCATCAAATAATTGTTATGTCTTCGGAAATTACAAAAAAAACCAACAATATGAATAAAAGGAAATGTGTGGTATATGAATTGATTTCGAAGGACTATAATTGCCTATTTATGTATCTTTTACATATAGATATATATATATATATTATTACTTACACATTATTAATCAGAGTTTGTTTCATAATGAAATAACATTTGATGAAGTTAAGTCTTTGAAATATTTAAAATTATTAACTTTGACAGATAAAACGAACATTGTATCGTACTATGGTACTTTTATAAAACACGAAGCATACACTTTTTTTGTATAAAGCCGCATCGTATAACGACGAATCCGGATAACACTGTAATACGTGCCGCTGGACATGAAAAAGCTTAATTAATCTTTAATACTTTTGAATGATAAGAAGAATAGATGAATTTTAAGACAGAACTATTTAAACTTGAAATCAGATATTTGAGGGGAAAACATTGAGTGATGAGAAGATATTTAAGACTTGTACGGATAAGGCAGTATAGAAAGGGACTATCTTTATAGATTGATGTGTCCATCATATTACATATGTGGCAAGTTTATACTAAAGTTTTATCTCTAATGAAACTTTTTTTTAAAGTTGTTCAAGTTTCAATACTAACTTCGAGTCGAAACATTTAAATGTAGAATATCTACTTCAAATAGAAAAGGGTGTTTTCTTTGTCAAAAGATTGCAAAATTTCTGAGAATGAATAGAGTAGTTTCTATTAGAATGCAGCATTCGGTAACTTAGTAGACATGTCTTTGACAAGCAATACCTTGAACCAATGACAGGGTCTTTAACACCAATGCACAAAAATGGCAAAATTGAAAACAGAGTATTGTCCCTGTTAACAAAAAGAGTGTAGGTTTCAGCTCGAGAGTTCCCAATGAAGACATTTTTTTTCAGTTAAAAAATTTGAGGTACAGTAAATCAGATCATTCGTTCTTTTTCTATTTAGTTCTTTGAGTCTCTTTTTTGCTCATTTTTTTAATGTATGTTCTAAAACAATATGTATGTGTGCATTGTGCTTCAATGTGAAAAGTTGGGATAAACGTCAATGAGACAGCCACCTAGTGACAGAAACAATCAAAAGAAATGTGTTCGGTTTGACGGTAAACCAGATATATGTGAAATACCCTCACGGGAGAAAGGAAGAAAGACCATTCACAATTTGCCATACATCTGTTTTTCACTCTTTTAATTTGATATAAAAAAAAATCAAATGTAGATGCAAAAGATAAAAATATTACTTGTGCAAAAACCCGTTCCCCCCTTTTTTCGTGTTCTCCGATTTTAACCCTCAAATACAGCTTTCCAATCTAATTAAAATAAAAACCTTGCTTTCAAACCGATCCATTCATGTACCGAACTGACAACTATCTTCATTCGGTAAGGAAATATACATAAAACATGCATGTTGTCTGCTGGGAGTCTCAGCCCGAAAAGAAAGAAATAGCCTAACTCACTGCAAGATACAATATTCCTGCATCACGTGATTTTTGCCACGTGGAGCTTACATTATAATGAATACCGAATAGGTCGAGGGAAATTAAACTACAATTCAAAACATAAAGTCCAATAGCACATGTATGAAAAAGATTTTTTTTTGGCAAATAGTGACGGGGTTATCTTCTTTGTGTTCATCATATACATAAAATATTTGCCACAGCTCCTTGTCTGATCTCTAAATTCTTACCCTGAATTTTCTATCTGTTACATGCTAACCCAAAACTAGGGGGCTTTTTATGTGCTCCGGCAAGGTAAGCAGATCCTCCTCCATGGATTTTTTTCCTGGACAAAATATTTTTTTGGCAACAAGTCGAAAACAATTTTGTCTTTCAATTTTAGCATTACATATAGTGGCAGCTGAGGGTGAAACAAACATTTTTTTCTCAGGGTCATAAACACATTATTTTTTTCTCCAAAAACTGGAAAAAAACTTTATTTTCCAAAAAAACAGATAGCCCCCCCCCCCCCCCCCCCCCCCTTTTCTCAGAAAATCAAATGGTTGTTGCCTACTCGTATAACACTATGAAATAGTTAATTTATTGAATATTAAACCGATTTGAAAAAAGAAAAGACGAATATGTAAAAATCAGTGATGCTACCTCAGACTTGTCTGTCACGGTAACCTGATCAAAAACTAAACATTATGTTTAACATGTATTCTTCTATACTTATCATTATCATGCGATTGGGATGCATTCCTTGATGCTATACTAACAATGTTATATGCTAATCAAGTGATCGTCGAATTGACACAAAAAAATAAATAAATTGAGAATGGAAATGGGGAATGTGTCAAAGAGACAACAACCCGACCATAGAACAGACAACAGCCGAAGGCCACCAATGGGTCATCAACGCAGCGAGAAACTCAATTGGCCCCTAAAAAATTATGTATACTAGTGCAGTGATAATGGAAGTCAAACTAGACTCCGAATTATACACAAGAAACTTATTTATACTTTCAAAACGCTACACCACAAAGTTTTCTTTTACATCGTCGAATAAGTGCTTCTTAACAAGATTGGATTGTCTACCGTTAACCACAAAACATATAAGTTAAAATTTCAAATCCATTCATTGTTAAGATAAAAATAAGATAGAACTACAAGATGAACGCGAAATCGCGGTGCAATTGGCCAAGTGTTGAAACAACGAGTTTTTTAAAATTCACGAGCAGTACCTCGACTGAGCATAAAAAGCGTATAAGACATGGGCCGATAACGGTTTTTGAAGTTGGAACTGATCCGGTGATGCGTCAACATATCATCGGAATGAATCAGTACCATGAGTACCATAGCAATTCCTTAAAGAAAGAATGTATATCTGATGTCTAAAAGAAGTCAGTTTTGGTTTATCCTTTCCAAAACAATTACTTCTTATGAATTATCCGGATGCAAATTGGGAAGATAAATTGATGTTTCCATAGCACCGGATTAGGGTTTTGAAAATCATGGCGGTCCAAAAAATTGATATACTGAGTAATAGGAATCAACAACTGTATTGGAAAATACAACAGATCACACCTAGTACAATGCACCACCAACAGACTTATACCAAACATAGATCAAGAACAGCGACGGACAATTTACACATGTTACATAATAATGCGGGGGGTTTAACCTGTTTAAAGTTGTTACAGACCTCTGATGTACACACAAAGTTTCAGGAAATATATACATACGAAGAGAGTTCTTACGATTAAGAACGAGAGCAATGATAAAATATAAATGTATTTAAAAATGATTTATGGTCGTCTGCGTGTTACAAAATTCACAAGAGATAATAATTTAACTACATTTCAATTGGTTGTTCAGGACCATTTGGTTCTCCGTCATCAAAATTATATGATTCAATTCCCATTAACATTTTTGCTTCCTTTGTTTTAGCTATTTCTGGTAGCTCTGATAGTGTATGAGAGTTTGATGATCGGATGATTTGAAAATACATACACCCTTAGACGGCCAATGTGTTGTGTTTTCTAAATTTTCATAAGCATTGCGCTTTTTAGCTATCAGCTGGGGTAGTCCAAGCTGCAGGAGTCATACAAACAAATACAACATGGCGCCACCTGTCTTTATTAGGTCGGCGAAACTCCGGACGAGAATTATCGTGAATCGTCCTTGAATCCCATAAGATTATTCCACCTTTAGGACAGGGAACTTTTGTTATTTTGCATCCTTTTTCTTCAATATACCATTTTCTCTCTTTCGCTCAATTTGAAAAATTCTGTCTTCTTAGTTCTTTGAAGTACATCCGGAAATGTTTTCATAAAATTGTCATGCTCTTTGTGAGATTTTGCCAATACACGAAAACAATGATCAGTGTCAACTGTTTCTTCTAGATATACTGCTCCTTGATAAGCATGAAGGCCGACCCTTTGTCCGCCTTGGTCTAAATGCAGCCAGTTCTGGTCTGGTTTTGCATACAAATCGCTTCCTGAAAATTTAAATGTAGTGTTTCAATAAAGCATAAGAACATGTATATATAAAAAGAGGATGTGGTATGATTACCAATGAGACAACTGTCTACACAAGACCAAAATGACACAGACATGAACAACCATATGTCATCGTACGACCTTCAACAATGAGCAAAGCGCATACCGCATAGTCAACTTTAAAAGGCCCCGATATGACAATGTAAAACAATTCAAACGACAAAACTAACGGCCTTATTTATATAAAAACAAATGAACGAAAAACAAATACATGCATATAACACATAAACAAACGACAACCACTGAATTACAGACATAAATAATGTGGTGGGGTTAAATATGCCAGCGGGATCTCCCCTAACCACGGACAGTGGTATAACAGTACAACATAAGACCGAACTATAAAAATAAGTTGAAAAAGGCTTTACTCATCAGATGGGCAAAAATACAAGTGGACGTGGCCGGGTACTTGTACATCTCGACAACAAAAAGACACAATGAACAGATCTGAGAGTACACGCAGTTATCAGACAGCTAGTTCAAAGCCACTAACAACTGATAAAAAAATCATGCATCTAAGACTAAACTATCAACCAGGACACATCCAATATCCAATGGATTTAGTGTAAAGACGTCATAAACGGTCAGAGAAAAACATGACCTTGTGCAATGCCAAGTTACAGGTATCGACAAATTGTAGATCCATGAAAATGTTTATGTATATAACATACTAGTTATATTTAGTTTGCTTTTGATTTACTGATAACAAAATCCATATTTATACCAATAAACACAATATTAAATTATCTTATTACAGTGTTGAATCGGTAACCTTTTAGAATAAGTTCAATATTTAAATTTTAATGCAAATATGCACTCATTGGTAACGCAATCATACCTAATAGTTATCAAAAGTACCAGGATTGTAATTTTATACGCCAGACGCGCGTTTCGTCTACATAAGACTCATCAGTGACGCTCAGATCAAAATAGTTAAAAAGCCAAATAAATACAAAGTTGAAGAGCATTGAGGATCCAAAATTCCAAAAAGTTGTGCCAAATATGGCTAAGGTAATCTACTCCTGGGGTAAGAAAATCCTTAGTTTTTTCGAAAAATTCAAAGTTTTGTAAACAGAAAATTTATAAAAAATGACCATATAATTGATATTCATGTCAACACAGAAGTGCTGACTACTGGGCTGGTGATACCCTCGGGGACGAAACGTCCACCAGCAGTGGCATCGACCCAGTGGTGTAAATAGTTATCAAAAGTACCAGGATTGTAATTTTATACGCCAGACGCGCGTTTCGTCTACATAAGACTCATCAGTGACGCTTAGATCAAAATAGTTAAAAAGCCAAATAAATACAAAGTTGAAGAGCATTGAGGATCCAAAATTCCAAAAAGTTGTGCCAAATATGGCTAAGGTAATATTTTAAGTCCTTATTTAAATTTATAAGTATTGTCCAGTACCAATATGACTAAATATTTTGAATTATTGAATGTGTTTTTTCTCGTTTTTATACGCCCGGGACGGGACGTATTATGGTATACCGTTGTCCGTCCGTCCGTCCGTCGTACCGTCCGTCCGTCGTCCACACTTCGGACAATAACTCAAAAACACCTTCACCAATTTCCATGAAACTTTGGTGAATTGTTTATATCTATTGACGTAAGCTCCCTTTTGGTTTTTTTTCAAATTCAGATTTTAAGTTTTGGATTTATGGGGCTTTATTCATAAAAAAGGGGGGATTTTCAACACTTCGGACAATAACTCAAAAAGGCTTTCACCAATGTCCATGAAACTTTGGTGAATTGTTTATATCTATTGACGTAAGCTCCCTTTCGTGTTTTTTTTAATTTCAGATTTTAAGTTTTGGATTTATGGGGATTTGTTCATAATAAAGGGGGGATTTTCAACACTTCGGACAATTACTCAAAAAGGCTTTCACCAATGTCCATGAAACTTTGGTGAATTGTTTATATCTATTGATGTAAGCTCCCTTTCGTTTTTTTTTAATTTCAGATTTTAAATTTTGGATTTATGGGGCTTTATTCATAAAAAAAAGGGTGATTTTTAACACTCCGGACAATAACTCAAAAAGGCTTTCACCAATGTCCATGAAACTTTGGTGAATTGTTTATATCTATTGACGTAAGCTCCCTTTCAATTTTTATAAATTTCAGATTTTACATTTCCGTGTTATGAATTTTTATGCTTAAGAAAGGGGGGGTTCCAATTTTGGGACAATAACTAACACTTTCACAAAATTTTATGTATGGACGAAAAATTAAGACAATAAACTTAGTTAAATTTGAGGTAGCCTTAATAGTGCCAATTTTTTTGTGCATTTTATTTATTATTTGGGGGGGGGGGGGGTATTTGACAGGGCTCACACTATAGCTACAGTGGAGATCACTTCTAACCTCTCATTAAATCTGTCAGAATCTGTCAGGAGAACTGTTCTAGGACAGTACGTAGAACTGTCAGCCTGACACCTTTTAGTCAGTTCTAGGTTAGAACTGTTCTAGCTAGAACTGATTTGGTCAGTTCTACCTAGAACTGATTTGGACAGTTCTACCTAGAACTGATCCTGACAGTTCTACCCTAGAACTGATTTGGACAGTTCTACCTAGAACTGATCCTGACAGTTCTACTCTAGAACAGTTTTAGTCAGTTCTATTTGTAGAACAGTTCTGATTACAAATTCTACGGCTATAATTGATTTATAAATTCTACGGCTAGAATTGATTTATAAATTCTACGGCTAGAACAGATCTATTAATTTTACGGCTAGAATTGATTTTTAAATCCGACGGCTAAAATTGATTTATAAATTCTACGTCTAGAATTGATTTATAAGTTTTAAGAACTGTTTGTCTAAATATAAAGGCTTCGTCAAAATAGCGATTAATATTTTAAAGAGTTTTGCTATTTTGCCGGTTTTATTTCAAATTTTTCGTCGGCAAGAGAACTTGTTTAACCCCGTCATATTCTGCATGTATGTGACTGTTCCAAGTCTGGAGCCTGTTATTCAGTGATTTTCTTTTGTTGATGTGTTACATAAATTATTTGTTTTTCTTTCATTTTTGAACATAGATTAAGCCGTTAATATTGGGAAAAAGGGGGGGGGGGCATTTTTATTTCAATTGTTTTACATTTGCCATTTGGGGAGTCAGGATGGCTCATTTTACATAAAAAAAATATCTGACCTTAATCTTTGTGTAATATGTTATTCTGGCCCAAACCACCAGGGACGGATCCAGCAGTTTTAAAAGGGGGGTCCAACTAAATGTCCTCATTCAAATGCATTGATCGTCAAAAAAGGGGTCCCCCCACCGCTCTGGATCTGCCATTGAGCCACTATTAACTTAAACTGATCACATTTGATTTCATCATATAAATCTATATACATTTAGCTGCAAACTGCAGGAATCCAGTTTATCTTTAAGCAAGGATACCAATTATATTGGAAAACATTAATGATTTCAAAATTTTATTTGCACTCAATTTATAGTACTAGCATGTCCTCTTTTTATTTAAAATATTGAATTGTAAACAAATGTGATATCTTTTTACAAGTAGTTTTCATACCTCGGACGGACCTGCTATACAAAAATCTGTTGACCGCATCAATCTAAACTGACCTTATTTGCTCTTTCTTCCTGCAAATCTATATAGCTGCACTGTAATTCAGTTATAAATTTAGGTCAAGAGGGACTGTAATATACAAGTTACAGCAATATTGGAAAACAATGACCTCAAAATTTTGTTCACATGAATTTAAAGTGCTAGCATGACCTCTTTTTGTTCAAAGTATTGAATCATAAACAAATATCAGTAGTTTCCATACTTCAGACTGAGTCGTGTAATAAAATATTTTGACTGCACCAATCTAAACTGACCTTATTTGCTCTTTCTTTCTACAAATCTGCTTAGTATATAGCTGCACAGTAATTCAGTTATAATTTTAGGTCAAGAGGGACTATAATATACAAGTTACAGCAATATTGGAAAACAATGACTTCAAAATTTTGTTCGCATGAATTTATAGTGCCAGCATATCCTCTTTTTATTCAAAGTATTGAATCGTAAACAAATATCAGTAGTTTTCATACTTCAAACTGAGTTGTGTAATAAAATCGTTAAACGCATCAACCAAAAATGACCATATTTTCTTTTTTTTTTATGCAAGTCTATATAGTTGGACAGTACATCAGTTATAATTTTAGTTCAAGAGGGACTGTAGTTTATAAATAACTGCAATATTGGAAATCAACAACCAAAAAAAAAATTCGCATTGATTGAGAGTGCCATCATTTCCTACTTTTATTCAAAATATCGCATCAGAAACAAACATCAGCTAGTTTTCATGCCTCAGACTGACTCATGGAACAAAAATATGTGTCTGGGCAACAACAACCCAACCATAGAGCAGACAACAACCGATCACGATGGATTGTATAATTCAAATGACAGCGTGTCCTCTTTTTATTCAAAATATTGAATTGTTAACAAATTTCAGAAGTTTCGATGTGTCAGACTGAGTCGTTTTAATAACAAAATTATTTGACCGCATCAACCAAAACTGAACATATGGGACCTTTTATAGCTTGTTGTTCAGTGAGCCAAGGCTCAGTGTTGAAGGGCGTACATTGACCTATAATGGTTTACTTATTTTTAAATTGTTATTTGGATGGAGAGTTGTCTCATTGGCACTCACACCACATCTTCCTACATCTATATATTCTTTATCATGTAAATATATATGGCTTCATTGTAAACCAATAATATTTCTAAGTCAGGACAGATATTGTATGACACCAAATTTTATCCACATCATTTTAGAGCGCCATTATTTTCTCTCTGTATCGATAATATTACTATTTAAGGAATGACTGTAATATTTTTTCTGTCTATGAAGAAATAACATAAAAAATTTGGTGCACACTGATAAATGCGCGTAGCGGGTTTTTTAACAGTATGCACCACATTTTTTACGTTATTTCGAATAGACAGAAAAAAATATTACAGTCATTTCTTATAATTCAATTTTAAATTTCATTTTAACAAAATGTTTAAACCTTGGCAAACCATAAAAAAATTATAACAAAATAACGTCAGAAGACCCATTACATCCAAACTTAAATTATTAAATATTGAACCGTCACAAAAGTGACTTTTCAAGTCAGTAGTTCATGATGTTTTTTTTAAACAAAACTATTTAACGGCATAATCCAACACTCACATGACTGATTCATATACTTTATTTTAAAATGAAAAGTACATGTATGAGAAGTTCTCTTCTTGGAATAGTATACTGACTATACTGTTAATATATAATTTGAAGAAGGACACTGATTGGTTTTGTTTGTAGCCTAACGTCCAGTGGCAAATATTTCATTTATGTTCAGATCGAGTATATTTTTCAGACTTTCAGGACTCCCAGATATTATTCATAATCGTTATGGATAAGTTTGGCAACGAGCTAATGCAAATGTACATAGTTTTTTTTTTACGTTTAACATCACTGATTTCATTAATCCCATAATCCATCCACTGTACAATTTTCGTTTGAACATTTGTCTAAACAGAATCCTAAATCATGAATGTGAATCCAAGGCAAACAAGGTAAATTAAGATTAAATTTCCATGAATTAAATGCAGAGTTATATTTATGAAGTTAGAGACTGTTAAAAACGGGGAACGAAGAAACGTAAACAATGAATGTATGTGAAGTTAGCAGCCGGTTCGTTATTCGATATTCGATATTCAATATCCAACCGGCTGCTAGCAGTCGGTTGGATATTCAAAATTTTGTTGAAAATCATCAAAAAAAGAAATACTTGATAACATTAAAAACATTATTTTCATAGTTAAGAAGACTGATAAGATACGTAGGAACTTATCAAAATGACCTCTTCAAGCTGTTGTAAGTTCTCGTTGTCCTCGAATATAAACCCTTTTCTAAGTTGCAAATTTGTCTTTATATAATATAAATTGGTGTCAATAAAAAAACTGCAAAGATTTACTTTTATACATGATAATTCTTAAAACAATAAGAAGAACCGCTAACTCTAGAAAACATTAAGAACTATAAATAGAAATAGTTATGGAACGCCCAAAAAAGAAATATATAGTGAAACCTACCTGAGACCGCTTAAATGAGGTTGAGACCCCCCTGGTCTTTAAATGACTATAAAAGTCAACCAAATCATTGACTCTGTATATATGAAGGTTGTATTAGATGGATTTTTGAGAATAACGTCATCTTCAATATCTACGGAGGGCTAAGATTGTCACTTTTCAGTCAAAAAATGTCAAATTTTTAGGACAAAGGGCACAGGGTTATGGTGAGAGCCCCCTGATCTCTCAATCTTTCTAATATTTTACAGACATTTAGTCAATAGGAAGATACAAACGTGACTAAAAGGAATTTGGGTGCACTTCCTGTCTTCTATGTTTACGGTACGCCCAAAGTGCCAGTTGGATATTCAAATTTTATATCAAAAATCGACCCGAGACCGCTTAAATGAGGTTGAGACCCCCCTGGTCTTTAAATGACTATAAAAGTCAACCAAATCATTGACTCTGTATATATGAAGGTTGTATTAGATGGATTTTTGAGAATAACGTCATCTTCAATATCTACGGAGGGCTAAGATTGTCACTTTTCAGTCAAAAAATGTCAAATTTTTAGGACAAAGGGCACAGGGTTATGGTGAGAGCCCCCTGATCTCTCAATCTTTCTAATATTTTACAGACATTTAGTCAATAGGAAGATACAAACGTGACTAAAAGGAATTTGGGTGCACTTCCTGTCTTCTATGTTTACGGTACGCCCAAAGTGCCAGTTGGATATTCAAATTTTATATCAAAAATCGACCCGAGACCGCTTAAATGAGGTTGAGACCCCCCTGGTCTTTAAATGACTATAAAAGTCAACCAAATCATTGACTCTGTATATATGAAGGTTGTATTAGATGGATTTTTGAGAATAACGTCATCTTCAATATCTACGGAGGGCTAAGATTGTCACTTTTCAGTCAAAAAATGTCAAATTTTTAGGACAAAGGGCACAGGGTTATGGTGAGAGCCCCCTGATCTCTCAATCTTTCTAATATTTTACAGACATTTAGTCAATAGGAAGATACAAACGTGACTAAAAGGAATTTGGGTGCACTTCCTGTCTTCTATGTTTACGGTACGCCCAAAGTGCCAGTTGGATATTCAAATTTTATATCAAAAATCGACCCGAGACCGCTTAAATGAGGTTGAGACCCCCCTGGTCTTTAAATGACTATAAAAGTCAACCAAATCATTGACTCTGTATATATGAAGGTTGTATTAGATGGATTTTTGAGAATAACGTCATCTTCAATATCTACGGAGGGCTAAGATTGTCACTTTTCAGTCAAAAAATGTCAAATTTTTAGGACAAAGGGCACAGGGTTATGGTGAGAGCCCCCTGATCTCTCAATCTTTCTAATATTTTACAGACATTTAGTCAATAGGAAGATACAAACGTGACTAAAAGGAATTTGGGTGCACTTCCTGTCTTCTATGTTTACGGTACGCCCAAAGTGCCAGTTGGATATTCAAATTTTATATCAAAAATCGACCCGAGACCGCTTAAATGAGGTTGAGACCCCCCTGGTCTTTAAATGACTATAAAAGTCAACCAAATCATTGACTCTGTATATATGAAGGTTGTATTAGATGGATTTTTGAGAATAACGTCATCTTCAATATCTACGGAGGGCTAAGATTGTCACTTTTCAGTCAAAAAATGTCAAATTTTTAGGACAAAGGGCACAGGGTTATGGTGAGAGCCCCCTGATCTCTCAATCTTTCTAATATTTTACAGACATTTAGTCAATAGGAAGATACAAACGTGACTAAAAGGAATTTGGGTGCACTTCCTGTCTTCTATGTTTACGGTACGCCCAAAGTGCCAGTTGGATATTCAAATTTTATATCAAAAATCGACCCGAGACCGCTTAAATGAGGTTGAGACCCCCCTGGTCTTTAAATGACTATAAAAGTCAACCAAATCATTGACTCTGTATATATGAAGGTTGTATTAGATGGATTTTTGAGAATAACGTCATCTTCAATATCTACGGAGGGCTAAGATTGTCACTTTTCAGTCAAAAAATGTCAAATTTTTAGGACAAAGGGCACAGGGTTATGGTGAGAGCCCCCTGATCTCTCAATCTTTCTAATATTTTACAGACATTTAGTCAATAGGAAGATACAAACGTGACTAAAAGGAATTTGGGTGCACTTCCTGTCTTCTATGTTTACGGTACGCCCAAAGTGCCAGTTGGATATTCAAATTTTATATCAAAAATCGACCCGAGACCGCTTAAATGAGGTTGAGACCCCCCTGGTCTTTAAATGACTATAAAAGTCAACCAAATCATTGACTCTGTATATATGAAGGTTGTATTAGATGGATTTTTGAGAATAACGTCATCTTCAATATCTACGGAGGGCTAAGATTGTCACTTTTCAGTCAAAAAATGTCAAATTTTTAGGACAAAGGGCACAGGGTTATGGTGAGAGCCCCCTGATCTCTCAATCTTTCTAATATTTTACAGACATTTAGTCAATAGGAAGATACAAACGTGACTAAAAGGAATTTGGGTGCACTTCCTGTCTTCTATGTTTACGGTACGCCCAAAGTGCCAGTTGGATATTCAAATTTTATATCAAAAATCGACCCGAGACCGCTTAAATGAGGTTGAGACCCCCCTGGTCTTTAAATGACTATAAAAGTCAACCAAATCATTGACTCTGTATATATGAAGGTTGTATTAGATGGATTTTTGAGAATAACGTCATCTTCAATATCTACGGAGGGCTAAGATTGTCACTTTTCAGTCAAAAAATGTCAAATTTTTAGGACAAAGGGCACAGGGTTATGGTGAGAGCCCCCTGATCTCTCAATCTTTCTAATATTTTACAGACATTTAGTCAATAGGAAGATACAAACGTGACTAAAAGGAATTTGGGTGCACTTCCTGTCTTCTATGTTTACGGTACGCCCAAAGTGCCAGTTGGATATTCAAATTTTATATCAAAAATCGACCCGAGACCGCTTAAATGAGGTTGAGACCCCCCTGGTCTTTAAATGACTATAAAAGTCAACCAAATCATTGACTCTGTATATATGAAGGTTGTATTAGATGGATTTTTGAGAATAACGTCATCTTCAATATCTACGGAGGGCTAAGATTGTCACTTTTCAGTCAAAAAATGTCAAATTTTTAGGACAAAGGGCACAGGGTTATGGTGAGAGCCCCCTGATCTCTCAATCTTTCTAATATTTTACAGACATTTAGTCAATAGGAAGATACAAACGTGACTAAAAGGAATTTGGGTGCACTTCCTGTCTTCTATGTTTACGGTACGCCCAAAGTGCCAGTTGGATATTCAAATTTTATATCAAAAATCGACCCGAGACCGCTTAAATGAGGTTGAGACCCCCCTGGTCTTTAAATGACTATAAAAGTCAACCAAATCATTGACTCTGTATATATGAAGGTTGTATTAGATGGATTTTTGAGAATAACGTCATCTTCAATATCTACGGAGGGCTAAGATTGTCACTTTTCAGTCAAAAAATGTCAAATTTTTAGGACAAAGGGCACAGGGTTATGGTGAGAGCCCCCTGATCTCTCAATCTTTCTAATATTTTACAGACATTTAGTCAATAGGAAGATACAAACGTGACTAAAAGGAATTTGGGTGCACTTCCTGTCTTCTATGTTTACGGTACGCCCAAAGTGCCAGTTGGATATTCAAATTTTATATCAAAAATCGACCCGAGACCGCTTAAATGAGGTTGAGACCCCCCTGGTCTTTAAATGACTATAAAAGTCAACCAAATCATTGACTCTGTATATATGAAGGTTGTATTAGATGGATTTTTGAGAATAACGTCATCTTCAATATCTACGGAGGGCTAAGATTGTCACTTTTCAGTCAAAAAATGTCAAATTTTTAGGACAAAGGGCACAGGGTTATGGTGAGAGCCCCCTGATCTCTCAATCTTTCTAATATTTTACAGACATTTAGTCAATAGGAAGATACAAACGTGACTAAAAGGAATTTGGGTGCACTTCCTGTCTTCTATGTTTACGGTACGCCCAAAGTGCCAGTTGGATATTCAAATTTTATATCAAAAATCGACCCGAGACCGCTTAAATGAGGTTGAGACCCCCCTGGTCTTTAAATGACTATAAAAGTCAACCAAATCATTGACTCTGTATATATGAAGGTTGTATTAGATGGATTTTTGAGAATAACGTCATCTTCAATATCTACGGAGGGCTAAGATTGTCACTTTTCAGTCAAAAAATGTCAAATTTTTAGGACAAAGGGCACAGGGTTATGGTGAGAGCCCCCTGATCTCTCAATCTTTCTAATATTTTACAGACATTTAGTCAATAGGAAGATACAAACGTGACTAAAAGGAATTTGGGTGCACTTCCTGTCTTCTATGTTTACGGTACGCCCAAAGTGCCAGTTGGATATTCAAATTTTATATCAAAAATCGACCCGAGACCGCTTAAATGAGGTTGAGACCCCCCTGGTCTTTAAATGACTATAAAAGTCAACCAAATCATTGACTCTGTATATATGAAGGTTGTATTAGATGGATTTTTGAGAATAACGTCATCTTCAATATCTACGGAGGGCTAAGATTGTCACTTTTCAGTCAAAAAATGTCAAATTTTTAGGACAAAGGGCACAGGGTTATGGTGAGAGCCCCCTGATCTCTCAATCTTTCTAATATTTTACAGACATTTAGTCAATAGGAAGATACAAACGTGACTAAAAGGAATTTGGGTGCACTTCCTGTCTTCTATGTTTACGGTACGCCCAAAGTGCCAGTTGGATATTCAAATTTTATATCAAAAATCGACCCGAGACCGCTTAAATGAGGTTGAGACCCCCCTGGTCTTTAAATGACTATAAAAGTCAACCAAATCATTGACTCTGTATATATGAAGGTTGTATTAGATGGATTTTTGAGAATAACGTCATCTTCAATATCTACGGAGGGCTAAGATTGTCACTTTTCAGTCAAAAAATGTCAAATTTTTAGGACAAAGGGCACAGGGTTATGGTGAGAGCCCCCTGATCTCTCAATCTTTCTAATATTTTACAGACATTTAGTCAATAGGAAGATACAAACGTGACTAAAAGGAATTTGGGTGCACTTCCTGTCTTCTATGTTTACGGTACGCCCAAAGTGCCAGTTGGATATTCAAATTTTATATCAAAAATCGACCCGAGACCGCTTAAATGAGGTTGAGACCCCCCTGGTCTTTAAATGACTATAAAAGTCAACCAAATCATTGACTCTGTATATATGAAGGTTGTATTAGATGGATTTTTGAGAATAACGTCATCTTCAATATCTACGGAGGGCTAAGATTGTCACTTTTCAGTCAAAAAATGTCAAATTTTTAGGACAAAGGGCACAGGGTTATGGTGAGAGCCCCCTGATCTCTCAATCTTTCTAATATTTTACAGACATTTAGTCAATAGGAAGATACAAACGTGACTAAAAGGAATTTGGGTGCACTTCCTGTCTTCTATGTTTACGGTACGCCCAAAGTGCCAGTTGGATATTCAAATTTTATATCAAAAATCGACCCGAGACCGCTTAAATGAGGTTGAGACCCCCCTGGTCTTTAAATGACTATAAAAGTCAACCAAATCATTGACTCTGTATATATGAAGGTTGTATTAGATGGATTTTTGAGAATAACGTCATCTTCAATATCTACGGAGGGCTAAGATTGTCACTTTTCAGTCAAAAAATGTCAAATTTTTAGGACAAAGGGCACAGGGTTATGGTGAGAGCCCCCTGATCTCTCAATCTTTCTAATATTTTACAGACATTTAGTCAATAGGAAGATACAAACGTGACTAAAAGGAATTTGGGTGCACTTCCTGTCTTCTATGTTTACGGTACGCCCAAAGTGCCAGTTGGATATTCAAATTTTATATCAAAAATCGACCCGAGACCGCTTAAATGAGGTTGAGACCCCCCTGGTCTTTAAATGACTATAAAAGTCAACCAAATCATTGACTCTGTATATATGAAGGTTGTATTAGATGGATTTTTGAGAATAACGTCATCTTCAATATCTACGGAGGGCTAAGATTGTCACTTTTCAGTCAAAAAATGTCAAATTTTTAGGACAAAGGGCACAGGGTTATGGTGAGAGCCCCCTGATCTCTCAATCTTTCTAATATTTTACAGACATTTAGTCAATAGGAAGATACAAACGTGACTAAAAGGAATTTGGGTGCACTTCCTGTCTTCTATGTTTACGGTACGCCCAAAGTGCCAGTTGGATATTCAAATTTTATATCAAAAATCGACCCGAGACCGCTTAAATGAGGTTGAGACCCCCCTGGTCTTTAAATGACTATAAAAGTCAACCAAATCATTGACTCTGTATATATGAAGGTTGTATTAGATGGATTTTTGAGAATAACGTCATCTTCAATATCTACGGAGGGCTAAGATTGTCACTTTTCAGTCAAAAAATGTCAAATTTTTAGGACAAAGGGCACAGGGTTATGGTGAGAGCCCCCTGATCTCTCAATCTTTCTAATATTTTACAGACATTTAGTCAATAGGAAGATACAAACGTGACTAAAAGGAATTTGGGTGCACTTCCTGTCTTCTATGTTTACGGTACGCCCAAAGTGCCAGTTGGATATTCAAATTTTATATCAAAAATCGACCCGAGACCGCTTAAATGAGGTTGAGACCCCCCTGGTCTTTAAATGACTATAAAAGTCAACCAAATCATTGACTCTGTATATATGAAGGTTGTATTAGATGGATTTTTGAGAATAACGTCATCTTCAATATCTACGGAGGGCTAAGATTGTCACTTTTCAGTCAAAAAATGTCAAATTTTTAGGACAAAGGGCACAGGGTTATGGTGAGAGCCCCCTGATCTCTCAATCTTTCTAATATTTTACAGACATTTAGTCAATAGGAAGATACAAACGTGACTAAAAGGAATTTGGGTGCACTTCCTGTCTTCTATGTTTACGGTACGCCCAAAGTGCCAGTTGGATATTCAAATTTTATATCAAAAATCGACCCGAGACCGCTTAAATGAGGTTGAGACCCCCCTGGTCTTTAAATGACTATAAAAGTCAACCAAATCATTGACTCTGTATATATGAAGGTTGTATTAGATGGATTTTTGAGAATAACGTCATCTTCAATATCTACGGAGGGCTAAGATTGTCACTTTTCAGTCAAAAAATGTCAAATTTTTAGGACAAAGGGCACAGGGTTATGGTGAGAGCCCCCTGATCTCTCAATCTTTCTAATATTTTACAGACATTTAGTCAATAGGAAGATACAAACGTGACTAAAAGGAATTTGGGTGCACTTCCTGTCTTCTATGTTTACGGTACGCCCAAAGTGCCAGTTGGATATTCAAATTTTATATCAAAAATCGACCCGAGACCGCTTAAATGAGGTTGAGACCCCCCTGGTCTTTAAATGACTATAAAAGTCAACCAAATCATTGACTCTGTATATATGAAGGTTGTATTAGATGGATTTTTGAGAATAACGTCATCTTCAATATCTACGGAGGGCTAAGATTGTCACTTTTCAGTCAAAAAATGTCAAATTTTTAGGACAAAGGGCACAGGGTTATGGTGAGAGCCCCCTGATCTCTCAATCTTTCTAATATTTTACAGACATTTAGTCAATAGGAAGATACAAACGTGACTAAAAGGAATTTGGGTGCACTTCCTGTCTTCTATGTTTACGGTACGCCCAAAGTGCCAGTTGGATATTCAAATTTTATATCAAAAATCGACCCGAGACCGCTTAAATGAGGTTGAGACCCCCCTGGTCTTTAAATGACTATAAAAGTCAACCAAATCATTGACTCTGTATATATGAAGGTTGTATTAGATGGATTTTTGAGAATAACGTCATCTTCA
Source organism: Mytilus trossulus (assembly GCF_036588685.1). Lineage (NCBI taxonomy): Eukaryota > Metazoa > Mollusca > Bivalvia > Mytilida > Mytilidae > Mytilus > Mytilus trossulus. The sequence continues at coordinate 21,058,209 of NC_086384.1, forward strand.
ATATCTACGGAGGGCTAAGATTGTCACTTTTCAGTCAAAAAATGTCAAATTTTTAGGACAAAGGGCACAGGGTTATGGTGAGAGCCCCCTGATCTCTCAATCTTTCTAATATTTTACAGACATTTAGTCAATAGGAAGATACAAACGTGACTAAAAGGAATTTGGGTGCACTTCCTGTCTTCTATGTTTACGGTACGCCCAAAGTGCCAGTTGGATATTCAAATTTTATATCAAAAATCGACCCGAGACCGCTTAAATGAGGTTGAGACCCCCCTGGTCTTTAAATGACTATAAAAGTCAACCAAATCATTGACTCTGTATATATGAAGGTTGTATTAGATGGATTTTTGAGAATAACGTCATCTTCAATATCTACGGAGGGCTAAGATTGTCACTTTTCAGTCAAAAAATGTCAAATTTTTAGGACAAAGGGCACAGGGTTATGGTGAGAGCCCCCTGATCTCTCAATCTTTCTAATATTTTACAGACATTTAGTCAATAGGAAGATACAAACGTGACTAAAAGGAATTTGGGTGCACTTCCTGTCTTCTATGTTTACGGTACGCCCAAAGTGCCAGTTGGATATTCAAATTTTATATCAAAAATCGACCCGAGACCGCTTAAATGAGGTTGAGACCCCCCTGGTCTTTAAATGACTATAAAAGTCAACCAAATCATTGACTCTGTATATATGAAGGTTGTATTAGATGGATTTTTGAGAATAACGTCATCTTCAATATCTACGGAGGGCTAAGATTGTCACTTTTCAGTCAAAAAATGTCAAATTTTTAGGACAAAGGGCACAGGGTTATGGTGAGAGCCCCCTGATCTCTCAATCTTTCTAATATTTTACAGACATTTAGTCAATAGGAAGATACAAACGTGACTAAAAGGAATTTGGGTGCACTTCCTGTCTTCTATGTTTACGGTACGCCCAAAGTGCCAGTTGGATATTCAAATTTTATATCAAAAATCGACCCGAGACCGCTTAAATGAGGTTGAGACCCCCCTGGTCTTTAAATGACTATAAAAGTCAACCAAATCATTGACTCTGTATATATGAAGGTTGTATTAGATGGATTTTTGAGAATAACGTCATCTTCAATATCTACGGAGGGCTAAGATTGTCACTTTTCAGTCAAAAAATGTCAAATTTTTAGGACAAAGGGCACAGGGTTATGGTGAGAGCCCCCTGATCTCTCAATCTTTCTAATATTTTACAGACATTTAGTCAATAGGAAGATACAAACGTGACTAAAAGGAATTTGGGTGCACTTCCTGTCTTCTATGTTTACGGTACGCCCAAAGTGCCAGTTGGATATTCAAATTTTATATCAAAAATCGACCCGAGACCGCTTAAATGAGGTTGAGACCCCCCTGGTCTTTAAATGACTATAAAAGTCAACCAAATCATTGACTCTGTATATATGAAGGTTGTATTAGATGGATTTTTGAGAATAACGTCATCTTCAATATCTACGGAGGGCTAAGATTGTCACTTTTCAGTCAAAAAATGTCAAATTTTTAGGACAAAGGGCACAGGGTTATGGTGAGAGCCCCCTGATCTCTCAATCTTTCTAATATTTTACAGACATTTAGTCAATAGGAAGATACAAACGTGACTAAAAGGAATTTGGGTGCACTTCCTGTCTTCTATGTTTACGGTACGCCCAAAGTGCCAGTTGGATATTCAAATTTTATATCAAAAATCGACCCGAGACCGCTTAAATGAGGTTGAGACCCCCCTGGTCTTTAAATGACTATAAAAGTCAACCAAATCATTGACTCTGTATATATGAAGGTTGTATTAGATGGATTTTTGAGAATAACGTCATCTTCAATATCTACGGAGGGCTAAGATTGTCACTTTTCAGTCAAAAAATGTCAAATTTTTAGGACAAAGGGCACAGGGTTATGGTGAGAGCCCCCTGATCTCTCAATCTTTCTAATATTTTACAGACATTTAGTCAATAGGAAGATACAAACGTGACTAAAAGGAATTTGGGTGCACTTCCTGTCTTCTATGTTTACGGTACGCCCAAAGTGCCAGTTGGATATTCAAATTTTATATCAAAAATCGACCCGAGACCGCTTAAATGAGGTTGAGACCCCCCTGGTCTTTAAATGACTATAAAAGTCAACCAAATCATTGACTCTGTATATATGAAGGTTGTATTAGATGGATTTTTGAGAATAACGTCATCTTCAATATCTACGGAGGGCTAAGATTGTCACTTTTCAGTCAAAAAATGTCAAATTTTTAGGACAAAGGGCACAGGGTTATGGTGAGAGCCCCCTGATCTCTCAATCTTTCTAATATTTTACAGACATTTAGTCAATAGGAAGATACAAACGTGACTAAAAGGAATTTGGGTGCACTTCCTGTCTTCTATGTTTACGGTACGCCCAAAGTGCCAGTTGGATATTCAAATTTTATATCAAAAATCGACCCGAGACCGCTTAAATGAGGTTGAGACCCCCCTGGTCTTTAAATGACTATAAAAGTCAACCAAATCATTGACTCTGTATATATGAAGGTTGATTAGATGGATTTTTGAGAATAACGTCATCTTCAATATCTACGGAGGGCTAAGATTGTCACTTTTCAGTCAAAAAATGTCAAATTTTTAGGACAAAGGGCACAGGGTTATGGTGAGAGCCCCCTGATCTCTCAATCTTTCTAATATTTTACAGACATTTAGTCAATAGGAAGATACAAACGTGACTAAAAGGAATTTGGGTGCACTTCCTGTCTTCTATGTTTACGGTACGCCCAAAGTGCCAGTTGGATATTCAAATTTTATATCAAAAATCGACCCGAGACCGCTTAAATGAGGTTGAGACCCCCCTGGTCTTTAAATGACTATAAAAGTCAACCAAATCATTGACTCTGTATATATGAAGGTTGTATTAGATGGATTTTTGAGAATAACGTCATCTTCAATATCTACGGAGGGCTAAGATTGTCACTTTTCAGTCAAAAAATGTCAAATTTTTAGGACAAAGGGCACAGGGTTATGGTGAGAGCCCCCTGATCTCTCAATCTTTCTAATATTTTACAGACATTTAGTCAATAGGAAGATACAAACGTGACTAAAAGGAATTTGGGTGCACTTCCTGTCTTCTATGTTTACGGTACGCCCAAAGTGCCAGTTGGATATTCAAATTTTATATCAAAAATCGACCCGAGACCGCTTAAATGAGGTTGAGACCCCCCTGGTCTTTAAATGACTATAAAAGTCAACCAAATCATTGACTCTGTATATATGAAGGTTGTATTAGATGGATTTTTGAGAATAACGTCATCTTCAATATCTACGGAGGGCTAAGATTGTCACTTTTCAGTCAAAAAATGTCAAATTTTTAGGACAAAGGGCACAGGGTTATGGTGAGAGCCCCCTGATCTCTCAATCTTTCTAATATTTTACAGACATTTAGTCAATAGGAAGATACAAACGTGACTAAAAGGAATTTGGGTGCACTTCCTGTCTTCTATGTTTACGGTACGCCCAAAGTGCCAGTTGGATATTCAAATTTTATATCAAAAATCGACCCGAGACCGCTTAAATGAGGTTGAGACCCCCCTGGTCTTTAAATGACTATAAAAGTCAACCAAATCATTGACTCTGTATATATGAAGGTTGTATTAGATGGATTTTTGAGAATAACGTCATCTTCAATATCTACGGAGGGCTAAGATTGTCACTTTTCAGTCAAAAAATGTCAAATTTTTAGGACAAAGGGCACAGGGTTATGGTGAGCCCCCTGATCTCTCAATCTTTCTAATATTTTACAGACATTTAGTCAATAGGAAGATACAAACGTGACTAAAAGGAATTTGGGTGCACTTCCTGTCTTCTATGTTTACGGTACGCCCAAAGTGCCAGTTGGATATTCAAATTTTATATCAAAAATCGACCCGAGACCGCTTAAATGAGGTTGAGACCCCCCTGGTCTTTAAATGACTATAAAAGTCAACCAAATCATTGACTCTGTATATATGAAGGTTGTATTAGATGGATTTTTGAGAATAACGTCATCTTCAATATCTACGGAGGGCTAAGATTGTCACTTTTCAGTCAAAAAATGTCAAATTTTTAGGACAAAGGGCACAGGGTTATGGTGAGAGCCCCCTGATCTCTCAATCTTTCTAATATTTTACAGACATTTAGTCAATAGGAAGATACAAACGTGACTAAAAGGAATTTGGGTGCACTTCCTGTCTTCTATGTTTACGGTACGCCCAAAGTGCCAGTTGGATATTCAAATTTTATATCAAAAATCGACCCGAGACCGCTTAAATGAGTTTGAGACCCCCCTGGTCTTTAAATGACTATAAAAGTCAACCAAATCATTGACTCTGTATATATGAAGGTTGTATTAGATGGATTTTTGAGAATAACGTCATCTTCAATATCTACGGAGGGCTAAGATTGTCACTTTTCAGTCAAAAAATGTCAAATTTTTAGGACAAAGGGCACAGGGTTATGGTGAGAGCCCCCTGATCTCTCAATCTTTCTAATATTTTACAGACATTTAGTCAATAGGAAGATACAAACGTGACTAAAAGGAATTTGGGTGCACTTCCTGTCTTCTATGTTTACGGTACGCCCAAAGTGCCAGTTGGATATTCAAATTTTATATCAAAAATCGACCCGAGACCGCTTAAATGAGTTTGAGACCCCCCTGGTCTTTAAATGACTATAAAAGTCAACCAAATCATTGACTTTGTATATATGAAGGTTGTATTAGATGGATTTTTGAGAATAACGTCATCTTCAATATCTACGGAGGGCTAAGATTGTCACTTTTCAGTCAAAAAATGTCAAATTTTTAGGACAAAGGGCACAGGGTTATGGTGAGAGCCCCCTGATCTCTCAATCTTTCTAATATTTTACAGACATTTAGTCAATAGGAAGATACAAACGTGACTAAAAGGAATTTGGGTGCACTTCCTGTCTTCTATGTTTACGGTACGCCCAAAGTGCCAGTTGGATATTCAAATTTTATATCAAAAATCGACCCGAGACCGCTTAAATGAGTTTGAGACCCCCCTGGTCTTTAAATGACTATAAAAGTCAACCAAATCATTGACTTTGTATATATGAAGGTTGTATTAGATGGATTTTTGAGAATAACGTCATCTTCAATATCTACGGAGGGCTAAGATTGTCACTTTTCAGTCAAAAAATGTCAAATTTTTAGGACAAAGGGCACAGGGTTATGGTGAGAGCCCCCTGATCTCTCAATCTTTCTAATATTTTACAGACATTTAGTCAATAGGAAGATACAAACGTGACTAAAAGGAATTTGGGTGCACTTCCTGTCTTCTATGTTTACGGTACGCCCAAAGTGCCAGTTGGATATTCAAATTTTATATCAAAAATCGACCCGAGACCGCTTAAATGAGTTTGAGACCCCCCTGGTCTTTAAATGACTATAAAAGTCAACCAAATCATTGACTTTGTATATATGAAGGTTGTATTAGATGGATTTTTGAGAATAACGTCATCTTCAATATCTACGGAGGGCTAAGATTGTCACTTTTCAGTCAAAAAATGTCAAATTTTTAGGACAAAGGGCACAGGGTTATGGTGAGAGCCCCCTGATCTCTCAATCTTTCTAATATTTTACAGACATTTAGTCAATAGGAAGATACAAACGTGACTAAAAGGAATTTGGGTGCACTTCCTGTCTTCTATGTTTACGGTACGCCCAAAGTGCCAGTTGGATATTCAAATTTTATATCAAAAATCGACCCGAGACCGCTTAAATGAGTTTGAGACCCCCCTGGTCTTTAAATGACTATAAAAGTCAACCAAATCATTGACTTTGTATATATGAAGGTTGTATTAGATGGATTTTTGAGAATAACGTCATCTTCAATATCTACGGAGGGCTAAGATTGTCACTTTTCAGTCAAAAAATGTCAAATTTTTAGGACAAAGGGCACAGGGTTATGGTGAGAGCCCCCTGATCTCTCAATCTTTCTAATATTTTACAGACATTTAGTCAATAGGAAGATACAAACGTGACTAAAAGGAATTTGGGTGCACTTCCTGTCTTCTATGTTTACGGTACGCCCAAAGTGCCAGTTGGATATTCAAATTTTATATCAAAAATCGACCCGAGACCGCTTAAATGAGTTTGAGACCCCCCTGGTCTTTAAATGACTATAAAAGTCAACCAAATCATTGACTTTGTATATATGAAGGTTGTATTAGATGGATTTTTGAGAATAACGTCATCTTCAATATCTACGGAGGGCTAAGATTGTCACTTTTCAGTCAAAAAATGTCAAATTTTTAGGACAAAGGGCACAGGGTTATGGTGAGAGCCCCCTGATCTCTCAATCTTTCTAATATTTTACAGACATTTAGTCAATAGGAAGATACAAACGTGACTAAAAGGAATTTGGGTGCACTTCCTGTCTTCTATGTTTACGGTACGCCCAAAGTGCCAGTTGGATATTCAAATTTTATATCAAAAATCGACCCGAGACCGCTTAAATGAGTTTGAGACCCCCCTGGTCTTTAAATGACTATAAAAGTCAACCAAATCATTGACTTTGTATATATGAAGGTTGTATTAGATGGATTTTTGAGAATAACGTCATCTTCAATATCTACGGAGGGCTAAGATTGTCACTTTTCAGTCAAAAAATGTCAAATTTTTAGGACAAAGGGCACAGGGTTATGGTGAGAGCCCCCTGATCTCTCAATCTTTCTAATATTTTACAGACATTTAGTCAATAGGAAGATACAAACGTGACTAAAAGGAATTTGGGTGCACTTCCTGTCTTCTATGTTTACGGTACGCCCAAAGTGCCAGTTGGATATTCAAATTTTATATCAAAAATCGACCCGAGACCGCTTAAATGAGTTTGAGACCCCCCTGGTCTTTAAATGACTATAAAAGTCAACCAAATCATTGACTTTGTATATATGAAGGTTGTATTAGATGGATTTTTGAGAATAACGTCATCTTCAATATCTACGGAGGGCTAAGATTGTCACTTTTCAGTCAAAAAATGTCAAATTTTTAGGACAAAGGGCACAGGGTTATGGTGAGAGCCCCCTGATCTCTCAATCTTTCTAATATTTTACAGACATTTAGTCAATAGGAAGATACAAACGTGACTAAAAGGAATTTGGGTGCACTTCCTGTCTTCTATGTTTACGGTACGCCCAAAGTGCCAGTTGGATATTCAAATTTTATATCAAAAATCGACCCGAGACCGCTTAAATGAGTTTGAGACCCCCCTGGTCTTTAAATGACTATAAAAGTCAACCAAATCATTGACTTTGTATATATGAAGGTTGTATTAGATGGATTTTTGAGAATAACGTCATCTTCAATATCTACGGAGGGCTAAGATTGTCACTTTTCAGTCAAAAAATGTCAAATTTTTAGGACAAAGGGCACAGGGTTATGGTGAGAGCCCCCTGATCTCTCAATCTTTCTAATATTTTACAGACATTTAGTCAATAGGAAGATACAAACGTGACTAAAAGGAATTTGGGTGCACTTCCTGTCTTCTATGTTTACGGTACGCCCAAAGTGCCAGTTGGATATTCAAATTTTATATCAAAAATCGACCCGAGACCGCTTAAATGAGTTTGAGACCCCCCTGGTCTTTAAATGACTATAAAAGTCAACCAAATCATTGACTTTGTATATATGAAGGTTGTATTAGATGGATTTTTGAGAATAACGTCATCTTCAATATCTACGGAGGGCTAAGATTGTCACTTTTCAGTCAAAAAATGTCAAATTTTTAGGACAAAGGGCACAGGGTTATGGTGAGAGCCCCCTGATCTCTCAATCTTTCTAATATTTTACAGACATTTAGTCAATAGGAAGATACAAACGTGACTAAAAGGAATTTGGGTGCACTTCCTGTCTTCTATGTTTACGGTACGCCCAAAGTGCCAGTTGGATATTCAAATTTTATATCAAAAATCGACCCGAGACCGCTTAAATGAGTTTGAGACCCCCCTGGTCTTTAAATGACTATAAAAGTCAACCAAATCATTGACTTTGTATATATGAAGGTTGTATTAGATGGATTTTTGAGAATAACGTCATCTTCAATATCTACGGAGGGCTAAGATTGTCACTTTTCAGTCAAAAAATGTCAAATTTTTAGGACAAAGGGCACAGGGTTATGGTGAGAGCCCCCTGATCTCTCAATCTTTCTAATATTTTACAGACATTTAGTCAATAGGAAGATACAAACGTGACTAAAAGGAATTTGGGTGCACTTCCTGTCTTCTATGTTTACGGTACGCCCAAAGTGCCAGTTGGATATTCAAATTTTATATCAAAAATCGACCCGAGACCGCTTAAATGAGTTTGAGACCCCCCTGGTCTTTAAATGACTATAAAAGTCAACCAAATCATTGACTTTGTATATATGAAGGTTGTATTAGATGGATTTTTGAGAATAACGTCATCTTCAATATCTACGGAGGGCTAAGATTGTCACTTTTCAGTCAAAAAATGTCAAATTTTTAGGACAAAGGGCACAGGGTTATGGTGAGAGCCCCCTGATCTCTCAATCTTTCTAATATTTTACAGACATTTAGTCAATAGGAAGATACAAACGTGACTAAAAGGAATTTGGGTGCACTTCCTGTCTTCTATGTTTACGGTACGCCCAAAGTGCCAGTTGGATATTCAAATTTTATATCAAAAATCGACCCGAGACCGCTTAAATGAGTTTGAGACCCCCCTGGTCTTTAAATGACTATAAAAGTCAACCAAATCATTGACTTTGTATATATGAAGGTTGTATTAGATGGATTTTTGAGAATAACGTCATCTTCAATATCTACGGAGGGCTAAGATTGTCACTTTTCAGTCAAAAAATGTCAAATTTTTAGGACAAAGGGCACAGGGTTATGGTGAGAGCCCCCTGATCTCTCAATCTTTCTAATATTTTACAGACATTTAGTCAATAGGAAGATACAAACGTGACTAAAAGGAATTTGGGTGCACTTCCTGTCTTCTATGTTTACGGTACGCCCAAAGTGCCAGTTGGATATTCAAATTTTATATCAAAAATCGACCCGAGACCGCTTAAATGAGTTTGAGACCCCCCTGGTCTTTAAATGACTATAAAAGTCAACCAAATCATTGACTTTGTATATATGAAGGTTGTATTAGATGGATTTTTGAGAATAACGTCATCTTCAATATCTACGGAGGGCTAAGATTGTCACTTTTCAGTCAAAAAATGTCAAATTTTTAGGACAAAGGGCACAGGGTTATGGTGAGAGCCCCCTGATCTCTCAATCTTTCTAATATTTTACAGACATTTAGTCAATAGGAAGATACAAACGTGACTAAAAGGAATTTGGGTGCACTTCCTGTCTTCTATGTTTACGGTACGCCCAAAGTGCCAGTTGGATATTCAAATTTTATATCAAAAATCGACCCGAGACCGCTTAAATGAGTTTGAGACCCCCCTGGTCTTTAAATGACTATAAAAGTCAACCAAATCATTGACTTTGTATATATGAAGGTTGTATTAGATGGATTTTTGAGAATAACGTCATCTTCAATATCTACGGAGGGCTAAGATTGTCACTTTTCAGTCAAAAAATGTCAAATTTTTAGGACAAAGGGCACAGGGTTATGGTGAGAGCCCCCTGATCTCTCAATCTTTCTAATATTTTACAGACATTTAGTCAATAGGAAGATACAAACGTGACTAAAAGGAATTTGGGTGCACTTCCTGTCTTCTATGTTTACGGTACGCCCAAAGTGCCAGTTGGATATTCAAATTTTATATCAAAAATCGACCCGAGACCGCTTAAATGAGTTTGAGACCCCCCTGGTCTTTAAATGACTATAAAAGTCAACCAAATCATTGACTTTGTATATATGAAGGTTGTATTAGATGGATTTTTGAGAATAACGTCATCTTCAATATCTACGGAGGGCTAAGATTGTCACTTTTCAGTCAAAAAATGTCAAATTTTTAGGACAAAGGGCACAGGGTTATGGTGAGAGCCCCCTGATCTCTCAATCTTTCTAATATTTTACAGACATTTAGTCAATAGGAAGATACAAACGTGACTAAAAGGAATTTGGGTGCACTTCCTGTCTTCTATGTTTACGGTACGCCCAAAGTGCCAGTTGGATATTCAAATTTTATATCAAAAATCGACCCGAGACCGCTTAAATGAGTTTGAGACCCCCCTGGTCTTTAAATGACTATAAAAGTCAACCAAATCATTGACTTTGTATATATGAAGGTTGTATTAGATGGATTTTTGAGAATAACGTCATCTTCAATATCTACGGAGGGCTAAGATTGTCACTTTTCAGTCAAAAAATGTCAAATTTTTAGGACAAAGGGCACAGGGTTATGGTGAGAGCCCCCTGATCTCTCAATCTTTCTAATATTTTACAGACATTTAGTCAATAGGAAGATACAAACGTGACTAAAAGGAATTTGGGTGCACTTCCTGTCTTCTATGTTTACGGTACGCCCAAAGTGCCAGTTGGATATTCAAATTTTATATCAAAAATCGACCCGAGACCGCTTAAATGAGTTTGAGACCCCCCTGGTCTTTAAATGACTATAAAAGTCAACCAAATCATTGACTTTGTATATATGAAGGTTGTATTAGATGGATTTTTGAGAATAACGTCATCTTCAATATCTACGGAGGGCTAAGATTGTCACTTTTCAGTCAAAAAATGTCAAATTTTTAGGACAAAGGGCACAGGGTTATGGTGAGAGCCCCCTGATCTCTCAATCTTTCTAATATTTTACAGACATTTAGTCAATAGGAAGATACAAACGTGACTAAAAGGAATTTGGGTGCACTTCCTGTCTTCTATGTTTACGGTACGCCCAAAGTGCCAGTTGGATATTCAAATTTTATATCAAAAATCGACCCGAGACCGCTTAAATGAGTTTGAGACCCCCCTGGTCTTTAAATGACTATAAAAGTCAACCAAATCATTGACTTTGTATATATGAAGGTTGTATTAGATGGATTTTTGAGAATAACGTCATCTTCAATATCTACGGAGGGCTAAGATTGTCACTTTTCAGTCAAAAAATGTCAAATTTTTAGGACAAAGGGCACAGGGTTATGGTGAGAGCCCCCTGATCTCTCAATCTTTCTAATATTTTACAGACATTTAGTCAATAGGAAGATACAAACGTGACTAAAAGGAATTTGGGTGCACTTCCTGTCTTCTATGTTTACGGTACGCCCAAAGTGCCAGTTGGATATTCAAATTTTATATCAAAAATCGACCCGAGACCGCTTAAATGAGTTTGAGACCCCCCTGGTCTTTAAATGACTATAAAAGTCAACCAAATCATTGACTTTGTATATATGAAGGTTGTATTAGATGGATTTTTGAGAATAACGTCATCTTCAATATCTACGGAGGGCTAAGATTGTCACTTTTCAGTCAAAAAATGTCAAATTTTTAGGACAAAGGGCACAGGGTTATGGTGAGAGCCCCCTGATCTCTCAATCTTTCTAATATTTTACAGACATTTAGTCAATAGGAAGATACAAACGTGACTAAAAGGAATTTGGGTGCACTTCCTGTCTTCTATGTTTACGGTACGCCCAAAGTGCCAGTTGGATATTCAAATTTTATATCAAAAATCGACCCGAGACCGCTTAAATGAGTTTGAGACCCCCCTGGTCTTTAAATGACTATAAAAGTCAACCAAATCATTGACTTTGTATATATGAAGGTTGTATTAGATGGATTTTTGAGAATAACGTCATCTTCAATATCTACGGAGGGCTAAGATTGTCACTTTTCAGTCAAAAAATGTCAAATTTTTAGGACAAAGGGCACAGGGTTATGGTGAGAGCCCCCTGATCTCTCAATCTTTCTAATATTTTACAGACATTTAGTCAATAGGAAGATACAAACGTGACTAAAAGGAATTTGGGTGCACTTCCTGTCTTCTATGTTTACGGTACGCCCAAAGTGCCAGTTGGATATTCAAATTTTATATCAAAAATCGACCCGAGACCGCTTAAATGAGTTTGAGACCCCCCTGGTCTTTAAATGACTATAAAAGTCAACCAAATCATTGACTTTGTATATATGAAGGTTGTATTAGATGGATTTTTGAGAATAACGTCATCTTCAATATCTACGGAGGGCTAAGATTGTCACTTTTCAGTCAAAAAATGTCAAATTTTTAGGACAAAGGGCACAGGGTTATGGTGAGAGCCCCCTGATCTCTCAATCTTTCTAATATTTTACAGACATTTAGTCAATAGGAAGATACAAACGTGACTAAAAGGAATTTGGGTGCACTTCCTGTCTTCTATGTTTACGGTACGCCCAAAGTGCCAGTTGGATATTCAAATTTTATATCAAAAATCGACCCGAGACCGCTTAAATGAGTTTGAGACCCCCCTGGTCTTTAAATGACTATAAAAGTCAACCAAATCATTGACTTTGTATATATGAAGGTTGTATTAGATGGATTTTTGAGAATAACGTCATCTTCAATATCTACGGAGGGCTAAGATTGTCACTTTTCAGTCAAAAAATGTCAAATTTTTAGGACAAAGGGCACAGGGTTATGGTGAGAGCCCCCTGATCTCTCAATCTTTCTAATATTTTACAGACATTTAGTCAATAGGAAGATACAAACGTGACTAAAAGGAATTTGGGTGCACTTCCTGTCTTCTATGTTTACGGTACGCCCAAAGTGCCAGTTGGATATTCAAATTTTATATCAAAAATCGACCCGAGACCGCTTAAATGAGTTTGAGACCCCCCTGGTCTTTAAATGACTATAAAAGTCAACCAAATCATTGACTTTGTATATATGAAGGTTGTATTAGATGGATTTTTGAGAATAACGTCATCTTCAATATCTACGGAGGGCTAAGATTGTCACTTTTCAGTCAAAAAATGTCAAATTTTTAGGACAAAGGGCACAGGGTTATGGTGAGAGCCCCCTGATCTCTCAATCTTTCTAATATTTTACAGACATTTAGTCAATAGGAAGATACAAACGTGACTAAAAGGAATTTGGGTGCACTTCCTGTCTTCTATGTTTACGGTACGCCCAAAGTGCCAGTTGGATATTCAAATTTTATATCAAAAATCGACCCGAGACCGCTTAAATGAGTTTGAGACCCCCCTGGTCTTTAAATGACTATAAAAGTCAACCAAATCATTGACTTTGTATATATGAAGGTTGTATTAGATGGATTTTTGAGAATAACGTCATCTTCAATATCTACGGAGGGCTAAGATTGTCACTTTTCAGTCAAAAAATGTCAAATTTTTAGGACAAAGGGCACAGGGTTATGGTGAGAGCCCCCTGATCTCTCAATCTTTCTAATATTTTACAGACATTTAGTCAATAGGAAGATACAAACGTGACTAAAAGGAATTTGGGTGCACTTCCTGTCTTCTATGTTTACGGTACGCCCAAAGTGCCAGTTGGATATTCAAATTTTATATCAAAAATCGACCCGAGACCGCTTAAATGAGTTTGAGACCCCCCTGGTCTTTAAATGACTATAAAAGTCAACCAAATCATTGACTTTGTATATATGAAGGTTGTATTAGATGGATTTTTGAGAATAACGTCATCTTCAATATCTACGGAGGGCTAAGATTGTCACTTTTCAGTCAAAAAATGTCAAATTTTTAGGACAAAGGGCACAGGGTTATGGTGAGAGCCCCCTGATCTCTCAATCTTTCTAATATTTTACAGACATTTAGTCAATAGGAAGATACAAACGTGACTAAAAGGAATTTGGGTGCACTTCCTGTCTTCTATGTTTACGGTACGCCCAAAGTGCCAGTTGGATATTCAAATTTTATATCAAAAATCGACCCGAGACCGCTTAAATGAGTTTGAGACCCCCCTGGTCTTTAAATGACTATAAAAGTCAACCAAATCATTGACTTTGTATATATGAAGGTTGTATTAGATGGATTTTTGAGAATAACGTCATCTTCAATATCTACGGAGGGCTAAGATTGTCACTTTTCAGTCAAAAAATGTCAAATTTTTAGGACAAAGGGCACAGGGTTATGGTGAGAGCCCCCTGATCTCTCAATCTTTCTAATATTTTACAGACATTTAGTCAATAGGAAGATACAAACGTGACTAAAAGGAATTTGGGTGCACTTCCTGTCTTCTATGTTTACGGTACGCCCAAAGTGCCAGTTGGATATTCAAATTTTATATCAAAAATCGACCCGAGACCGCTTAAATGAGTTTGAGACCCCCCTGGTCTTTAAATGACTATAAAAGTCAACCAAATCATTGACTTTGTATATATGAAGGTTGTATTAGATGGATTTTTGAGAATAACGTCATCTTCAATATCTACGGAGGGCTAAGATTGTCACTTTTCAGTCAAAAAATGTCAAATTTTTAGGACAAAGGGCACAGGGTTATGGTGAGAGCCCCCTGATCTCTCAATCTTTCTAATATTTTACAGACATTTAGTCAATAGGAAGATACAAACGTGACTAAAAGGAATTTGGGTGCACTTCCTGTCTTCTATGTTTACGGTACGCCCAAAGTGCCAGTTGGATATTCAAATTTTATATCAAAAATCGACCCGAGACCGCTTAAATGAGTTTGAGACCCCCCTGGTCTTTAAATGACTATAAAAGTCAACCAAATCATTGACTTTGTATATATGAAGGTTGTATTAGATGGATTTTTGAGAATAACGTCATCTTCAATATCTACGGAGGGCTAAGATTGTCACTTTTCAGTCAAAAAATGTCAAATTTTTAGGACAAAGGGCACAGGGTTATGGTGAGAGCCCCCTGATCTCTCAATCTTTCTAATATTTTACAGACATTTAGTCAATAGGAAGATACAAACGTGACTAAAAGGAATTTGGGTGCACTTCCTGTCTTCTATGTTTACGGTACGCCCAAAGTGCCAGTTGGATATTCAA